>NC_071389.1:71990978-72294009 GCF_022682495.2 Desmodus rotundus | reverse complement strand
GAATACAGACCTAGCAAATTAAATGGCAATTACCCTCGGAGAAACCATGTAACTCTAAGGATAATCACCATGTTCTGTGTAATTTTTTTTAGATCTTTGGGGGTACTAATTTGTAAAGCACATATAACCAGATGAATAATTACATAGCAAGAAGCTGAAAGGTAATTACAAAATAATTGCATGCTATTTGATCCTTTCATGAAAACACGTTTAATAGAATATTCCTTTAAACTATTTCTTGTACCTGTGGAACACTTTAAGGTTATTCTTTTTTCTTAGTTCTGTTTAATGCTCTTTTAATAATATTTGGTAACTTACACTAAAGTGTAGTCTGTAAGTATGGGTTAGAAACTTGGTATCAAACTTGATTTTTTTTTTCCCTACATCATGTAAACTTTCTTCACTTACTTTTTTTTCCTTTTAAAATTTTATTAAATGTGTTGGGGAGACATTGGTTAATAAAATTACATAGGTTTCAAGTGTACAATTCTATAATATGTCGTCTGTACACTGCATTGTGTGTTCACCACCCAAAGCCAAGTCTTCTTCCATCACCATATATTTGACCCCCTTTACTCCTTCTACCTCTCCCCACCCCCCTTGTCCTCTGGCAACAGCCACACTCTTATCTGTGTCTATTAGTTTTTGGTTTTTGTCCTGTTTGTTCATTTGTTGCCTTCAGTTTTATATCCCACATGAGTGCAATCATACGGTGCTTGGCTTTTCCATCTGACTTATTTCACTTAGTGTGATATTCTCAATATCCATCCATGTTGTTGCAAATGGACATATTTCATCTTCTCTGATGGCTGAGTAGTATTCCATTGTATACACGTACCACATTTTCTTTAGTCAGTCATGTATGGAAAGACACTTCCGTTGTTTCCATGTCTTGGGCATCATGTATAATGCCGCAATGAACTTAGGGGTACATTGATCTTTCAAGTGTTTTCAAATGTTTTGGATAGATACCCAGAAGAGGGGTTGTTGGGTCTTATGTTAACTCTATTTTTAATTTTTTGAGGAACCTCCATACTGTTTTCCATAGTGGCTGTACCAGTTCACATTCCCACCAGCAGTGAATGAGGGTTCCTTTTTCTCATAACCTCTCCCACACTTACTACTTGTATTGTTGATAATAGCCATTCTAACAGCTGTGAAATGGTATCTCATGGTTTTGATTTGCATTTCCCTAGTAGCTATTGAAAGTTACTTCACTTTTCAAAGTTGATCATTAGCCCTGATCAACTAAGTCGATCAAGTATGAGCCTAAGTTGAGCCAAGTATGGCTCAGTCGGCTGGGTGTCATCGCACTGACCAACAGGCCTCTGGTTTGATTCCTGGTCAGGGCAATGCCTAGGTTTCCGGTTTGGTCCCTGGTCAGGGGTATACGGAAGGCAACCAGTTGATCTTTCTCTCCCTTTCTTTCTTCCTCCCTCCCCATCTGTCTAAGGTCAAAAATAAAATTAAATTAAAAAGTTGATTACTAAATGAAATCCATTTTGGAAAAATACATAGTGGTGCCAGTTCCTTGTTTATTACTGTAGGGCTTTCTAGCATTTGTATGTGCTTGCAAAATGATTTCCAAGTATCCCTGACTCTGCATGCCATTTCATTCTAATAACAAGTCTGGCTTTCCCCTTCTGTCTCTCTCTTTGCCCTTCTGTCTCCCTCTCCTCTCATTTAAGGAATGGAAACTAATAAAGGTCACAGATGAAAGTAAATACATGCATATATATGGCATGGAGGAGAGATATGTGAGCTAGGGGACGGAAGACTGGGCATAGCACCTTCTCTAACTCAGGTTTATTAATTTAAGCTGTGAATGAAAACATTTTGTGAGTAATGCACACAATTTCATAATGCGTGCCAATGTCCTCTGAAGTTTGAAATGCTGTTTTTAAATATAAGCACTAATATAATTGTGCTCCTTAAATTTTGAGTAAGTCTAGATACTCAAAATTTGGGCATCAAAATTTTGGGCAAATAAAATGGTCTAGTTGTGTATGACTGCTCACCCTACACTGCTCCGAGACCAGGGGTGTCAAACACATTTTCACCAGGTGCCATATCAACCTCGTGGTTGCCTTCAAAAGGGTCAAACGTAATTTTAGGACCGTATACATGTAACTACTCCCTAACAAGGGGCAAGGAGCTCAGTGCTGCCACCAGGTAGAAACAAGGTGCTGGGCTGGATAAAACAAGGCAGAGGGCCGGATTTGGCCTGCGGGCCTTGTGTTTGCCACTGTGTCCTAGACCTTGCCTTTCATTCCATCCTGTCTTTGACAATTTGTTGTTCTGATTGTGCATTACAAATGGTCAAGAATAAAAAACTTCATAAAGCCAAATAAGTATCTGGTAGGAAAAATTGTTCTTCTGTATCTTAACAGTTTAATTTAATTATTGTTTTACCTCTACCTTTAGGAAAGTTTGGGATTTTTCCTTGAAGGATATTGCTTGCTACAACCCATTAGCCACAGAAGTGGTCTAAGAGTAAAAATTGGCAAGAATTAGAAACTTTCCAATACCACTGGCATTCTTAATATAGTCTAGACAGTGAAACTTAGATATATAATTATGTTACACTGGCAACTGAAACTCACGGTGCCCCATGCCTTTGTGAAAATACCTACTTACTAAGTGTTTTGCCAAAGTGACTCAGGTCTCTCTTATTCTCAGAGGATGTGGTGCCGGGGAATAATAATCCCAGGGGAGACACAGACCCACAGTAACTTTTCTTGTCCCAAATCCTTCATGTCCTACTGCTTATTCCAGTGATAGTGAAAAGTGGAACCAGCCACTTTTTATTTACTTTATCCCTGAACATACCACTGTTTCCACGATAAGTTAAATACTGTGACAGCCACCAAAGTGACTGCCTAAGTATAAAAGGGCAGAAGTAGTCGGCATTATGATGTTAAGAATAATATAATGAGAAAACCAAGAGAGAGCCAATGAAAATCAGGCAGAGTTTAGGTTCACAGTTCCATAGCGCATTCGAGTGATTTAGCAGGAGAACACATTTGTGGAAACTAGACTTCGTAACAGATTGATGAATGCTCTCTGGATGCACACCAGATAAATGATCAGTCCTTAAGATACAAACAATCAACAAAGCATCCAGTTTGTCAACTTCTTTGACTTGTAAAAATGGCTACCACTGAGGGAGTTTTAAATTTTGCACTTCCTGTGGGTGGTCAACATTTCTGGAAACTGAGAAAGGAGATGAAGGAGGTGGAGACAGCATATGTTAAATATTCTTTTAAGAAGTGTGGTTAACAAAGCCTCAATTAGAAGTAGTAGTTTAAAAGGTACATATTTCTATAGTTGGGGTCTTAGAAGGTTTATTTATTTATGTAGGGTAGAAAATTTTAAATAATTTTATTGGCTGAAGAAAAAAATCAGTAGAAAGTGATGATACATTGGAGATATGGGAGACAGGAGAGTCACCTGCTGGAGTTCCAGAGGAGACATGGCACAGGATCAAAGCCAAGGTGGTGGAGTTGGCCTTGAAGCATCCTTCTCATCCTCTGAAATCCAAGTAAGGGTGGTATGGTTGTAGGAAGGAGCTACTAGTTCCTGTTTGTCTGAATGTCGGCTTTAGACTTAAGAGCAGTGTTGCAAATATTTTTCTAATCAGAAAAGACAGAGACTATTATCTCCCTAGAACTACATATTGTGATACTAATTTATGCCATCCAAAATTGAATTAGCTTTTTAGATAATAGATCACTTTTCCCTGGGAAACAGTGTACTATAGAGGTAAATAATAAGGGCTCTAGCTTTTTGTTCAAATTTTGACCTACCCACTTTTTAGCTATAGGAATTTGGGTATGTTACTTATAATTCTTAGCTGTCTCAAAAATAAAATAGGGACTATACTGACAATATATCTATCTTATGGAATTATGAGAAAATTAAATGAGATGATTAATAGTAAACATTCAAGAAATGTGAGATATTATTTTGATTGTTGTTACTACTCTTGTGATAAATTAAAATTAATAGATAGCTTTATAGGATGCTACTATTAAGAAACATTTTCCCCATTCTGTGTACAGTTAATGCTTTACACTTGGGAAAAGACTTTAACCCCTATTGAATTCTGCATGTTAGATTCATTTTATTATCCCATTCTCCACAGACCCTTCTGCGTTCTGATTCAGTGTATTTATTGTCCTCCTCAGCCTGTGTGATCTGTGAATCTCGTGAGGCTCCTGTGACAGTTACTGCTGTTACATACCCTGTATCCACTCTCACCTTCTTCCTTACTGACAAATGCTTGGTTTGGTTCAAGTATAGCGATAAACTCAATTCAAGTACCCTACATCCCAGGATCACTTGCAGCTAGGGTGGTCATGTGATACAGTTCTAACCACTGAGGTAAAAGCAAAAGTCACTGGGCAGGCTTCCAGGTAAGCTTATGAAAGAGGCCACACCCATGAAAATGACAGCCAGACTCTAAGAGTAGTACTGAGAAAAGAAACATAACCTGGGGCTGGATGCCATCGTGCAGCCGCTGCGCAAGCCCGTCACTGTGTATCACCGGAGTCCTTGTCATGTGACAAAAACAACCCCTATGTCATTAAGCCGCCATCATCAGGTTTCTGTTACATTTAGCCAATGCGATTTCTATCTGTTACAGATGCCATCTGTAGTCTCATCTATAAAGTTTTTGGGAAAAAGAAACCTAAATAGAACATATCATTACCAACCATCATCCAGCTTGTTTTTTTTTTCAGATATACTGAGATATAACTAACATATAACATTGTATGAGGTTAAGGTGACCAATGTGATTTGATATATATATATATAGTTTTTACATTAATCTCTCACTTTGTATAAAATGTCACGTGAATAGATCATTGTTTTCCCTCTTTTCGTGTTGTGTCCTTTATTAGGTTACATAGATTGTGTATTTCCTTTCTACTTGACACAGTGCCTATCCCTCTCCTGAGTGGCTGGTACCTATTTACTACAGATTTGTAAAACGAAAAGGGGTCTTGCAACGATCAATGTTTCGTGGTACAGGTAAGGAAACTGGGGCTCAGACGTCATGTCAAACTCAGGTGTCCAGCAAGTCCTAGAGCCAACGCCCACCTTTGTACTCTCACACCCAGTGTTCATTGTACCGCACCACCCCACTTCAGTAACTTCCAGAAACCTTTCTTTCGTCTTCTACCCTCTTCGGGATCTCATTTTTCTTTGCCCAAAATTGTATTATTAACCTTTAAATATCCTTGGGCATTAATGAGGAATTAAAGAAAGTTTTGAGTTATACTTTGGCTCTAAGCACCTGGGGATCCTGCCCACAATCCCCGAGAACCAGTGGCCGTAGGAAAGGACGCTTAAAAGCTTTTGCAACTACAGGGGCCACAGTGCCCCAAAGGAAACAGACTGAAAAAGGGTCTCAAATTTTCCCTCCGACTTGGGGCGGGCCACTTTGCCCTCCCCCCCAATGTTGAGATCTCAGTAATAATGGCTCTTCCCCAGTAATGATCAGCCTGCTTTCTAAATGGAAAACAACTGCAAATTTCTCTTACCACCCAGAAGTGGAACAATATTGGCACAAACACTTCCTTGATACTTAATAACTTCCCAGCTCCCTCCAACTGCTGCAGCTGCTACACGGCAGATACAGGGAGAGATTAGATACAGCATTTGCACCTGCCCAGCCATAAACTGCCTCTTAGATGCACAGGAAGGTTAGCAGGCTCAATTCCCTTCCCTCCTCAGACCCAGAATGTGGAAACATGAAAGAGAGCTGTAATTATTTATAAACAATAAAAGCTTCTGTGGAGTACATAGATAGATGTATTTGCCTACTCCAAGTGGAAGCACGTTTTCCTGGTTGGTGAAAACTTTGGGCCATGGTTAGACATCCTCCTATTCCCCTTGACTTCATATTCAAGTGTTGGGCTGTTGGCTTTGTTTCTGTCAGAGGGACAGGCGTAGACTCATCGATCGTGTGCTGCATCTATCAGCTAGTTAGTGATTCTACCCTCTTCTCTTCATGACTTTGCCTTCCCACTGTCTGGCACATCTGCCTCCAGCTGGCCTCCATGGGCACCACTCCAGTCTTCCCAACAGCGCACCGATCCTGAGGTGGGAGAAGATTAGCCCAGCTTGGGAAACGGGGTGGAGTTGGGTGCATTGCATGGGGTTCTTTCCTTAATTGTGATTCTGTGGATCCTGGCTGGCTGAAAGCATGATTAAAACAAGTATATAGACCTCTATAGCCAGCTGTCATCTACTTGGCCACAATGTAGGTATTTGAAAGCATTAAAAAGTAAATAAGTAAATAAATAACCAGACTCCGTATTAGCAGATCATTTGAATGTGTTCCTGTTTTTTCCTCCAAAATCCCAACGCTCTACAGTTTTGTTACCAGGATGTTATATAAGCATAATTCACTCTTAAAGCTGAATAACTCCTTTGACCACGTGGAGGTCAGAGGCACACAAGGAACTTCAGTTAAAATGGAAACTTATGTTGGTGACACTCTCCGTCCTATTTTCTATAGTTTCCAAACGTTTCAAGTATGAGAGCCCATTTTTTACCTTAAATAGTAGTAGTTTTGTTTTAGTCTCTGTGGATTGAGAATACCAAGAGCCACCATAAAAGCAGCATATTTTGAAGGTATTAATCATTATAACAGCTACTTACACATGAAAAATAGTAGTACCTATATTCCAATTCATTATTTATTCTGTCCTTGATAGTACTTGGTGTAAGTATAGATTCTAGCACTCCTGTGAGTAGTTCTAAGGGTTCCCAGGGGTTCAATGACCAAATTGTAAATATAGTTACTCTTCTAAAGAGGGAATGACTTTTGCAGAAGTAATTTAAAAGGCGGGCTGTTAAAAGCACCTCAAAAAAAACTTACAGGATAAGATTTCTTTAGTATGCCATGATCCAAGGGCAAAAGAAGAGAAAGCAAGGAAGAGAGCTTTTGAATTTTCCAGCAATAGCTTGAGGTGTTATGCTTCCGCCATTTAGCCAGCCTCGGGATACTGTGTCTTTTTAATGTACCAAGGTTATTAGATAAAATTCCTAATCAGAAAAAAAAATTATGTTCTTATAGCACATAACCCTTAAGGAGTATAATTGCTGCGCATTAGCAATAGTGAACTATGCTTGAAAAATCCGTACTTAGTAAAACTGTACTATGGAAGAGAGCATGTGATGTGTAATCTGACTCAAATTTATATGAGAAACAAATATGGAGCTATCATACATAGTCTAAAATCATGTTCTCTTTCTTTAGTTAGACCTGTAAAATAATATTGAGGTAATAAGATATGTATTAAATGTTAATTCTAGCTTCATTTCCCATTTCATTTGGGGGCAACCGCTGGTTTGTAAAATATTTTCCAATTCATATCTTAAAACACAATGCAGAATTCTAATGTAAATTATAGTCCTTGCTTCTCTAAATACGAAAAAACCCCCCTGTATCTCATTTCTCAGTAATCCTCAACTGGTCCTATTTTCTCTTTGAAGTCTACTAGTCTTGATGAAATTATATTTGATTTGAAATCTAAGGACCCGATGTTTTCACTGGGTGAGAAGAAATGAAAGGATCAACCTCACACCTAAGCCAAACTAGTCCCTGGGTAATCCTCTCCAGACGGCAAACAGTAGAACAAACAAAGATAAACTTCACGTGGGCAGCTCCAAGGCCAGGAAGCCCTAGGAGGAATACTTTAAGACTTCCCTGGATTCTTAGTCCCCAAAATGATACAGCCTGTGGTGGAAAGATACACATTTCCATGCAGAGTTTATACAAGTTACAGAGTGACCCCCACCAAACAGGCAGAGGACCTGATAAGCTCTCCCAGTCGGGCTGTCCAGAGAGATCTTTTGAGAGCCAAAGGGCAGACTACTGACATAAATTCAACTGCCCTGACAATATGTACTTGACCCGCCAACATCTTACAGCTACACATCTCTGCAGACCTTCCGAAAGGGCAAAATCAAAGGCTTACTCCTGTTTAGTAGCAAGGACTTGCTACACTTAGTGCAACAACTTCCTTCACCCCCAAGAGCCCTACGCCTCTCTCCCAGCCTACCACCTTGCCCATTCTCTCTGGATTTGCATCCAGGTGCAAATTCATACATGTGTTGGGAATCCTTCATCCAAATGCAAATCATTTTACAAGATCAAAATTCTTTTGCTGTGGACTGTAGGGGCCAGCCTCTAAGAAAATTTGCATTTTGACTGGAAATATAAGCACAGCTATGGGTTATAGAAATGAAGGGACAAAGAGATCATTACAAAATCAAATTAACAAACAAATGAGATACAAATATACTCTATTAACTGTCTACATTTTTGAAACAGGAAGAGACTAGAATTTAGAATGCTGAAATGCATCCAACTGAAAAGAGGCAAAAAGAATTTTAATGAATTACAACCAAACTTGAGATGCAGACTGAATAATTAGAGTCTCCATTATTGTAACTCAGTGTGGAAAGCTGGCTTGATTTAGCCCCTTCAGATGATTTGTTAGAGAAAATGACTGTATTTCAAAATAAGAGTTCCATATTGCTTGTAATTTAAGACAGCTAATTAGTTCTAAAGAATATTCAAGCTAATATTAGAAAAATTTAAAAACATTTCCAATGAAATATTTTAAATGACTTGATAATATATTTTAAGACAATATTTGTATTATAAAATAGTGAAATCAGAAATTTTCCCCAAATTTAGTTCCAAAAAATCCTGTGTTCGTTTGTTTATGTCATCCTTTTTCATACAAATATATCAACCCTGAAAAACCAAGGTATCTAGAATCAGCACTGTGGATAAGCATAAGGGCAATGGACAAATCAAGGGGGAGGGTGGAGGCGGGGGATGGAGGTGGGTTTGGCTGGGGTGGGGTGGAGGGATGGGGAGAAAATGCAGACAACTGTAATTGAATAACAATAAAATTTTTTAAAAAAGAAACTAGTCTAAATGAATATGCACCAACATTAAAAAAAAAAAACAAAAACAACTGATAGGGAAAGTATCACATGCAATTTGTGAGATGCAGTGGTAAGTACTTTTGGTTATTACGGAGATCCACAGTGAGGACACGAACTTGGACAATGACCAATGTCACATACCCTGATCTCTGGCGTTGATCTGGAGCTCCCTTCCCCACCAAACATGTAGATTCATATCCTAAAGAGCTTTAGGCCTCACCCAGACCTGAGCCACCTCTACACATAGGCACAGAATGGTTCAAGGCTTACCTGGAGATGGAGCTCCTGAGTCAGCAGCACCCAGGAAGATCAGCCTTAGCAACCGTGGGTGATGAAGGACTCCAAGTGTGGTTAAAATTGCTCAGGGACAATGATTAGAATTGCTAATGTATTTTATACTATTCTGAAGAAGACTGCAAGGAGTTTTTTTGTTTTTGAGCAATAAAGGCCTCCCTGCTTCTCCTGCCAGGTCCCCACCTTAAGCAAGTACCTGACATTTGACCTTTGAACCACTGACCATAGTAGGAACAATAGGCTAGACTAGCTGACCGATTCTAGTTGAAATCATTTATGTGATAACTGGCACATGATAATCACATATTGGTCTTTTTCCCTCTCTTTCCCACCTTCCCTTCTCTCCTTTCTGAAACCAGAGCAGAAGTCTGTGTGTGCAAATTTGACTGAAGGTTCTATTCACATTGAACTGTAATTGTTAAACTCTTATCAAAAAAGCCTTGAAAGGCTTATCTTTATTAGAAGAGAGAAAAACTTACCTCCTTAACCCTCCTCCATTCTAACAGTAACACTTACATTCGTTGATGTCACAAAGAGCCAAGAGACATTGAGCCTTCTACAAACTGTGCCAACATAGCTTTTACAAACTGTGCTTTATTAATGCTTCCTTTAAAAAACACGACGCTTTGTATTTTTCCCATTCAGTTCTTCCCTGGAGTCAATACTGGCCTCAAATTCAATTACATTCTAAGGTCTCTTAGCACTATTATATGATGTGATTTGTTTAGGAAGTACCTAACTCAATGTCAGGCATGAATCATGTATTCAGTCAAAGTTCCTCACCTTCCCACCCTTTATCCTTAAAGCTAAATGAAGGTTGGATGTAGCTTATATCCTATGCTATTTACTCCACTGAAAAAGCTCATAGCACTTACAAACCATTTAAATGCTAAGCCTCTTTATTTTCCTCATGATTTCAGCCATATGTCTAATTCCCTATATATAACACTATTGCTTATGTTCATTGCAGGGTTCATTCGATAGACATTAACGGGTGCCTTTTAGGCAGAGTACTATGAACAGCACCGTAGTGAGGCTGAGAGGCAGTGCAGTGCTGTGGTTAGCAGAACTGTCTCAGGAATAACCTAGAGCATATTACTTACATGCTGTTCCTCAGTTTCCTCATCCGTAAATTGGGGGTAATTATAGTAGCTACCTCGTAGGGTTGTTGTAAGAAATAAATGGGGCAGACTATGCGAAGTGCTCAGAAAGTGTCTAGCACATGGTAAGCATTTCTTAAGTGAGAATTATGTGCATGTTTCCAGGGACTTGTGCAAGGATCCTTAACCAGAGGTCCATGGATTCCTGGGGTACACCGATGGACTTAGAGTGTCCCAAACTTTTTAAAATTATTGACAAAACTTAGAGCACTTTGTCTAGAGGAGAAGTTTACAGTTTTCACTGGATTCTCAAAGGATGTGTGTGAAGCGAACATGGTTAGGGCCCACTGAACTAGGGCTATAGAGACACAAGACAGAAATTTTGCCCTCAAAGACCTCCCAGTCTAACAGAGGAAATGGACATTTGGTGAGTATAGAATGTGGTAGCAGTTATGTAGAAATGAGTCCAAGATGCAATGGACACAAGAGAAGAGCCACCTGAGGGGACCGATGAAACAAACAAAGCCCCCTAGAGCAGGTGGCATGTAAGAGAAGCTCTGAAGCATGAATGTGAGGACGCCAGATGGAAGAGGGGAGTCAGAATGTTCCATCACAGGGAGAGTCACATAAAAGTACAAGCAAATTACTGAGTATGAAGGGCTCAAGAAGAAACTACACCAGAGGAAAGGAAGCTGAAGGCAGTTAGGAGGCTAGTGCACTAACCACAAACAAATCAATCAGTACTCCAACAAAGGCAGCGGTGGATGGCTTGGGACGGAGGGTAAGCTTGGTTTCTTTGTATGCTGGCGGGTCTCATGATTCTGCCAATTAATCATTGCAAATATGTACTGAGGTATGTTCCCTAGCATAAACCTAGAGCAAATTATTCCTAACATCCATGACTACCAGCTTGGTCTCGAACATTCATGTCAGCATTAGGAAAATCTATTCAGGAAAAAACAAAGAGAGGCAAATTTGAAAGCTAACTTATTTATTAAAAAGCATTTCTAATTCCATTTTCATTTGTTTCTGAACTCCAGTTGGGATGACCTGAGTGCTCCGTGTGCATGGAACATAAAGGGTTTCTGCGATCGTTTCAGTGGCAGTGACTGGTTCCACACATTCCGCAGCTCAACATAATCGATTTGCTGGCTTCCTAATGACCTGCCCTGAGGAGTTATTATATCTGATGGCAATTAATCAAAATTAAAACAGACTGCACAGAATGAAGCAAATTCAGGCATCCAGCCTCAGTTAGGAACACCTGCACATTAAGATTAATCATGGGCCTTGCTTGAGTGGGACAAGTATATCAATATTATACAGAATAGAGAAGTGCACCATTTTCCAGCAGAGTTCCAAGTGTGTTTCCAAGGAGGAAAGGTTCTGAGCCTCAGTCTGTGTTGAACAATACTGCGCAAAATTCACAATTGTCCACTACATTTACATTAAAGTTATTTTCTTCCAAAAAGCTTAGATATTTGTGGAAATTAGCATTATAAAACAAAGTGCAGGGAGTGGTAATAGTAAAGTGAAGGAAATAAGGGTTTTCTACTGTCTTCCATCCAAAAAACATGATTTTGACCATCACTCCCAAAGTGCCTTTGTGCATGTCCAGGAGTGTAAGGAGAAGGTCCAACACACTGCTATAGAAGAAAAAAAAAACAAAACTTGATGCAGGGAAGAGGATAAGAGGAACACTTTCACTTGTCCCAGGTCACCGCTCCCCGCAGGCAGCACAGCTCAATGCTAAGAGGCCTCCCATGCCTGTGATCTCTCCAAGGGGGAAGTGAGAGCCTGAGTGAGGCTTCCCCTCCTGTGCAGACCCTGCCAAAGAAGCTCACTTTCTTCTTGCCCCGTCCAGAATACCGAGATGTGCTGCCTGACTGAGGGGTGAGAAGGGGCTTGGAGAACAGCAGCCATGGCTACTGGAGGGCAGAAAGGGATGCAGATCCTGCTAACTGCCATGTGAACTCCATCAGATAGCCCAATTGCAAGACTCTGGAGATGCCTCATCTGTGGATCCCCCCAACTGGGTCACAGGCATCCCCAATACTCTGAGTAGCTCACCCGTGCATACCCCCACCACTGTGTGGCTGGTTCCTTTTTTGTGCTCCCAAGAGCAGTGAGTACCTGTCTTTGCAGAGAGGTAGTGAGCACGGGTAGTGAGCACAGGAAGCCAGACCGCACTCTGCAGGATTAGGAGAAAGCACAAAAACTTGAGCATTCAGCAGTGCTCTAGGAAATGCAAGTAGGGAAGCCGTCAGCACTCAGGCAGGCTTTGCAGGATCAAGAGCAACAATATCATCTTAAGAATTTCCCCTCACCCTGGACAGGTGGCTCGGATGGTTGGGGCATTCTCCTACACACCAAAAGGTTGCCTGCAAGTCTGGTTCCCAGTCAGGGCATATACCCAGGTTGCAGGTTCAATCCCTGGTTGGGGTGCGTACAGGAGACAACCAGTGATGTTTCTCTCACATTGTTGTTTCTCTCTCTCTCTCTCCTTTCCACTCTCTTTAAAATCAATAAACATATCCTCAGGTGACGATTTAAAAAATTAAAAAAGAAATTTCCCCTCAAAGAGAAACAAGGAGTATGGAGCATGTGGAGCCATAGAAAATGCCTGAGAAAGCCTCCGAGTACTCAGCAGGACTGACAGAAGGTATTTATCTCCTTAAACCAGTCCCTAGGGACTGCAGGAGGTAACTGCTTCTCCAAATGCAAAGACAGCAACACAAAACTTCAAGGAACATGGAAAAGCAAGGAAACATGACACCACCAAAAGAACACAATAGTTTTCCAATAATGAACCAACCCTAAAGAAACAGAAATCTGCAATTTGCCCAATAAAGAATTCAAAATAGTTGTTTTAAGGAAGCTCAGTGAGTTAGTAGAAAACACAGACAATTTAATGGAATCAGGGCAACAAACACAAACAAAATGAGAAGTTTAACAGACATACAAAAATAATTTAAAAGGACCAAAAATAAAGTCTTAAGCTGAAGAATAAAATTAATGAAATGAAAAATGCAATATAGAACATCAACAGAAGACTTGATAGAGCAGAAAAAAGAAGCTGTGAAGTCAAATACAGGTCATCTAAAATTATCAAGTCAGAGGAGAACAAAGAAAATGAAAAGGAGTGAAGAAAGCCTATGAATTATGGGTTACCATCAAGAAAAACTATGTATTAGTGGAGTACCAGAAGGAGCATAGAGAAAGGGGCAGAAAAATTGTTTAAAAAAATAATGGCTTGAATTTCCCAAATCTGGGAAAACATTTAGATATCCAAGTTCATAAAGTTCATAAGACACCAAGAAATTCAACTCAAAAAGATCTTCTCCAAGACAGATTATAATAAAGGTGTCTGAAACGAAAGACAAAGAGAGTAGTTTAAAACGAGAAAATAAAAAAATATATATACAAGGTATTTCTGGAAAAAGTCCAGCCATTGTTAACAAAACAAGAATAGTTTTTATCACGACATCAATGTAACCCGGCAGCCAAGGAGAGTGGACTGGAATGAGCATGTGTGAATAATGACGACTTCATTGTACTAGTCAGTGGGGTGGTAGACGCCACTGAGGGAGCACATGTGTTGTGTGGCCATCACATTCAAAATGACTGAGCAAGTAGAACAACAAATCTGCACCGAATTTTGCATTAAGCTTGAACGTTCCTCTGCAGAAACTATTCAGATGACTCAGAAGGCTTTCAGGGACGATGTAATGAATGCAGCACAAATAAAAGTGTGGACAAATGCTTCAAAGGTGGTTGAGAATCTGTTGAAAGTGATCCACGTTCTGGAAGACCTGCAACAAGTACAACACCTGAGAATGTTGAACACATACAGGCTGCAATCAACAAAGACTGGAGAAATGTGTGAGGTCCCAAGGTGCCTACTTTGAAGGGGACTGAGGCATCATTTCCTGTGTACAGTCTTTCTTGTATGTTCTTTAGTAAATGTCTCCATTTTTCATAGTATATGGCTGGATGCTTTCTGGACAGACCTCATATACCTCACATGCAAAGGAACCCTCCAAAAGGCTATCAGTGGGTTTCTTAGCATAAGCCTTGCAGGTTAGGAGAGAATAAAATGATACGTTCAAAGTCCTCAGAAAACATTGCCAGCCAAGAATACTTTATTCACTTCTGGCCAAGATGGAGGCATAGACAGACACATTATGCTTCCTCACACAACCAAAAGGACAACAACAAATTTAAAAACAAAAAAAACAACCAGAAGTGACAATATTGAACTGTATGAAAGTCCAACAATCAAGGAGTTAAAGAAGAAACACTCACCCAGACCGTAGGAGGGGTGGAGACAGGCAGCCGGGCAGAGAGGACTCATGGCAAGGTGGTGGCTGGAGAAGTGGGCGAGGTGGCAGCTGGCAGAATGGGCGGTCCCACATTCATGTGCAGATGAACTGGGAGGAACAACTGGGGAGCAAGACAGACCGCACAGCCCAGGGTTCCAGCACCGGGGAAATTAAGCCTCAAAATCTCTGACTGAAAAAACCTGTGGGGGTTGAGGCAGCAGGAGAAACTCCCAGACTCATAGGAGAGTTCATTGGAGAGACCTACAGGGTCCTAGAATGCACACAAACCCACCCACCTGGGAATCAGCACCAGAAGGGCCTAATTTGCTTATGGGTAGCAGGAAAGTGACTGAAAACAGGCAGAGAGTGGAACAAGCAACATTGTTCCCTCTCGAACCCTTCCTCCATATACAGTGTCACAAAGCAGCAATGTGGTTTCCCCACCCTGGTGAACACCTAAGGCTCCACCCCTTACTATGTAACAGGCCTGCTGAGAAAAAAAAATGGCCCAAGGAAAAGAACAAATCAAAGCTCCAGCAAAAAATAGAAGTAAGCAACGAAGAGAAGCCAATCTATCAGATGCACAGTTCAAAACAACGGTAATCAGGATGTTCACAGAATTGGTTGAATATGGTCACAAAATAGAGGAAAAAATGAAGGCTATGAAAAATGAAAGAAAGGAAAATGTACAGGAACCAACAGTGATGGGAAGGACACCAGGTCTCAAATCAATGGTTCAGACCAGAAGGAAGAAAGAAATATTCAACCAGAACAGAATGAAGAAGCAAGAATTCAAAAAAATGAGGAGAGACTTAGGAACCTCCAGGACATCTTTAAACGTTCCAACATCCGAATCATAGCGGTGCCAGAGGGAGAAGAACAACAGCAAGAAATTGAAAACTTATTTGAAAACATAATGAAGGAGAACTTCCCCAATCTGGCAAAGGAAATAGACTTCCAGGAAGTCCAGGAAGCTCAAAGAGTCTCAAAGAAGTTGGACCCAAGGAAGTACACACCAAGGCACATCATAATTATATTACCCAAGATTAAAGAGGAGAGAATCTTAAAAGCAGCAAGAGGAAAGGAGAGAGTTACCTACATAGAATTCCCATTAGACTATCAGCTGATTTCTTAAAAGAAACCTTGCCGGCAAGAAGGGAATGGAAGGAACTATTCAAAGTCATGAAAGGCAAGGACCTACATCCAAGATTACTCTATCCAGCAAAGCTATCATTTAGAATGGAAGGGCAAATAAAGTGCTTCCTAGATAAGGTCAAGTTAAAGGAGTTCATCATCACCAAGCCCTTATTATATGAAATCTTAAAGGGACTTACCTAAGAAAAAGATAAAAAATACGAACAGTAAAATGACAACAAATTCACAACTACCAACAAATGAACCTAAAAAATACAAAAACAAAACCAAATTAAGCAAACAACTAGAACAGGAACAGAATCACAGAAATGGAGATGACATAGAGGGTTATCAGCGGGGGAGTGGGAGAGGGAGAGAGGGGGAAAAGGTACAGAGAATAAGTAGCATAAATGGTAGGTAGAAAATAGACAGAGGGAGGTTAAGAATAGTATTGGAAATGTAGAAGCCAAAGAACTTATATGTATGACCCATGGACATGAACTAAAGGGGTGGGGGTGAGGGGAATGCAGGTGGGGGAGGGGTGTGCAGGGTGGAGGGGAATAAAGGGGGGGATATGAGACAACTGTAACAGCATACTCAATAAAATATATATATTTTTAAATTAATACTTTATTCAGCAAAGCTGTACAGAAATGAAGGCAAGATAACAACTTTCCCAGACCAAAAAAAAAAAAAAAAAAAAAAAAAAAAGCGCTGAGAGTTCCTAACCACTAGAAATCCTAAAAGGAGTTCATCATGCAGAAATAAAAGGACACTAAGTAGTAACTATGAAAATACAAGGCACATTGGTAAAGTAAACCACATATAGTCAAATTCAGAACACTCCAACACTGTAAAATGTTGGTATATTAATCACTTAACTCCAGCACAAAAATTAAAGGACAAAGGTCTTAAAAATAATTACAGCCATAATAACTTGTTAATGGGTACACAATATTAAAAACTGTAAACTGCAACATCAAAAACAAAATGAGGGGAGAATAAAAGTTTACTCTCCAACTAACAGATAATAAATAACAATGATAATGATATTTAGTGCTTATGATGTGCTGGTAATCCCTTTATATCTGTTGTCTCACGTGTTTCATAGCAAGTCTAAGAGCTTACTCTTTTAAAATCAGTTTATTCTTTTAAAAAGTGAGGAAACAGAGGCCTGAGAGATGAAGTAAACTACTGCTTCTCACACGGCTTAGTAACCAGCACAATGAGAACGCTAGCCTGCCTGTCACATTCGAAAACTTGAGCTTTTAACAACTGCCCTACACTAACAGCAACTAAAGGAGAAAGAAAGATAAAGTGGTTTGTGTCCTGTAGCTTAAATCCTATGTTACAAATAATATGATGGACAGTCCAGGTTACCCATTTTAATTAAGGTAGTTAGAATAAAGAACTGCAATTTCAAAATATTTTGAAATGGGAAAAGAAAGCTTCTAGATTAGAGGTACGGATAAGAATCAAAGTTTTAAAGTTTAAATTTTGTCAAATTGGGTAGGAATTATAATGGTTGCTTTTTTTTTCTTTTTAAATACAAACAAGCCCGCTGGGACAGAAGTTCAATCAACAGAACTCAAATGATAATAGTCATTAATGAATTAGCATGGATTTATTCATATGGAAGAATTCGTTCTTTGAAAAAATAAGTTTGAGCCCTGGCCAGGTGACGCAGTCAGTTGGTGTGTTGTCCTATGCATCAAAAGGCTGCAGGTTCAATCCCCGGTCAGGACACATACCTAGGTTGCAGGTTCAATCCCCAGTTGGGGCGTGTACAGGAGGCAACCGATTGTTTTTCTCTTTCTCTCTCCCTTCCTTTCTCTCCAAAATCAATAAATATATCCTCAGGTGAGGGTTCAAATGAATGAATGAATAAATAAATAAATTTGAAATACATTTTTTGAAATAAATTATTATGAAAGAATGAATGTAAAGGAAAATCTTTAAATGTAAAGACTTTGGAGATTCCAAGCTACTGTCTTGTCCATATTCCTTTTTACTGGAAGGAATAAGTGACAGGAAGAACTACCTATTAAGGTTTAAACAAAATCAGTCCTATGCCTGACTCACCATTTCTTAAGGAACGCATCCCCTAATAAGGTCAGTAGTCATCACTCACAGAAAAAAAATCCTTAAATTGGAACCCATAGGTAAAAACAGGTACAAACTGCAAATGTGCCCACTAGCTCTCTGACTCTGGCCCTCCAGAAACAGGCTGAGATGGGCAAGGTAGGAAGGACCCATTATGCATTCACTTAATTTAACAAATATTTGAGATTCTACTCTGTGCCCTATGCTGAGTTACAATCTAGGAGCACAACAACAACGAAAGGGGAAAAGGAAAGGAAAAGAAAGATAAAAGCAACGTTCCTATCCTTAGGGAGTTTACAGTCTAGTGAGGAATACAACTGAGTGAGGAGGCAATTCAAGTACATGGTATAGCAGGGAAATAACAGGGTGCTCCTTTTCATAGGTCCCTAGTATCGAAAGATCAAGCAAAGCTTCTTAATTGTATATGGAGACCTAAAAAGTTTACTTGGTGGTGATACCATGAAATTTGCATTTTTGAAAGGTCACTGCCTGAAGGAAAGAGGAGGATTAAAAGGGAGGCAGGTAGGAGACTGTGGTGAGAGATGATGACAGTGGGCACCAGGGCGATGGCGGTAGGGCTGAAGTGGCTTCCTTATCAAGGTGATTATGAAGTAGAATTAACAGAATTTGGTAATTGTTGACCGGAAGAAGAAAGGAAGGGAATAGAAGGAAAGATGATGTCTTACTTGGATTCCCTTCAGAATCAGACCTCAAGGCTTCGAGTACAAGTAGTTCATTTGAGAAGAATAGTGAATATGGGTAGAACAGTGAGGAAGTGTTAGAGAGGGAAGGGAGCCAAGAAAAAAATGCTTTATTGAGTCAACTATGCTGTAAATGTCACAGAAAAATCCTGGGAAATGGTATAAAATAAATGATTCAGAGTTATCTCACCCAAGAGGTTAAAGAGCTTCCCTGGGAAATTTATAAACCAATTTTCTTAAATCATTGGCTGATGGGTTTAATTCTGCAGCATTTCTAGCCTGCTCTGCCTTGTTGCTTCCAAAAGAAACCTCAACAGAAAAAGTAGAGATATTGGCCATCAGAACTGGGCTGGAGCACATGGAGTGGTCGGGCCCAAAGGACATCTGCTACAGATGACACCCAGTCTCTGGTGTGACAAAATGTGGAGCCCAGGGGTTACAGCAATTCGAGGGGTGCTGAGGAGTAGAGATTATGAGTTTAATTTTTGACATGGTGCTTGAAGGTGCCCGTGGGTCACCTAAGTTCAGTTGTCTAGCACACAGATATGTGAAAGAGTCTTTGGAGAATGGTAATAATCTAGAGATAACAGAGTTGGGAATTATCAGCAATGAAAATTCATGAGTGGCAGAAATCCCACTGAGACTGTCTAGAGTAAGGAATAAAGATAGCCAAGGGCAGAAACCAAAGAACGCCAAATTTAAGGGACAGTGGGAGAAGGGGAGAAAGATCAGAAATTCTGGGTGTCTAGGAGCCAAGAAGAGAGCATTTCAAGAAGTGAAAAGTTAAAAAAAAATGTGTCATGTGCTGCTAAGAAGGCAAGAAACTCAAAGACAAGACAATATTATTGGTTTCAACAACAAGCAAGTCTTTCATGGTCTTGGAATGGCAGACTAAGAGATTCTATTGCATCTAAGAATGTATGTGTTTGAGTAACTGTGAATAGAAAATATATATTTTTATTTATGTAAACACCTCTAGATAATTCAGGAAGTCTAACTGAGAAAGGGAAGAGCAAGAGAATAAAAACTGAAGTTATAGTACCTGTAAAATACTGTATAAATAAAGCATATTAGAATTATTTTAAAAACTGCAGGTAACTAATAGGTTAAAGAAGGAGTTTTTGGTGAGGGAAGAATTGTTAATAGAAAATAGATGAAAGTTTTTAAATTTTTGAAGGAAAATAGTTAACGAAAGGGGTGGAATGTGAAGGTCCAGGAGAAATGACAAAAAGCCAGAGAGATCTCTGGAAGACAGAAAGGAATTGAATCCAGCAGAGATGGCGGGAGACAGTTTAAGACCTGACATGGACTTTGTTTCGGTTGTTGCAAGTGGGAAGGAGAAAAGTGATGGTTACAGATCAAGGCTAATTGGTAGATTTTGTGGCATGAAATTAAGATGTTACCTGTGTATTTTCTCTGTGAATTAAGAGTTGAAGAGAAAGGCGTGAATGAGGGGGAGTCAGCGATACCACTTGATTAAGGAGCTTTGGGATAGAATGAAATGCCTCTGCTGAGTACTTAGAGAAAGCTGACTGGTGAAGAGTTGTGTGACTTCCTCTGACAGCGCTCAGCTGCCCGGGCGTGAGCCCAGAGAGTAAATAATGGACTTATTCAAGACTGGGTTTCAACATGTGCATGAAAGAGTAGCATGATGGAGCAAGAAAGCTGCAAGGTGATGGAAGTGATGACAATTTCTAAAAAATCTAAGCAGCATAGGGAAGAAGTAAAGACAAGAGGGAAATGATTCATAGGGACGTGTTCTAGGTTCCAATCACGGCATTCTACTTTCAGGGTTTAGGGTAAGGAGACACCATGCTACCAGGGGGAACGAGTCACAGACAGGAACCTGTGTAAATTCATGAAAGTTGACGGACGTTAACTATTTTTTCACAGAAGAATAAAGCAGGAGATGGCCCAGAAACCAAGAGTGAGGCGAGGAAACAGGACAGCCATGGTTGAGACGAGATGTGGCTGGGCCAGAGTCTAACTAAAAAGCTAATCAATAATCATGGTCTGTCCACTCTTCTGTCTCTCTATTACGGGTTAAATTGAGTGTCAGAAAAAGATATATTGAAGTCCTAACACCTGGTTCCTGTGAATGTGACCTTATTTGCAAATAGGGCCTTTACAGATGTAATAAAGTTAAGATGAGCTCATCGGGGTGGGCCCTAAGTCAATATGACTGTCCTTAAAAGAAGAGGAGGGAGAAGAGACACAGAAAAAGACACACAGGGATATACCGTGTGGAAACAGAGGCAGAGATTGTAGTGATGGGTCTATGAGCCAAGGGATGCCAAGACTGCTGGCAACACTAGAAGCTTAGAGAATGGCATGGCACAGATTCCCCCCCGGAGCCTTCAGAGAGACCATGACCCTACCAACATCTTGCTTTCAGACTTCTAGCATCCAGAAATGGAGAGAACCAGGCCACCCTGCCTGTGGTGTTTTGTTACAGCAGCCTTATGAAACTAATATACCCATCGCACTTATTTATATGGGATTTGGCCTGAGTCATGGGTATATTTCCTAATGCCACAGGACACCAAAACACGTCAGAGCGCGGCCAACATTACCGAGGCAATGTTGTTTGCATCTCTCGCCCAGCGATATGGTAATTCAAGCAAATGCCCTGTTATTATAAAGCAAATATGTCCAAAGTTCATCAAATCAAGAGAACTAAAAAAGAAATGCCTTGTATGTAAATTTAGAACTGTTAGAATATTTTAGAGTACAGTCAATCACAGTGCCAGAATATCAGGGATTTACTACATTTTTACTTTCAAAAAGAAGCCAGTGCACTTTTTCTGGCAACAGTATATGCCCATTTCGTGTTCTAGAACTTTTTTTCACAGTGATATTGACAAACAGTAATTTAATGTTGCATTTTTGTGCCAACAAATCAGATACACATGAGCCCTTTCTTACACATACGAATGCACATACACACACGCAGAAAACAGAAAATGTGGCATTGGTTTTCATGTGAACAAATATTGAGAGCAGATTGTTCCCCAAAGGCTCAAAGTCAGTAGTTTCATTTGTCAAAGAAGGATTTCATGAGAGGTAGAGATTTTCTATGGCATCCAAATTCTGTTTGGTTTTCAGCTTTACACAAATAATTTAAAACTTAAAGTAATGAACAGTTTTTATAAATCAGGGAGGCAAACACAACCACCCTCAGGAACTAGGCAGGTAATAAAAATAACTGAAGTTGGCCAGATTGTATTCTTGGGACCAACTTTGTTTACACATTAAACACCCAGCTTCATTTCCACCAAGAAATGTGTTCTCTCCCACTTTTCTTGAAACTCCCTGCTCAGTCCATCCTTCATCTTCTCATCTTTGTAGAGGCACAGCTATAAAAGTATTTCGCCCGTCTGCGAATTCTGAGAAGAGAAACACGAGGGCAGCAGGAGTGTGAACGGCCGGAGCCTCTGGGCCGCTGTGCTGACAAGAACATGCGGGGGGATAGCAGCGCGGCAGGCATCAGGGCCGGAGCAGGCCTTCCCGGGCTCCAGCTGGCCACCCCCAAGTACGGATGCGCGCCCACACTTACTAGCTAGCCCAGTTTTTAAATGGATTTTATACAAAATCTCCAGATTTCCAAATGTTAAAAACTTTTTTTTTATACACAACGATGGCCAAAAACTGTTTGAGGCCAAATAAAACATGTCTGAGAACAGATTTAGCCAACAGGCTGCTAATTTACAACTGTTGCTAATTGTTACATATTTTTTATTGTAGTAAATATACATAACATAAAATGTACCATTTTAATGATTTTTCAGAGTGCAGTTCAGTGGCATGAAGTATGTTCACAATGTTGAGCAACCAGCACCACCAACCATCTCCAGAATATTTTTGTCATCCCAAGCGGAAACCCCGTACTCATTAATTTGTGCTGGATTCTTATTATCAACTTTAAAATGAAAACGTCTCAAACAATAACTATATTTGTTCTTGGAAAAAAAAAGAAGAGCCTTTCAGACCTCAGTCTTAGGCTAAATGCTTACCTTCTTCCTAAAGCTTTTCAGGAATAAATCCTCTGCCAGACATAAGAGCCTCTCCAGAAATCCTTTATCTTACCAACTCTCAGCTCCAACCTGCTCACTGCATCCATCACTCCACGTGACCCAACTCTGGACCTCATTTGCCCTTGATGATGGTTGCTCTGTGCCCAACAAACTTTCTCATAGTCTCTACATCTGTTCTCTCTACTCCTTCTACCTTTTGGCCTCAATGAAACCTAAGGCCAATCTGAGAATATCATTTCTCCTGTAGGCCTCTTAAGGGGAAACTCCTTGTTCTCACCTCAGGTTTGGTAGTGGAGTCAATGTTTGCCTACATTCAGACATTAAACCTGCTCCCTCTTGTACATATTCCCTGACCTTTGAGACGACCATCATTCAGCTAAATTTCACTTTCCTCCTCTTTATCTGCTGTCACTTCTCTTCATTCACTTGCAATTTCAACACCTGGCTTCCAATCTTCAAGTCTACCTTACCTCCTGTCATCATGTTAGACAACTTCAACATATACTGGACAACCCATCCAAAATATTGAGCTGTTGGCTCACTGAACTCTAAACAACTATAAAATCTAAAATCAGACATCCCATTCTCAAATGTAAGTATTTACTCTCAGCTTATTCAGTCCATCACACTACTCTTCCATCTCATTACAACTTCTAATCCACAACCCATGGCTTTCTCTTTGCCTGTCAGCCCCACTGGCCTTTGCTTCTCTACTTATTTAGGTACTTGCAGACCCTTAGTAGAGTAAGTCCTTTGCAAATACTATAGTAATTGCCACGCTCTTTTCTCCCCTGTGAAACACATCAAACACCAACCCTAGATGAACCCAGTCAACTTTCTGTTCTCGCACCCAAACTGGAGAAAACACAAAACCGAACTCACTGGCATCAATGAAAAGCCAACATCCAACACACTGTTTGGCAACCTATCTCCAGGACACTCAGTTGGTTACTTTCCTAAATAATTATTTTGTATTTCCATACTCTTCTCAAATCTTCTTCTTCCTCATCTCCCTGAAAGCACCCACCACTAAGTTCTATCAGTTTTACCTCCAAAATGTATTCCTAAACCATTCATTTCTCTCCATCATCGCTACCCAAACCATCATCATCTCTTGGCCAGGTGTGTTGGGGGAGTATCTCCCTTCTATCTTCTTGCTCTCTCTATAAATTCTCCCCACAGAGATTAGAGAGCTGTTTTAAAAATGTTAATCAGGTCATACCATTTACTTATTTAAAATCAGTCCATGACTTCCCATTGCATTTAAAACATAATCTAAACTCCTTAATATAACCCCGTACCCTGTATGGTCTGGGCCTTTTTCATCTTTGCCACTTTTTGTGTGTGCTCATTACATTCCAGCCACACTAGTTTCACGTGCCAAACTACCCTTCCTCCTGTCTTGGCACATTCTGTTCCCTCTGCCTGCTGTTCTCTCCCTGCCTCCCACTCGTCCTTCACCTGTCTACCTAGCCAACTTCTTCTTTAGGTCTCACTTTTAATGACCTAGCCCTAGAGAAGTCTGCTCTGACCAACTCCATTTTAAAATTATGCCCTTTTTACTCCTTCTCCCATGCTAATTTATTTTTCTTTACAACACTTACATAGTTACTGCTTTCTGTCTGTATGTACTTACTATAATTTCTGGCTTTTTCATCAAATAGTTCTCGAGGGCAGGAACCATATCTAATTTGATTTCCACCGTGTACTAGCTGTGACATCATCATTACCTCTTGGCTGGCTCACACAGTAGTCTTCCGTGTGTACTGCAGAATGAGTGTCCCAGAAGTATTTGTTGAATTAATGAAAATCCATTCCTGACTCAATAGAGGAGAAGGATGACAGTATAGAAAAAGAGAAATGTGGGAGAGGTAATTTATAACTATTTTGGTATGATTACTGGCACCCTTTTTGTCTTTGTTAAAAATAAATAAATAAATAAATAAATAAATAAACAAACAAACAAACCAACCCACCCTACTTCCAATACTTCAAAACCAATCATACCGTACTTGGACTAGAAGAGACCCTACTACAATAACACCATATTTGAGAAGAAGGAATTACATTTCGTGCCATTTTAACTATATGGTGACATTCTTTGCTAATGTTTTAAAGCAGGAGTCAATAAACTATGGCTGGCAGGCCAACTCAGGCTGGCCACTGTTTTTGTAAGTGAACTGTGTTAGAGCCCAGCCACGCCAGCTGTTTGCGTGTTGCTGGTATCTGCTTCGCGCCAGAGCAGCGGGGCTGAGCAATCATGACCGAGAACATGGCCTGCGATTCTCCAGCGTTTGCTGTCTGGCCCCTTACAGATGTTTGCTGGCTCTTGCTTTTTAAGTATTAAAAGTAGATTTGCTTTAAATATCTTTTTTTTCTGATTTGGTTTATCTTTTTCTTGAGGAATACATACACCAGAGGCATAGACAGTACTGAACTTTAGTGTACTGCTTGATAAATTTTTACACAGGTGTACACCCACCCATGCAAGCATTACTCAGATAAATATATCAAACATTTCGAGTATTTTAAAAGGTTCTCTCATGGCCATTTCTAGTCAGCCCCTCGTGGACAGATAATCACATCTTTAACTGCTACTGCTAACACTTAGATTTGCCTCTTTTTGAGCTCACTTTATGTAAATGGAAATCATACAACACAAACTCTTCTTTGCTAACTGCTTTTCCTTAATATAATGTTTGCTCTTTTGTTTCTGTGTAGTATTCCATTGGGTGAAAATTTCATAAGATATTTATCCATTCTTCTGTTAATGGATATTTGGGTTGCTTCTAGGTTTTGGGCGTGAACATTCTTGTACATGCCTTTGGTGCGCATATATACACATGCACTCATTTTTCTTGAGTACACTGTATCTAGGGGTGGGTTTGCTGCACATATTAGCGTAGTAAGTACTGATTACACCAATGTTCATACCCACCAAATATGTGAGAATTGCACATGCTCCACATTCCTACTAATACCTGATAATGTTACTATTTTCATTTTAGCTATTCTTGAGGGTCCATAGGGGTACCTCACTGTGGTTGTATTTCATATTTCCCTCATACACATCTTTTCATAGGCTTAAAGGTAGTTTGCAAAGCCTCTTCTGTGAGGTACTTATTTGAAGTTTTCTGCCCATTTCTTCAATGGGAAAAATATATTCGTCATCAGATATGTGCATTATGAATATCTTCTCCCAGTATTTGGTTTCTTTCATGCTTAGGGTTTTGTGTCCTGTGTAAGAAGTCTTTGCCTACGCCAAGGTCATAAATACATCCTCCTGTGTTTTCTCTGTACATTTATGACTATGATATATGATAAATTACTTTCTGTATATGGTGTAAATTAGAGGTCAAGGTTCATTTTTTTCCCTTGTGGATATACAATTGCCCTGACACCATTATTGAGGGGGAAATAAGTCCACTTTCCTTTCCTCGCAAAATTAGAGTGGTGTCTTTGTTATAAATCAAGTAATGCAATAGATGTGAGTCTATTTCTGACTCTTTTGTGTTCATTTGGTCTATAATTTGTCTAATCTTACACCAATGCCGCTATAGCTCTTAAAATTTGGTAGTGGAATGAATTCTCCACCTTTGCTTTTTTTTCTTCAGGATTTCTTTTTGACTAATAGGTCATTTGAATTTTCATTTAATTTTATAATCAGTTTGGCTATATCGCATCGATATTAGAGTCAGCTTGACTATGTCTACAAAACAAACAAAAAGTGGAATTTTGTTTGGGATTGCATTTAAACTATAAACCAATTTTGGAAAAATCAACATCTTTACCAATTCAAAAACAAGGTATATCTCTTAATTTAGGTCTTTTTAATTTTGCAGAAAAATCCCATAAGGTTATAATGAAACTGAAAATTCCTATCTCCTAGTACCATTATATTGTAAAGTTGTCACACAACCCATTGCTCCTGTGTTTATGGTGATGCTGGTGTAAACAAATATACTGTGTTGCTGTGTATAAAAAGTACTGTATACCAGGGGTCCCCAACCACCAGGCCCTGACCAATATCGGTCCGTGCCCTGTTAGGAACTGGGTCACACAGCAGGAGGTGAGCAGCAGGTAAGTGAGGGAAGCTTCATCTGTTTTTACAGCCACTCCCCATCGCTCACATTACTGCCTGAGCTCTGCTTCCTGTCAGATCAGAGGCGGCATTAGATTCTCATAGGAGTGTGGACTCTACTGTGAACTGTGCATGTGAGGGATCTAGGCTGTGCGCTCTGGATGAGAATCTAATGCCTGATGATCTGAGGTGGAGCTGAGACAGTGATGCTAGCGCTGGGGAGGGGCTGCAAATGCAGATTGTCATTAGCCGAGAGGTGTGACTGCACAGAGGACAAAATACATCAATTGCTTGCAGACTTATATCAAAACCCCATCAGTGAGTGGCAAGTGACAAACTGCATCTAGTGGCAAGTGAGTTGATGTACTTCAGTTGTGCAGCTGCATCTGGCGGCAGGCTTTAAGTCAGATCCGACACTTATTTTAGTCCGTGCGTAACCTGCCTATCACCTTATTTACCACTTCCATCCGCACCTCTTTCCTGCACTGCACACTTGTCTCAGTCACAGTGTTGGTAAGCCCACGTGCTCACCCTAGCCAAAATGGCACCCTTTTTGTAAAAAACAAACGTCACTGGAGAATTTCTTTGAAAAGCGGGAAAGACCCAATGATGAGACAACAGAAGACCCTGGGACTGCCAACAAAAAGGAAACAGCATTTAAAAGAAAATACCAAGAGTCCTACTTAAATTATGGATACATTGCAACAGGTGATTCACAGTCTCCAAACCCGCCTTATATAATATGTGACGACAAGCTGTCCAACAAAGCCGTGAAACCTTCAAAACTGCTTCACCACGTGGAGACCAAGCACGCTGTATCAAAAGACAAGACTTTGGAGTTTTTCAAAAGAGAAAAACGTGAACACGAAGAACAGAAGCAATTATCGAAGGCCACCACTTCATCAGGTGTGTCTGCACTGAGAGCATCATTCTTAGTGGCTGACCACACTGCTAAAGCTAAGGAGCCCTTTACTGCTGGTGAAGAGTTGATCCCGCCTGCTGCTAAGGACCTTTGTCATGAACTTTTAGAAGAGGCTGCAGTTCAAAAGGTGACACGTGTTCCTTTTTCTGCTAGCACTATAATTAGACAAATTGATGAAACAGCACAGGATATTGAGGCACAATTATTAGAGAGGATTAATGAGTCACTGTGGTATGCAATCCAGGTTGACGAGCCTACTGATGTTGACAAGAAGGCAACGATGCTTGTTTTTGTGCAACATATTTTTCAGGAGGACACGCGTGAGGATGTGTTATGTGCACTTTTGTTGCCAACCCACACCACAGCTGCAGAACCGTTCAAGTCTTTGAATGATTACCTATCGGGAAAACTGAATTGGTCATTTTGTGTTGGTATTTGCATGAAAAGAGCAGCTGCCATGACAGGACAGCTCTGGTTTCACTACGTGGGTCCAAGAGGTCGCTTCTGAATGTGAGTCTATGCACTGTGTCATCCATAGAGAAATGCTGGCTAGCCGAAAAAAAAAAAAATGTCACCTGAACTTAACAACGTTTTACAGGATGTAATTAAAATGATCAACTACATTAAAGTACATGCCCTTAACTCCCATCTGTTCGCGCAGCTCTGTGAGGAGATGGACGCAGAGCACACACCTCTCCTCTTACACACAGAAGAGAGATGGCTTTCTAAGGGTAGATCACCGGCCAGAGTTTTTGAGTTACAAGAGTCACTCCAGACACTTCTTTTAGAAAAACAGTCACCACTGGCAGCACATTCCAGTGACACAGAATAGGTTGCAAAAGTTGCTTACTTGGGTGACATAGACAACCTGCTCAATGAATTCAACCTGTCACTTCAGGGGAGAATGACAACTGTGTTCAAGTCAGCAGATAAAGTGGCTTCATTCAAGACCAAACTGGAATTTGGGGGCAACAAGTGAACATTGGGATGTTTGACATGTTTCAAACATTAGCAGAGACTCTGAAAGAGGCTGAGCCAGGGCCTTCCTTCTCCCAACTGGTGCATGATCACCCGTCTCAGCTTTCAAGAGTGTGAGCATTACTGCCCAACCACAAAAGACCCCTGAACTGGGAAGGAATGGATCTCTGACCCAATAAGCCAGGAGGTGAATCGACTTTGTCTGTGCTAGAAAAGGATCAACTGCTTGAGATCACAAATGACGGTGGCCTTAAATATAAGATTGAGACAACTTCAAATCTCTATACATTCTGCATTAAAGTCAAGGCAGAATATCCTGAGGTTGCCACAAAAACCCTGAAAAGTCTGCTTCCATTTCCAACATCCTGTCTTTGTGGAACAGCATTTTCTGCAGTGACAGCAACCAAATCAAGATTAGTGGGTAGACTGGACATAAGCAACAGGTTTCGGGTGTGACGGTCTCCCACCACCCTCCAGATGGGACTGTCTGCCGGGGGTGTCCAATCTTTTGGCATCTCTGGGCCACACTGGAAGAAGAGTTGTCCTGAGCTACATATTAAATACACAAACACCAATGAAAACTGATGAACAAAAAAAACCGGTTTTAAGTTAATTTACGATTTTGTATTGGGCCACAGTCATAGCCATCTTGGGCCGCATGTGGCCTGCAGGCCATGGATTGGACACCCTGGTAGGAAAACAAGCTCAGGGCTCCCACTGATTCTGCATTATATTAAGGACTATAATTATTTCATTATATATTACAATGTAATAATAATATAAGTGAAGTACACAATAAATGTAATGCGCTTGAGTCATCCCCAAACCATCCCTCTCCCCATCCCCAGTCCATGGAAAAATTGTCTTCCATGAAACCGCTCCCTGGTGCCAAAAAGGTTGGGGATTGCTGCGGTATACCATATTTTCATTGCACATTTTCTATGTCTAGATATGTTTATAGATACAAAAATACCATGGTGTGACAGTTACCTGTAGTATTCAGCATAGTGACATGCTATAAAGGTTTGTAGCGTAGGAGCAATAGGCCATGTATACAGCCTAAGTGTGCAGGATACCGTCTAGGCTCTTGTAAACACACGCTATGAAGTCTGCATAATGACAAAGTTGCCTGACAGTGAATTTCCCAGAACATATCCCCATTGCTAAGTGATGCATGATCATATATGCTATATGTGGCGTGTTTGCTCATTTGGGGTTTTTGCTGTTTTTTGGTTTTTGCATGCTCCTTTCTCTAGCATGAGTTGGTCTGCAACTGATTTCTCTGTCTTTGTGGCTGAGTCCGCCCTAGCACTCAGCAAATATTCTTTTAGGGGAAAACAGCAATTTGACGATCCTGTAGATTCTAATTCATCCATGCTGACCAACATGGATATAAAATAATTGTTTTTTCGCTTTATTTTCCTATGATAGCCTAGGCTCAGACTCAGCAAATGCTGCCAGGTGAGAAGATAGCTAGCACTTTTAGCTTCTCTCTTTAAATTTATTTCATCTAAACTTATATGCTTTTAGAGCTCGCCAACATCTTTAAAAATAGGACTTTCGTAATCTTTCTGTTCTTTTAGTTGTGAGATCTTTCTGCTGCTACCACATCACATCAGAAGCAGAAGTGTTCATGTCTCTAATAATTTTGTAAATCTTAATGTCATTAAAAAATAAAAAAGAAAAATATCCTAAAGCATTATTCCAGGTAAAAAAATTTTCCTGGTGGAGCATAACTGATTTTTACAGGCGGCTGAAAGGAAAATAGGATTCACTTAAAAGAAATTCGCTGTATAGCACATGTAGATGAGGTATATCGATTCCACGAGTAATACGGAACAGATTTCTCACATTCACCCATTCCCATCTTCCCCTTTTCCTGGGCCACAGAGTAGAGCCGTGGTTCTAGCCCTCACATGGGGCCATGTGCCCACGTGTGACCCGTGGGCTATGAGCACAAATAATGTGTCACTTTCAGGAAGAGGCATTCGAGAATGAGTAAGATTTCTTTACACTTTCCTTTTCATGAAACCGTGGAGGTCACATGTTTAGAGGTGGAACCATTCAGCCTAGTTGCCTAAGCCACTGATGGGAAAGGGAGCCACTATGGAGAGTTGCTGGGCTCAAATGTAAAATTGTTGTAGATACTACTAGACAGTACAGGCAATGGTTATCATAAAATTACTGCTGAAGGAAGGTTAGTGAAGCATATTCTTTAATTACATGGTATGGAATTTGGGGAATCTCTTCTTTTTTATTTCACCCTTGAAGTCTATACATTTTTTAAAAAGCTATATTTATTCTGAATTAAGCTATATCATCCCTTAAACTTGAAGTAATTTTAGTGATACCATCTAGCATATTAACAGTAGGGACTTTCCAGCCTCAGTGAATTAAAGCTGTATGTTTAAAGAGGGCAGCAAATTTTAGCCCGTAGTTTTTTCTTTTCTCATCTACCATACCATACCCTCTAGCTGAGGGCACCACATTCAAACTCCTCCTTTTCAAAGTGATCTCTCTTTCTCTCTCGCAGCCCCTCCCACCCATGTTAAAACCTACTTGAACCTACTAGAAAACCTATTATAAAGACCTGTGTTGTAAGCTGTTTTTGCCTAAGAGTAGCTCAATACAATATCTTCTTTGATAGCCTGCATTTTAATTAGAAAAATATGCGTTATAATTCTACATATCAAGTTGCCTGGGCCGCAAGTTGCTCAGATAATTGTTTAAATAGTATTCTGGGTGTTTCTGTGAAGGTGTGTTTGTATGGGATTAACATTTAAAGCAATAGACAGTAGAGCAGATTGCCCTCCCTGATGTGGCCGGGCCTCATCCAATCAGTTAAAGGCCCAAATAGGACAAAAAAGCTGACTCTCCCCACAGTCATTGAGAATTCCCTCTGCCTGACTACCTGAATGCTGGGACATTGTTTTTTCCTTGCCTTAAAACTGCAACTGAAACATCAGCTCTTCCTGGGTCTCAAGCCTCCTGAGGGTTGAAGTGGAACCACACCATTGGCTCTCCAGCTTGCTGACTGCAAATTTGGGGATTTGTCTCCACATTTGAGATCTCTCTGCCTGCCCGCTGTTGGTTCTGTTTCTCTTGAGAACCTTGACTAATACACCATCCCATGACATTAGAATTATAGCCTGTATATGAACATCACACTTTTCAAGAGTCTAGAGACTTGATACTTATCCCACCCCCAACAACTGATGAAAAGAAATTCCCAAGCAGAAGTAATGGCGAAAAAGCTAATATACACTAACAAAGCAAATCATTGAAGCCTAAACATGGTTGGTATGCCTACTGACCGTAAGGAAAGAAATGTTGAAGCAATTGCAGAAAATGGAGAGAAATGGGGCCAGGAAGAAGGAAAAAGAAAAAAAAAAAAGAGCAGAGACAAAAGAGCTGGCCAGGAAAGGCCACGGACAGCAGGAGTGACAGAGATGAAGTACAGTGATGCTTGATCTGTGGGCCTCCTGAGGGGAGAACGAATTTCAGGGAAACCTGGGCAATGGAAGAGAAGCACAACTTGCAACTAGAGTAAACACGATGTCTGGGGCTGATGATGTATAGTTAACTTACATCCACCACGGGCACTGGTGACTATTTTGATTAAACTTATAAGGAAGATCTGGGGTTATTAAGATAACATTTTTGGGTGGATATTTATTTTGGCGTCTATCACATAGTATTGTAATTAATACTACTCCATTCTCTATTTCTATGTTACAAACCACGCAAAACATAGTGATTTAAAACAATGGTGTGTTGTTCTCACAATTCTGTAGGTTGCCAATCTGAGTGACTTTTCTGCTGGACTCATCTGGGATCAATCACGTGGCTGTAGTCGTCTGGCACCCCTACTCAAGATCAAGGCAGCCTCAGTCACATGCCTGGGACCCTAACATTGGCAAGGCATCTTGGCTCTCCCCATTAAGTCTTTCATCCTCCACTAAGACTAGCTTCTTCCCAACACCCTGTTCTCAAGGTTTCAGGTGAACAAACCTCAATATGTGGTACATATCAAGCCTCTGCTTGGGTCATGCTTGCTAATGTGCTATTGGCCAAAGCAAGTGACAAGAACAAATCCAGAGTCAATGGGGGAGGGCCCACATCAAGGCCAGAACACCGGGAGGCTGATTTATCCTAAGAATCTACCACATCCACTGTGAACTTGAGAATTTAGAACGTCAACAGCATCCCCATTACTGAGTACTTGCCTGGCAATCACAGTGCACAATTCACATCTGAGCAATAGTACTCCCTAGGGGGAAGTTCTAACATTTTAGACAATATTTTGGGTGTGCTAGTAAAATATAGCCCAAGCATGCACATTTGAGATGTATATTATTATTAATTCTGTATCTTGTGTTTCTCCTTTATATGTAGTTTGAGTATTACGTTGATTTTTTAAACGATTAGGTGTGCAATAAGTTATATTACCCATGAAATTACTCTCAGTATAGTAAACAGTTACATTACAAAACATTTGTTACAACACGGCAGTGTTTCAGGTCTAATATTTGGGAAATTAATGAGCTAAGTTCGAGTGTTTAAGGACAGTCTTCCGTTATTTGTGAACTGTTCTAGCCCAGACGAAGTGTCACTAAACAATATTTTAAATTGTTATTGTTATTTTGATCTCTGTGTGGTAAGAATGTGGGGCAGGAAGGGCAGAGGGGGTCATTCATGGTTCAGGAAGCAGTGAAAAATCACTAAACCTCCCTACCTTACTCCGCCAGAACCCCAAACTGCTTCAATCACCCGCCTTGGCACGGCAAATTTGCATACATTGTTTGAATTGTTAACGTATTATACAACAATACACACAGGATTTTTTCCTAGCTTGAGCGGGTAACTGAACAGCAGACTGCAATTCCTGAGCCCAGCAGCTGGAGGGGAGAGAGGCTGCGCTCCGCACACAGTAGGAGCTTTGTAAACGTCGATTGACCCAGCTCCTAGCGCCGGCGGCTGACGCGAAACCACCCACTCTCCAGGCAGTGTCCTTATCTCTCTCCAAGTCCACGCCCCTGGCCGGAGCGGCCCTGAGCTCTGAGCAGATGGCGAGTCCCGGATGCCAGGTGTGCAGCACGGCCGGTGCAGTCCGGGGCGCAGAGTCCTTTGGTCCCTGTTCCACCCCAGCCCTCCCCTCCCCACAAGCTCTGCGCCACACGTGGTGTCGGCCGCGGCGGGATCCCTATAGCCGAGGGCTGGGACGACCGAGATCGGGTGCCCGCCACGCGCCCGCCTCTTTTCTCCTCTGCTCCGCGTCACCTGGCAGTCCGTACAGTCTCTGAGTCTTCCCACCTCCCTCTCTGCAATCCCGCGCCTTTCTTCTTCCCTCTCCTCCCATCCTCTTTCCTTATCTGACATTTTGCTTTGCTTCCTCTGCCCACTCCCCAGCGGGTTTTCCTCCCCGCAGACGCGCCACCCCAGCCCGCCCTCGCACACCCTCCAATTGTAGGTCAACTGGTGTGCAAACGTGGGCTTAGGTTTTCTCTTGTTTAAGGGCTTTTCCAGGAGTGAAATCAGGCTCATTCCCCACTGGGCTCCAACTGAAATCGCTTCTACTCGGCTGTTGGGTTGGGGGTGGGGATTCTGTGGCGTGTGCTCGCATCCACTCCGCATGTTGGAATCACTGGGACAGTTTTGGGACGCCCCGGGGTGGGGTAGCTAGCCACATCCGGACACTTGCAGAAAGGCAGAGCCACGCGAATGCTTGGGGGCACTAAGAGCCGAACCTCTGCCCAAAGCTTAGCTCTAAAGAACCACGCCTGGGGCGCAGCCTCTACCAGTTATTTACGTGCGGTAAGCTCCCTCTTTCAGGCCTGAAACGAGCGTCGAATCACTGGAGCACTGATGCACCCCTTGGCAAGGGCCCCCGGCACATTAGGGCGCCTCCGCGTCTCTCGAGAACCCTGAGAGTTCCCACTCCACCTTGCCTTTCCCGCGCGAGCGTGGGGCGAGGGAGGGCTTACCCTGACGAAGTCCCTGGGGAGGGGACGCTTGAGGATGCGGGTGCAACAAATTGTCAATTTCCCTCCCCCCTGCGGCTTTTTTTCTGCCCTCGCCGGACGCGCACACACGCCCCACTCTGGCCTCCTGAAAGAGCCCAGGCTCAGTGGGGCCGCAGCCTTGGGGGGGCCGGGGGAGGGTGCCCAGCTGGGGTCCAAACGTCGAAAGCTGGACGGAACGTGGGGGCCCAGACGCGCAGCGCTCAGAGCGCACTTAGGCGTCCAGAGCGCAGGCTGTGGGCACGGAGAGAGAAAGGGGCCAAGTGGCTGGCAGTTCCGGTCAGTGACGGAACTGGGCACCATAGCTCAGGGCTAAACTGGTTCTGGGGGTGGGGTGGGGAATGGAGGAGCCCAGCGCCCCGGGAATGACGCCCCCCGCCAGCCAGCCGCGGCCAGTTGCAAGCTTAAAGGGGGGCTAAGAGCTCGCGACGGCCCGGGGGTGTCTTCCCTTGGGCTGCCGGGTGTGCGCGCGTGCGTGTGTCTTCAGCTCCTTCCACGGTCGTAAAGCCCAAACGGAAGACGGGTGTTAAAGTCTGCTGACAGGATCGCTTGAAACGTGTTTACAGTAGGAAAGACTTTACTCCAAAAAGCACAGCCTGAGTCGATTCCAATTTTTTTTCCCACCGTGTAACAAATCGAAAGGCGAGCGGAGGCCTTCGAGGAGGGACCAGGCTGAACACCGTTAATCCTGGCGAATCCTCCCCGAGCTCGGGGCAGAAGGAGCGGGGCCTCGCCACGGGGACGCAGCGCTCGGCCAGGCGTCCCGGCCCAGGGAACCATGTTTTCAGGAGGAGTGGCCTTTGCTTGTCCTGAAGTAATTGCACGCTAGTTCTCTCTGCACGCTCTCAGAAACGGAAATCTGCTGGCGGAGAAAACGCGTTCTAACTCTGCAATATACGGAGGCGGTAATCGACCATCTCCAGGGTTGTCACTAGATGCAAACGGGAGCTGGCCTGGTTTCCCCCGTCTCGGGGAGCTTCTAACGAGTGCACGGGAGGCAGAGATCCGTTGATCTAAACTTTGATTTATGAAAGAAAAATTTCATCAAAATTCACCGACACACCCTATTAGCCACTGATTGTTTAAACTACTATTAAAGTAGATAGAATACTAGAGGATGATGAGGGTTCGGGAGCGGAAGAAGGAGAAAAAGAAAGAAGTCTGTCCGATCTCCCCGGTTTTCCCACGTCTCCTCCAGGATGTAGGGAGGCTCAGCGCTGCCACCTGGCGGCGGCTCCTTCCCAGGTTGGGAGCTGGATGGCTGCAGAGCAAACTCTGGCTCCCCCTGGGTGTGCCTGGCCTGGGCCTTTGGAAATGGAGCAGGAGCTCCTATTCATGCTTCTAATCTACATGGCTCCGATAAACACTCGTTTTCAGAAAACTGGGAGGAAAGGAAAATGAGTTGGCATTGGTATGAAGTGCTTATTTAAACTTATCAGGTGCTAGTGGTTGGTTAGAAGGGGAGAGAAAATAGTAAAAATGATTAGAATGTGGGGTTCTTCTCTCTTAGTTTATTCTAAGAGTAAAAATATATCATGGATTACATTTTACTCCAGAATACTATTTTGATATTTTGCAAATAAGAAATATTTCTATATTACTTTTATTTTTTATTTTAATGCAACCCACCAAAAAGGGAAGTCCAGCTCCAATACACTTCATCAGCCCAAAAGGATGAAGTGTAAGTTATGTTTGTCTACTTGACTGAGAAGTCAGCCTCAAGTGGAGGGTTCTTTTCCAGAAAATGTTGAACAGAAAAGCCTGGGGCCTTTCAGTTGACAAAGGCCAATGACATCAAATTTCCCAGGGCTTCTTCCCTGTCTGCTAAAGTAACAGTTTTTTTTCTTTCTTTATTTTTATTTAAACTGAATACTTGTCAGGTCAGCCTAGCTCTTACAATTATAGTTTCTATAACCAAGCCAAGGCAAAATCTTGCAAACCAGTGCAAATCCAGATTTGTTAAACTAATTTCCCTTCAGGTTTTCCCTCTCTATGCTATAGGAATATATTAAGCAGTGGAATAGAATCTTATTTCCATCTATATCCTATACAATTTTATGGATGTGAGATTTTATGTTGCACAGGTGTGTGAGAGCAGAAGAAATGAATTAGCAGATCTCAAATAGAATTCCATTATTTAATGGGAAATAAAATATTTCCCTTAATTCAAAATTTGAAGTGTCTAACATCATTGCTGACAATTAGTCTGTTATCCTAAAACAGAAATTTTTTTTTGCAAAATTATCTTGGGTTTATTGTTCAAATGGCTTAAAGAGCAGCTTTATTAAGAATTACTTCCTGTACTGCAAAGCCAGCAGAGGGAACACTGAGTACTGATTTAGTAGGGCCCACCAAATATGTAGTATTTGGGGAAAAAATGTCAGTAATGGAGAACTGGTTATAAAGTACATAAAGTTAAGTAATGAGAACGCAGAAATCTTTCTCATTATTTACTATTCAGAGGCCTAACACATTCCAGCATGCACATACTTACTCAGTAGGTGAGAAAGACGACTTTAATAAAAGGCTGTAAGTCACATGTTTTCTTACATTTTAAGACAACTACTAATATAAGAACAAACCTACTTCAGAAGTCTAAGCATTCATATTATAATAATCTTATAAAGTCAATGGAAATTACTAGTACTATATTTCTTCAATTTTAAGAACTTTCTCATTTTCAACATCTCTGAAATAGGGCTATGTCCTACAACTGGGGGATGTCACGGTTTAATCGGCCGTTTTTCTTCCTTAGTGGCAAGTAACAATGGTGTTCCTTAAAATCTATTGGATTTGTTGCAACACAGAAAATACATTGAACAATAGAAATAGGCCAGTGGCTATTTTTTTGGTATACACTTTTTAAAAATATGTGTGCTTTAAGCATAAACAAAATTACTATGACTGCTTTAACTTTCACTTTTCATATTCAGTAGTAGAGCATAAATGTCTTTAGAAATATAATCAAATGTGTTTGGAAATATAATCAATTCACTCACCTTGACTGAATTGTCACAAAATAGCTACACTCTCAAATCTCTTTTTGGTACAAATTTGAAAATAAATATAGGATTTATAATTTTTTTTATTTTAGTGACAACATTGATTTTACAAAAAACAAACCTTAATTTTAATGTCAGTTGGTAATATTTAGGGATGTGCTTTGGTGTGCATACCAAAGAAAATAAAATGTATGATAACACACCCAACTTTAGTATATGCCAAAAAAATGCGCCTGTGATGCTTTTTGTTTGTTTTTAAGATTTCTTTCCCCCTCTAAAAGAAAAAGCATGTAACTTGGGTAGCTAATGGTCAAGAATTTTTTGCTTTTACCCACAAAAACATTTTTGCTTGTGGCTAGTCCTTAGAGATCCACTCAGATGTCTCCAAAGGGTGTTCGTTCCAGTAAAATTCTAAATCTGACAACCTGGGCCTCTTGCCAGCCTACATATTTTAAAAGTTTGACAAGATAAATAGAAATTTGCTGCCTAGCACTAGTTTGATCTGAATCGAAAGCTGACTTAATTATGTTAGGTTGGCCCTCCCTAACCACCTATCACTGGCCTGTAGAAAAACAATCTGGTATTAGGGAAGACCAATTTTTTACTAGAACTCTAATTTTCACACCTTGGAACAAAGGTAATTTTTGTGGCCACGTTAACGTGTGTTCTGATTAAGTAGGCACCTTTTCTTTGCCACATTATTCACAATGCTCTTCACAAAGTTCCTTTCTTTTAAAATCATTGGAACATAGGGCTGCCACTACTGTCCTTGGATGGTTCACATCCACAATCTGTGATTATATTTTTCACATCAGTGGCCATCTTTAATTCTAGTCTCTTGAACAATACAATGCTTCTACTTGGAGTGTCTCAAGCATCTGAATTATCAAGGGAAGGAAAACAGCATCCACTGAGGGCTAACTATATATCAAAGTCATTGAACCCTTACAACAACCCCATATAAAGTGGTCCTAGTGTTCCTGAATCCAAGGAGGAAAACTGAGACTTGGTCACACCCCCAGGGTTACAAAACCAGTAAGAAGGACCAATAGCCAGGTCTAATATAAATCCAGAGGCTCCATTCCCTTCTGTGACTATTTACCACCTTCTACAGTTTCCTTTGCCTTGGCCTTTCAGTTCCATTTGTGGAGGAATATACAGGAATGAATATATATGTGAAAGGAGAAGGTTTTCAGAGGGAGAGGGAAAAGGACAGAGTGTGAAGTAATCTTTCATTTTGAAAATGTGGAAAACAAGTATTTAGAAAGTACACAATTGATTATCATCCTTTACTCACCATTATCATCCTATACAAAACAATGGAAATTCTCCCATTGAATTATGGAACATTGCCTAACATGTTCCAACAGAGAGCTTCTCTGTTTGGGCTATCTAGGATTTATAGGGAAGTTTAAATCATTAAAAAAAAACCCAAACCACCCTGTTTGGTTAAGAAAGCAAGTAATTATTGCAAAATTTTCTCTTTTCTGCCTTCCACAAAAATTGCTCTGAAGGGATTTACACAATACATCAACATCTGTGCTGTACCTAGAGTTGTTAAAATAATTGTGATGACAGCTGTCTAGGTACCACTTTCTTAATGGTTTTCAATATCCATTGATTTATTGTTGTAGCTTTCCTTCCCCGTTTTTTACGTCGTTGGCTTTATGAAGGAGCCAAGGAACAGATTTTGCACTAGAGACTGAGTCTTTATTCCAATACTGAAAAGAACTAATAAAAATAATCACTTGGCTTTTAAGCAGAAAGCTTCCATTTACAGTATTTCACCCTCCCCCCCTTCTAAGCCCCTTGTTACCTAACATAATGGTTAGAGTACATTTCCGTCTCTCCCCTTAATAATTTCATGCATTAACATCCTCTTCTCACACGCGCGCGCGAGAACGCGCGCGCGCGCATACACACAGAGCAAAAGGAAAAAAGAGGCAGCAGAAATCTCAGCTGTACTTCTAGCCCTTTTAAAAAGTTTGCTCTCTAAATTGGAATGAGGTCAGATTTGGAGCTTCTCATTGCACGCGGAGATTATTATTGCATCGGGTTCCAAGCCAATGGGAAGCTCGGGGGAGGGGCTTGGCACGAGGAAGCGTTGGTTACAGCGGCTGATTGGCTGCGGCCAAGACTGTGAAAGGATAAAGAGGCGCGAGGCGGAATTGGGGTCTGCTCTAAGCTGCAGCAAGAGAAACGGTGTGTGAGGAGAAGAGGCCGGTTTCGCTCCTGGGTCTCTAGTTCTTTGCACGCTCTCTAAGAGTCTGCATTGGAGGAACTCTACCATTACCAGCTCCCTTCTTGCATAAGGGAGGCAGAAACATACATTTATTCATGCCAGTCTGTTGCATGAAGGCTTTTTGGCTTCCTACCTTGCAACAAAATAATTGCACAAACTCCTTAGTGCTGATTCCGCCCACAGAGAGTCTTGGAGCCAGAGTCTCTTTTGCTTTGCATTGTAAGAAAGGGACTAAGTGATAGAGATGATGTCGCTTTCCTGAGCTCCTGAGAGCGCTCGTGAACTGGAATCAACTGCTTCAGGGGAGGAAAAAAAAAAAAAAAAAAAAAGACTTGCCTGGGAGGCGGCGAGAAACTTGCATTGGAAGCTCCAGCAACCAGCATTCAAGAAACTCCTCTCCACTTTAGCACAGTCTCCAGACTCAGAGCCAAGAGACAGAGCAAACTGCGGCGCGGTGAGAGAAAGAAAGAGGGAGGGAGAGACTCTCCAGTCTGGGAACTATAACTCCTCTGCAAGAGGCGCAGGACTCCTTCCCCTGATCTTTTGGAGACTTTCCTCTCGCCCACCTCCGCCCCGACCGGGAGTGGAGGGGTCCGCTCGGCCGCCGCGAGCGTCCTCCCGCTCGGCGTGCGCTCAGCCGGTGGAGCCGGGAGGGCCCGGCGATCGCGCCGCGGCCGCCGCGAGGCTGTGAGCGCGCGTGGGAGCCCGCCGAGCCGAGGCCATGGTGCAGCAAACTAACAACGCGGAGAACACGGAAGCGCTGTTGGCCGGGGAGAGCTCGGACTCGGGCGCCGGCCTCGAGCTGGGCATCGCCTCGTCCCCCACGCCCGGCTCCACCGCCTCCACGGGCGGCAAGGCCGACGACCCGAGCTGGTGCAAAACGCCGAGCGGGCACATCAAGCGGCCCATGAATGCCTTCATGGTGTGGTCGCAGATCGAGCGGCGCAAGATCATGGAGCAGTCGCCGGACATGCACAATGCTGAGATCTCCAAGCGGCTGGGCAAACGCTGGAAGCTGCTCAAAGACAGCGACAAGATCCCTTTCATTCGGGAGGCGGAGCGGCTGCGCCTCAAGCACATGGCTGACTACCCTGACTACAAGTATCGGCCCAGGAAGAAGGTGAAGTCCGGCAACACCAATGCCGGTTCCTCGTCCGCCGCCGCCTCCAAGCCCGGGGAAAAGGGCGACAAGGTCGGTGGCAGCAGCGGGGGCGGCCACGGGGGCGGCGGCGGGAGCAGCAACGCTGGGGGCGGAGGCGGCGGCGCGAGCGGCGGCGGCGCCAACTCCAAACCGGCGCAGAAAAAGAGCTGTGGCTCCAAGGTGGCGGGCGGCGGCGGGGGTGGCAAGCCGCACGCCAAGCTCATCCTGACGGGCGGCGGCGGGAAAGCGGCAGCCACCTCCTCCTTCGCGTCGGAGCAGGCGGGGGCGGCCGCCCTGCTGCCCCTGGGCGCCGCCGCGGCCGCCGACCACCACTCGCTGTACAAGGCGCGGACTCCCGGCGCTGCAGCCTCCGCGGCTGCCTCGGCCCCCGCCTCGCTCGCGGCCCCCGGCAAGCCCCCCGCCGAGAAGAAGGTGAAGCGCGTTTACCTGTTCGGCGGCCTGGGCGCGGCGGCGTCGCCCGCAGGCGTGGGCGCGGCCGCCGACCCTAGCGACCCCTTGGGCCTGTACGAGGAGGGGGGTTCGGGCTGCCCGCCCGACGGGCCGAGCCTGAGCGGCCGCAGCAGCGCCGCGTCGTCGCCGGCCGCGGGCCGCTCGCCCGCCGACCACCGCGGCTACGCCAGCCTGCGCGCCGCCTCGCCCGCGCCGTCCAGCGCGCCCTCGCACGCGTCCTCCTCGGCCTCGTCCCACTCCTCTTCTGCCTCCTCCTCCGCGGGCTCCTCGGCCTCCGACGACGAGTTCGAGGACGACCTGCTCGACCTGAACCCCAGCTCAAACTTTGAGAGCATGTCCCTGGGCAGTTTCAGCTCGTCGTCGGCGCTGGACCGGGATCTGGACTTCTCCCTGGAGCCGGGTTCGGGCTCGCACTTCGAGTTCCCGGACTACTGCACGCCCGAGGTCAGCGAGATGATCTCGGGGGACTGGCTGGAGTCCAGCATCTCCAACCTGGTCTTCACCTACTAACGGCGCGCGCTGGAGAGGAGGGCCGGGGCGACTGAGGTAGAAAAAGTGGACAGTGAGAGTAGAGAGAAAAAAGGGGGGGAAATGGAAAAGGAAAAAAAAAAAAAGTAATGAGTGAGGTCGGCTTACTCGCGTCGCGGTTTCAAAAGAGGAGTGCGCGGCGTTTGGGGACCCACGCTCCCATCCCCCATCCCCTCTGGGGACGCGGTGGAGCCGAGGGAGACGGGCGACCTTTTTATTGTTGTGGTTGATGTTGTTGTGATGGCAAAAAAACAAAAATCAAAAAAAAAAAAAGCTTCGAATGTGCTCCCCTTTGTGTGAAGAGACCCCCTCCTCCCCCAGGCTTCCGGACTGGTAGGCACCCCAGCGAGAAGCTGAGTTGGGAATTTTCTGGAGACTGAAGGAATCTCGTCCCTCTCTTTTCGCCTCCTTAGTGTTTTTATATTTTTGTTGTTTGGTTTCTTGGTCAAGAGAAGAGGGGGGTAAAAAAAAAAAAAAATCCAGCGCGTCCCTGGGGACTTTGTCCTCAGCACTCCCTTCCCCCCACCCCGAGGAAGACGCAAGGCTTGGAGAGGCGAGTTTGACCGACGGCAGATGTTTTGGGGCCGCGCAGGCTCCAGCGACGGGATTGAGAGACTCCATGCAGGCCAATGCCCGTCTTTTTTCCTATCCCCCACCCCCTCTTTTTTTCCCCCCTTTCTTTTTTTCCTAGCCCCTGCAGCCGGAGGAGAAGTGGAGTGACCCGGGCTCGGAAATGACCTGAGAACCTGGTTGGAAGAAGCCACACCAGCGAGGGCAGGGAGGGGGGGCCGGGGGCGGCGAGGACGAGAACTGGAAAGGGGCGGATAACAAACTGAGACGGATTTGCACGTTGGGGAGAAGGTGGCGGCGGCTCCGGTCCCCCGCCTTCCACGTGGATGAAGTCAGCGAGGGGACTTCCCGGGCCTGCGTGGGGAAAGGCGACTGTTGGATGCGGTCCCGGGCAGTGGAGGGCGAGTGGTTTCTGGGGGAAAGAGGTTTTTTTCTTCTCTTAATTGGAATCGTGATGGTGTTGGATTATTTCACTGGTGGGGTTACTATAGCATGTTCTCCTGTCTATCTTTTAAAGATTTCTGTATGAGACTGTTGAGCAGTTTTTAAAATAGTGTAGGATAATATAAAAAGCAGATAGATGGCGCTCTGTTTGATTCCTACAACAAAATTATCACCAGCTTTTTTTCATTCTTAACTCTTTAAAGGATTCAAACGCAACTCAAATCTGTGCTGGACTTTAAAAAAACAATTCAGGACCAAATTTTTTCTCAGTGTGTATGTGTTTATTCCTTCTAGGTGTAAATGAGAAGACGTGTTTTTTTCCCTCACCGATGCTCCATCCTCGTATTTCTTTTCCTTGTAAATGTAATCAGATGCCATTTTATATGTGGACGTATTTATACTGGCCAAACATTTTTTTTTTCTTATTTTGTCTTTCTCTTTATTTTGTACTTTTATTTCTTCCTTCCTTCCTTTTTTCTTCCTTTCTTTTCTTTTTTTTTTTCTTTTTTTCTTTTTCTTTTTTTTTTGGTAGTTGTTGTTACCCACGCCATTTTACGTCTCCTTCACTGAAGGGCTAGAGTTTTAACTTTTAATTTTTTATATTTAAATGTAGACTTTTGACACTTTTAAAAAACAAAAAAAGACAAGAGAGATGAAAACGTTTGATTATTTTCTCAGTGTATTTTTGTAAAAAATATATAAAGGGGGTGTTAATCGGTGTAAATCGCTGTTTGGATTTCCTGATTTTATAATAGGGCGGCTGGTTAATATCTCAGTTTTAAAAAATCAGCCCCTAATTTCTCCATGTTTACACTTCAATCTGCAGGCTTCTTAAAGTGACAGTATCCCTTAATCTGCCACCAGTGTCCACCCTTCCACCCCAGTCTTATGAAGGGGAGGAGAATTAGCCAAACACTGTATGCTTTTAAGAAAAACACGTTTTTTAAACAAAATACTGTTCTGTCCAGAGGCTTTTAAACTGGTGCATTTATAGCAAAAAGGGATCCTGTAGCTTTAATTTGTAAACCACATCTTTTTTGCACTTTTTTTATAAGCAAAAACGTGCCGTTTAAACCACTGGATCTATCTAAATGCCGATTTGAGTTCGCGACACTATGTACTGCGTTTTTCATTCTTGTATTTGACTATTTAATCCTTTCTACTTGTCGCTAAATATAATTGTTTTAGTCTTATGGCATGATGATAGCATATGTGTTCAGGTTTATAGCTGTTGTGTTTAAAGATTGAAAAAAGTGGAAAACATCTTTGTACATTTAAGTCTGTATTATAATAAGCAAAAAGATTGTGTGTATGTATGTTTAATATAACATGACAGGCACTAGGACGTCTGCCTTTTAAGGCAGTTCCGTTAAGGGTTTTTGTTTTTAAACTTTTTTTTGCCATCCATCCTGTGCAATATGCCGTGTAGAATATTTGTCTTAAAATTAAGGCCACAAAAAACAATGTTTGGGGGACAAAAAAAGAAAAATCATGCCAGCTAATCATGTCAAGTTCACTGCCTGTCAGATTGTTGATATATACCTTCTGTAAATAACTTTTTTTGAGAAGGAAATAAAATCAGCTGGAACTGAACCCTAAATCTTGACTTTTGTCATTATTATGCCTGATGCCTAAGATTAGGAAGGCCCTGTTGTGTGTCGAAAACACCACCTGCCTTAGCTTTGGAACAAGTGAGTTTTGAGAGAGGAGACTGTTAAATGCCATCTTACTGAGGAATACTAAGTTCCTCTCCGCCAAATTTGGCAGGCCCTGACCCTGAAATGATGGCATCAGCTGAATATGTGTCAACTCTATGCGCTTTCTAGGAATTTTCTAGGAGTTTACTACATTTTTAGAAAACGCTCTTTGTCTTGAAATTTTAGGGGGGGGGAGGGGCAACATGGACGGAATAAAGACGAAACTGGCTGGCTGATGGTTTTTTAACTTTCATGTTCCTAAAGCTGCTTTCTCCTTGACTTGCCCATAGTTACCATCTAACAGTGGCTATAATTGTTTTCCACAGGTTAAGAACAAATAAGCCTGTTAAATTATTAATAGGTTGTGGAGGAGAAAGCCATTACCCATCAAGGAATGTAAAAATTGTATATTTTTTTTTCCTTAAAAGCAGAAAGGTTCACGTGGTGCTTAAAGCCTCCCACTTTTGTGCCATGCCCAGCGTGCTTATTAATGGAAGTGAAATGCAGCAATAAGGGTGACCTGGGAGAAGCTGGCTCCCTGAGGGCTAGGAAAAAAGCTCCCCCCTCTGAATCTGAATAGCACATATTCAGCTAGTGGAGATTGACACTTTTTACAAGGATCAGGCCTAGCAGTATTATTGAGACATGCCTTGGATTCCCTAAGGCCCATTAGTATTTGGTTTGGAAGCTGCAACTTGCTAAGTAGCACTATTTCTTGTTAATTTTGAGGGTTAACAATTGCCATTCATAAAGCCCATCTTCACTTTCCAAATGTTCATTTAAAATGTGTGCTTTGTATTTCTTCCAGTTTCTCAGCCTTGGCAAGGAGGGGTTAATAAAAGAAGTATTTGGAAATAAACCTTTAGTCATCTGGGATTGCTTATAGGTAAGGGAGAGTGTCTCCTGGAGTGCCCAGCTGGAAGAAGACATTTTTGGATCTTGTAATCCAGAACAAGCAATTTTCTTTTGTTCAACGAAAAGCAGTAATTCCCCTCCAAAATAATAGAATTGTGCTTTAATATAATTTCTTCACCTTTTAAAGGTTATTATTGCTACAAGTTCCCAATTTTTTCTTTTACATTTTTGCTCATACATTTAGTTTTAATTGCATTTGTGTTGTGCAAGATATTTGTAACACCTTGTTTTTTAAAAAAACCTTAAAAGAACTTGGTATGAAGTCTCTTCAAAAACCTTTGCAAAAGAAGGAAGAGCTCTTCTGTAAAGTGCTTAAATTTTATTTTGTCCATTGTACTAATGATAATATGATTTTTGTTTTTTTTTTCAGATCCTAAGGATCAAAACTTTGACATAAATAAGTTTATGTGATGCATTTTTTAGGTATATTTTATTTTGTAAGATTCTCTTGTTTATTCTCCCTTGACTTTCCATGTAAGGGCAGATGCTTCAAATATTTTAAGAATTTTGATAATGTTGCTTTAAAAATAAAAGCTTAAATGCGTGTCTTTCCTAGGAGGTGACAGAGTAAAAGTAAGAAACAATTTTATACTTTTCTGCCTCTGAACCAATTTATATTCATAAGAGGTACTCACATGTTAGGTGATACGAGGCATAATAAAGCTGAGAAACCAAACAGTTTAGTATGATTTTTTCTTTGAGATAATTTGATCAATGGAAAAGAATAAATTTCACATTTTCTTTTAAGAATGTCATGCCATTTTTCTTTAAAGACACTGCTTCTGGCCCTGTGCTCCCTCAGAAATGTTAATGAGTAATGCTTAAGCAAGGTTTTTCAATTTCTAATTGAATACCTGTAGGTGCCAAGAAAAAAAGAGCATGTAAACTGATGTGGTGGGCTGAGTGCCTAAACGGACTTCCTGGATTTGTACTCACGGCTCTGGAGGGACTGGGGCGGGGGGGGGGGGGACTGGAGACATTAAAGGATTCCGAAGAAAATGAGAAAGCAAAGGGTTGGGAAGTGGAGATCAACATTTATAAGTACCGTATTTCCTGTGTTTACAGAGTGTTCATGAATTAGAAAACATGGTTTGGGTGATGCTACAGGTCAGAATGTTTAATCATAAATTTAAAATAATTAAGCATCCCAAGGAGGCATTTGGAAAAATCTATATGTCAAGCAAAAAAACAAGCTAAGAATCTGCTAGGAATGCAAATCTATCTTAAGTATTTGGGTGTCTTAAGGTGGAAGGTTGTTACAGTTTATTTTTCTCTCCTGACATTATTAGGCCCTTTTTATCTCCTTTGAGGCCTATCCAATATCTTGCTAACCCATATTTACTAATGTTTGTTTACCTCTACCCCCCTGATTTCATTCTGGAATATTATCTCCACATACATTTCTATATCTCCACTCAGCTATCATTTGAAAGCTAAATTGGAGAGGGGCTGGAGGAGAGAAGTATCTCCAGGCATCTGAATGGAGTCAGACTGATAACAATCTACCGAATTCCCCTTTACGGAAAATTCACAGGCTGCCTGCCATTCAAAGCCCTGCGCACAACGATTTTAGCCCATCTTTCCAGTTCTCCAAAATTGTATTGTAGACTAACTGGTCTCTCTCAGACTGGAATTCTTAGAGAACAGGAACTAGGCCTTAAATACTTGTTTCCCCAAAGTTGCCTTCCCTGTTTCCTTGCATACAATAAATGTTGTTTTCTTATTTGTTGACTTTATGTTTACACCGTTTCAAAGGCACTTTAAGAGCTTCCAAAATGCTTTTGCATATTATGCTGGTGGTGGGTGGGAGCCCCAGATTTTGTGGAAAGTGACTCAGGCCAACTAGCTGTGAGGGACGTTGGTCAAATTTCTTAGTCTCTTTAAGCTGCAGTATTTCTGAACTGTTAGATGGAAAGAATGCTTTCCAACATATAAAAAACTATTGTGAGAATCAAGTGAAATCACACATGGAGAATACTTGGCCCAGTGCCTGGCCTACTGCATGGGCTCATGAAATGCTAGTTTCTTACCTCATGGATTGTTGCAGAAAGGTAATGCATGTGCAAGCTTCGCACAGGGGGAGCAACATAAAAGATAAATCAGTTGTGAACAGTAAATCCCTGGAATCTGTGTCTCCCAGTCTGGGGCATGAACTCTCACATCAGAATTACCTAGAGATTCTTGTTAGTGCCGAGATTATACAGATTATTATCACAGACTCTGGGGGTGGGGCCCTAAAAAGCTCCCCTACCATATATTTACAATGCTCACTCAAGTGGGAGAATCACTGCCCTGATGGTATTTTCGAATATTCTCCTAATAAATATGCAGCAAGGGATTGTTACTCCTTTTATATGCAGAATGGAAATGATTTGAAGTCATAAAGTCAGAAGTGAGAGAAAAGGCACTGGAACCCCATCTCCTGAGCCCTAGTTGGGATTTCCATAAATAGATGTCTTCTTCACTTCCAGTGTAGATGCTGACCTAACCAAGACCTTGGGCTCAGAGGTGAGGGCTGGCAGTCCTCTGACTTCCTTAGCCCTCCCACTTCCTATCCATTTCTCAAGGATGCCCTCCTACCATTGTAGCTAAAAGTGTGAGTGGTTAGCTTGGTTGGGAAAACACACACACACACACACATACGTATATTACAGTTCAACAAGTGTATTCTAAGATAAAACATGAACTCAAGAGACTGTGTTTTGGAAGAAGTAACTGAGGCAGGAGAGAATAGAAATAGTATAAATACAGTGAGTGGAACTTCTGTTTTATTGTTCAAGAGGCAGAGATCCTAGCATGTGAGAAAATTGGAAATTATTCTGAGGAGCACATTCAACCTTTATAGAGAGGGCTACAACCTGCTCATTACATCCTAATGAGATTGACCGTTAGCTACAGTTAACTTGAAGGGTTTTATGGTTTCCTGCATGTGTTGTTTTCCTTCACAATGTTAAAAAGAAGAAGAAAAAAATTCTCACATCACCAAACGGCATTTCCCAGGGGGCTGTTTGGCCAGGTTGCTGCATTTTGGTTTGTGCCTTAGTTAGTAATGCACCTCCATGTGTATATGTCAGTGGATACAGGTGATAATAAATTTAGCCCAATTTTTTTTTCTTCTGACAGTTTTAATTCAGAGCAATTGGTTTATGGAGTGCTGCCAAGCAGGCCAGGCCTTAGTCAAGTCAGAGCAAGAAGCTGCATGTAGAGCCAGCCTTCTTTTGCCCTGCAGATTTTTTCTTTAAGGACAAAGTTGCAACTCATTTGTGTACCAGTACACAAACTTGCTTTGCATCACACAAAAGACATTGAAATAATAATTCCATCTGAGTTTTGTGAGGTTTTTTTTAAAGGGGAAGACTTAAGGGGAAAACAAATGAAGTATCATCATTTACTTAGCCTCTTGGTTCTTTAGACATTTTCCCAAATACATAATTCTTCGGAATAGTCCTTGAATATATAATCAATGTGCTATTTCCTGACACAATGTGCAGTTGAAAAGCAGGAGACAAATGAAAACACTATTATCCTTAGCTGGCTCTCTGGGTAGTGAATGCCCAGCAGCGTAGTGTGGTGCTTGGCTACAGTGTATGGTGCGTGTAACTGCTTTTATAAGATCCGAGCAGCCAGGCCCTGTTTAATGATCAATTAGCTCCCCTTGTGTGTGTGGTTAATTGCCACTTTCTTACCAGTGCTTGTCCTAACTTCCCCGGCTCCAAACACCTAAAACCTGTGAAAACAGTCTCTTCTGGAATGCCTGACCTTCAGTATTGGCCTCTGCTTTCTCCCTCCCCTTTCCCACACTCCCAACATGGGCCTTTATCCCTCTCCTTCGCCAGTCCCCTGAGACGCTGAATAATTTATTTGAAGTTCCTGGGCTCTTGGGGGGCTGTAGTCTCAAACCACACTGCACTTTGTTCCTCACCTGGCAGAAGTAGGTGTAGAAGCCTGTCTTTGAAAGAGGTGGTATAGGTATATTTGGTCATTTGCTAACAGTTTTAATTTAATTTTTGGGTGAATCCAAAACTCGGAGCAAAAACAAGACAAAACAAAACAAAAAACCCTGGGGCATGGGGGGAAAGGTGTTGTGAGGGTGTGAAATACTTTGCATTTCTCAAATAGTGTCACCCAAAGACTTTCCCAAAATAGTTTCTCTCAAGATATTACTACGTGTGAACACATATCTTGTGGTCAAATAAAGAAATGCTGGTTCAGAAGATTTCCAATTTTTCTTGTTATAACAATGCATTTTTCCACATGTCTGTGTGAACATGTGAGCGTTTTTCTTGAATTGCTCCTAGACATGGAATTACTAGGTCCTGGTGTTATAAATGAATGCTTGTGACAGTTTTCCCACCCGGGAACTGGTGAGATGTAAAGTGATGGCAAGAAAAATTAGCCACAGGTTTAAGTGAACTAAGATTAAAAATTAAACCAAACTTTGAAACAATCATTGTATACACTCCCAACTCCGCTCCAAGGGTGTAAATAGATTATATTAGCATGTAAATGGAGACATCTGCAAATCATACTGAAATGGTTTTCCTATCCCAAGTCTCTGATTACATACGTGATTTAAAAAACAGCAATGACAGAAATACCCTTGACCCCTGCGTGGTGACGAAAGTATACAGGGATTTTAACACAACTGAAATGGACTTGAGAACAGGGATCAATTGTCTTTGGCCTTTTTCTTCTTTCACTAGAACTTACCAGGACATTCTCATTACTCTGTTATTGGCTTTATTGGTATTAGGCTCTGTGATTGCAAGAAGCAGTGACTCAGTGAAGTAACCGGAAGTCAAGACGCTTTATAGCAAAGAAACACATGACTATAAGGGACCTGGAAATTTCATGAGAGTTCTGGGAGAAATATAATTAAAAATCCATGGCTCTAGTGAGCAGGTTAATTGGTTGCCCAATTTAGCATCAAGACCATGCAGGTATTAATATTGATCATTTATTCTCTTGGTTTTCCTATGTGTCTTGACTTTCTCCCAATAATTCTTGACTCTTCTCCAGATTTTAGTGTTCAAATTCCCTTCTTAAACAGAATTTTGCATGCCCAGTTACTTCACCAATCACGTGCCAGGCAACTGGCTGCTTCTGGGTTATATACCCACTTCTGGACCAGCCATTGAGCATCTGAGAGCCCTCGCACTTCCTCTTACATTCTTTGGCTTCCCTATACTTGGGGGTGTAAGTTCAAAGGCCAAGGAACATCTACTCTTTCTCCTCCACCATTTACAATATTTTTACTTGAAACAGTTTGGTTTTTATCTACTTAATATAACTTAATTTTTTTCCCTGTAGCCCTAATTTTGTCACTAAGGCCTAGCAATATACACAGCAGGGATTAAGTAGACCATATTCTAAAGATAGTGCCCAATATCAGAGGCTAGACAAACCCCCTGCCCCAATCCAGAGCAGAATTGACCCTAATGTAATCAATTCCCCACCCCCTTGCCCAAGTCCAAATTAGTAGACAACTGTGAAAGGGGAAGAAGAGAGTGGAAGAATTCTGACACATCCTTGTGGGGAGCACAGCAGATCCAAACCCCATTGCAAAATCAAGTGATGGGACAGTTCTGAGGGATTCTCCCAGAGATAGGGGTCCTCTAAGAGGGGAGATTGGCATTCTATCTGCTTAGGCAGCTGAGTTGTTTTTGCTGGAGAGAGAGACAGAGAGATAGAGAGAAAAGCGAGAGTGAGCGTGAGCGAGAAGGGAAGAGGGGGAAACTCTTCTCCCTTCCTGATTCCAAATTTTGTTTAGTGAGAAGGAGATGTCTGGAGCTGCTAAACCCATTAATTTGGTTTTGCAATCATAGAGCCTCAGAAGGCCAGCAATGACCGATAGTTCACTGGAGATTCAATAATTGGAAGTGACCAGAAAGTTTTGCACTCATACCACAAAGTCATTAGATGCTCTATTTTGGTTTTTCTCCTACTCTATTATATTCTGCAGGTGGAATAACCTTGTACCAAATGGGCAAAAGATATTTTGAAGTGAACATAAGGCTGCTTTAGATATAAGAAATATCTAAATACCTAATGTAGTCGTCATAAAGCCCAAGGCAGTGGCTCTCCCCTCTAGACAGATGTGCTCAGAGAAAATCCATGCGTAAACACACCACCAGAACAGGCCCTCTTTTACCTGTTTTACATAAATGATTTTTGCTTCAAAAATGAAAAATAAAGATACTGCTTTAGGGTATGATCATGAAGTCACTGATTAATCATAAAATTTTAAACTCTTTAGATTACAAAGCAACTTTAGAGAGGTCATTTGATCCATTCTCTAGGTGGATCCCAAATTTCCCAAATTCACATAATTCTGGAAAGCAGTCCAGGCTCCCAAATTAACTATTATGATCAAAATTGTAAATAAAACCCTTGTCCCCCCAAACAAAATAAAACCCAGTGTCTTCCGTTTAGGATTGCCATTAGACAGATGTTAGAAAACATCAGTAGGATTGAAACTTTTTCTTAAATGATTCTCAGTTTCTTAACTACTAGACATATTTACATTTTAAAAGGAAGATGCTAGTTAAGTTCAATAGAGCTGTTCCTTTATAGGTAATTCGACCAAATGAAGTGAGAACCTTCAGGAAATGTGGGAGGGGAGTTCTTTAGCTGTGGGTTAGAATTTGGTCACCATTTTGGCCAGTAGTTGGCCTTGGGAATCTGCAGGAGGAGTGATTCCTCTAAGTTGTTTCAACTTTCCCAATTAATTCCTTTTCCCCTTCCAAACCCACGTGTTCTCTAAGAGTGAGAGGGTATTAAGGACAATGTTCAACTGTTCCAGCTTCAAATGCCTACTACTAATAAAACCAGCTCAGAGAACTTCTCCACAGACCACAAGCATTTTATGAATAAAGCATAGCCCCCAACATTTGGGGGGCAAAGAATCCAAGGTATTCCCATTTCCTCCATGCCCATTTATAAGAAGACAGACCTTCAGGAACTACTATAAAGGACACATGGACAAAACCAAGGGGGAGGGTGGAGGTGGGGGAGGGAGGTGGGTTCAGCTGGGGTGGGGTGGAGGGATGGGGAGAAAAGGCATGCAACTGTAATTGAATAACAATAAAAATTAAAAAAAAAATAAAGTAAAAAAAAAAGAAAAAAATAAAGAAGACAGACCTTTGCAAATGGGGACTGCCAATTGCTTTTTCCACTTTGCTACCATTAACGGAGGCCTTAAAAACTGTGGGACATTTACCAATAAACCTGACTAAAGATAATTGAAACTGTTTATTTCCAGTTCTCCCTAACCTGAGCGGGTGGCCCCACTGTGGTTCTCTCACCTGCATACTCTCACCTTACAGTCAGGGGAGGCCTTCCTCCAGAGCACTTGCCGTCCCTTGGTCCCTGCATGGCTCAGTCCTGGCAGAGAGCGCTCTTTTCTTTCTATCCCTGTGCCATCTCTGATTCAAGTTGGTCCGTCTGGAAGTAGTATTACCCAAGCATTTATACCCTGAGCCTGGCTCTCCACAAGTGACTGCATATTTCCTGAAAACATCTATTGGCAGCTGTTACATAGGCATTTTCTGCTTTTTAGATACCTATAATTACACCAATTATGCCAATCATTGATGTTTATATAGGATTTAAAATTTTACAGAGCCAGAAGTGTCTATCAGAAAGCAACACCTGAGGCAGAGGGACACCCCACAGAGGAGCCTATTTGGCCATCCAGATCGTTGCTGAGTCCCTTAAATCGAGCATCGGTAGAGTCAGTAAGGTCTCTTATGAGCCTGTATGTCTTAGGCAAGTTAATCCTCTCACCGCAATAAAATTCCATTTTGTTAAGGACCACGGAACTCAATCTAACTCCCCCTCTACCTTTTCAAAAAATCCTCACTCGAGGATTCATTCATTGACTCAGAGAGAGAGGAAGGGAGAGAGAGACACAGAGAGAGAGAGAGAGAAATATGAGAGAGAAACATGGATTGATTGCCTCCTGTATGCACCCCAACTGAGTTTTGAACCCGTATCCTAAGTATGTGCCGTGACCAGGAATTGAACCTGTAACCTTTCGATGTGTGGGAAGATTCTCCAACCAACCGAGCCATGTGGCCAGGGCATCAATCTAACTTTATTTTCAAAGGACAGAAGAATGTGTTCAAGTTAATGAAATTAGGTTTTTGACCTCAAACCTTTTTAACGACAACATGAGACTAAGAGGTTGGCATTCCTCTTGTCCCAGACTCCACCCCTGGATACAATAAAAGACAAGACTAGGACCCTCTGGTCAGCATGCTGACCCAGAGAGCCAAGAGCCAGGATGAGCCATATTTGAGCCTGAGGCCAAAGGCTTACTGATTGTGAATCAGTATTACTCATTTTTTCACCTTGGATTATTCTTTGCATTAATTTTTATTTTAAAAAAAACCTTAAGATATTATTTATCTTGGTCACCAAGGTTTTTGGCTACCTTTAAATTTTCGTGCCTGGCGATGGCCTCACTTGCCTCTGACTAGCCCCGCCCTGGGTTCCCGGTTACTGATCTGGTGTATGCTTTGCTGGCTCAGTGGCTGGTCCACACCTCTGCGTCCTCATAACATGCTTAGATTTTATGTATATGCGATTTGCCTTAGCAGCCAGCTGGGCAGAATGTAACTATTTTTAGTTAGATCCTGAGACATTAAAACGATTGTGCTCAATTGTCAGTGTGTATATAAGGGCTGTCTAGGGTACTTGTTAAAACCCTAGATTTACAGTCCTCATGCCCAGAAATTGGGATTTGCTATGCCAAGATGGAATTTTGATCTCTTCATGTCTGAGTTTTTCAATAAAAATGTTTCTGATGCAGGTGGTTGACAAACCACACTTGAAACTTTCGTGACAAATATGTTTAAAAGCCTCTGTTTCAGGGATTTTATATTATTTTATAATGTATGGATTGTTACATTTTGTGGGTGTATACCCTGTTCCACGAGGGGCAGAGGGGATTGCTGGGGAATGGCAGCTGCCTATGGAATCGCCACAAAAAAGTAACAGTAACAAGGTTAACGTTCCAAGCCAACCCTACAAGGAACCAAGACCCACAGCCAGAAAATTCTGTTACAATAGGCTGGTGGCGATCTCCAGCAGGTAAGATTTACTGATAATTCAGCAGACATTAAATAAAACAACACATGACTAAGTACTTGATAGCTAGAAAGCAGCTCATAAATGCAAGGAGCTACTGTTGTTACATTTATTCGGTGTTTTCAGAGACACCTGAGGAACATTACATTTCTTTACAAATCCCAATTTAGGCAAATTCTCTAAATTTAATAGGTTCACCCCCTAATGGAAAGTTGTAACAGTACTTCTCAAATTGAGGTCTGAGGACTACCTATTTATTATGCAATCACAGATGACCAGGTGACTTTTCATGAAAATGGTATCTAGAGCTCCCTTAAAAAAGCTTCTTTACAGCCTCAGGCACTTGTGAAAAGTTGCAGCATTATCTAAATCAAGGTGGGAGGAGCTTAGTAACAGGAGCTGACACTCACTGTTAGTTTGGGCAGGATCTGCGCATCAGCATGGGTGGGTTCTCTGCTGCCCTTAGTTCTCACAGAGCTGGCAAGGACTTCACCCACAACCAACACCAGCAGAATCTGAACTCCGAAAGCAGGACCTCCACAACAGAGCACTTATAACCACCACTCCACTATAGCTACTGCTAGCAGTGTAGAGGTCAGGCTCCTGTAAGCTTAAGTATCTTCCTCCTCAGGGTAACGTTTCCGCCCAGTTTATCAATACTTCTTCCCTGGGCAGTATTTCAGGTAGCCCTTCCATCTTAGTTCTCTGTCAGGTATTTCTTTTTCTTTTTTAAATTTTATGTATTTATTTTTAGAAAGAGGAGAAGGAAGGTAGAAAGAGAGGGAAAGAACCATTGATCGGTTGCCCCTTGCCCATCCCCAACTGGGGGCCAGCCCTCCACCCAGGCATGTGCCCTGCCTGGGAATTGAACTGGTGACCTTTTGGTTTGCAGGCCAGTGCTCAATTCACTGAGCCACACCAGCCAGGGCACTGTCAGGTATTTCATATTTGTGAAGGGCCTTTGAAGACTGAGGACCCTGTCACTCAGTATAAAGCTTACATACATGTCTCTGGTAAGTCCAAAATCTTCCTAAAGATGCCCCATCTTCTTGGAGGTTGGCCACCTTGCTGCCGTTTTAGAGCTTCCTGCCCTGCACAATGAGGACTTTCTCTTCTGTGCCTAACAAGTCTCCGCTTCCTTATCTGATGCTGTGGGACTCACCAATTATCCCACTCGAATTTTATTTTAAATTGGTTTTGCCTGAGGTCAAACAATTTTCATTCTATTTCTTCAGTGGTAGATAAAAATTGACTTCTCCAACTCAACTCCATTTTCCTGGCCCATACTGGCTGTGGGCGAGGCCCTGCTCTGTGTCTGGGTGTCTGTTATCTTTCTGGACCAAGATTGGCCCAGGGCAGCTGGTTAGGCGAGTCCTACCGGGAGGGAGAAGGAACAAAGTGCTTCCTGTGAAAGGCAGGCAGCAGAAGAGGTTCCCACCCTAACCTGCTGCAGGCAGCGCCTCAGAGAGGGAGGGGGCTTCTAGTTCCGATCATTTCTTGTTTGACTTCTTCAGCAGATGGAGATGTTTTTAACATCCTGACTTTTTCTTGTTTAAGGGGGTGGGGAGCTGGGAGTGCATCAGCCAGGATGACAGGTGTGGGGAAGGATGGAAAAAGAGCCAAGCCTGGGAATAATCGGAAAGGCGTGCATGAATTTTTTATTTTATGTTTGGAAGTTAAGAGGGTGAAGTTCAAAGGCAAATCTAGTTTCTCTGCCCACATTCTCTACACACGCACACGCACACTCACTCACTCCATCTCTTATGTCATACTGTTTCTACCACCAATCTTCTGTCGCATTGCTAAAGACGAAGGTGATATTTTGAAAGATATTTGATCCAGCTAATGGAAGAGGAAGGAATCAGGGAGATGAGATCAGAAGGATTTCTGGGAAATAAAGTGTGAAGCACCAGGGACAAAAGAGTGAGTCATCAGACCAGAAGCAATCATGAGAGACCATCTGGCCCAGTGCTGCCTAGTTTGGGGAGATATTTGTAATATCTAAATTGGTTAACAATTACTTGTTTTTCTGCATTAGGGAAGTGAGAGTGGGGTATTTATTCATGCATTTACCTCTGACAATGAACATTTGTGTAGAGAGTGAGGTAAGGTATTATTATATTTTGGCTTAGGCATCTGAATTGAGCCATTGAAAAAAATATATCTGGTTGATAATGAAAAGGAAAAACAAAGGTAAAACAAGATGGCAAACACTGGTTTGCCTTTTTCCTTGTTGCAGATCCCTTTCCCACTCTTGGGGCTGAAAATGGTAGGTATTCAATTCCCAGCCTCCTTTGTGGCCAAGAATGGCCGTGTGTCCCAGAAGATGACCTAAGGGAAAGGCTGCAGGACAGGAGGGAGGATGTCTGAGAATGGTTTTCCTGCCAGATCGTGGGTGAGAGGCCCCGGATGAATGCCTGTTCCTTCCTGTTTGGAGCGGCTGCAGTGGCTTATCCTGTGGCCAGGCGGGAAAGCCCAAGAGAACCATGGCATTGCTGACCCAGAGCCGTGACACGAACTATGGAACCAGTTCAAGACCAGTGCCACTGAACTTGTGACGTAAAGAAAACACACTCGCATTAACCTAGCCACCTGCAGTCAGGTGGTCTGTTGCTTGCAAACAAAATCTTACTCAGTACAGATGGAGAAGACCATTTTCATGCAGAAAGTGTTTGATTGGCTTGCAAATGACATTACTCTTAAAGGATTACCACCACTAATGGCATCAACGGAGGTGTTTCTGTTTCTTAAGGACTTTATATACTTAGGCTTTCTATACCTTGTTTCGATTAATACTGGCCCTTTGAGATAGTTATTATTGAGATAGATATTATTATCCCCATTTTGTAAACAAGAAAATAAAGTTCTGATTGGTTAAGTAATTTGCCCTAGGTCTAATAAGAAGTCGAACTGAACCTAGTCTGTGTAATTCTGCAACTGACCCTCTTTTCCATTAGGCATCAGGTGCAAAGTTAAAGTGTGGCCTATGCTTTAAAGTGATTTTTAGAAAGTGGTTAGTTATATGTGTTGTTCATATCCAGTAACATTCACTTAACACCACATTCACATTGATCAACATGTCTCTTTTTACAGTTCTTTTGAATAGCAATTTAATTAGACTTAATTTATAAGACGTTTCTGAAGTAATAAAAGTTTGCTGGAAATGAAGTAACAAAGGAAAACAAAAGGCTTCACCTTTGAAGCCTCATCAAATCTTAGGTTTGAAAGACTTAGAAAACATTATGTGACTTTGTGAAATGTTTTGCTGCGGTCAGAATTTATCTTAAATGTAATATTCATATATACCAGAGTAATAGCCTCTATTTTAAAAAAGGAAACCAGCATGTAGTGATTTTTTTACATTTAATTTGATTCCATGTAATTGCTGAATTATTTTTTCAACAATCACAATCAGTTAAGTAGAATGAATATCTTGAATTTTTCTGGAGCTTACTCTAAAGCACTTGACCTGTGGTTAATCTTACTAGCTTTCCTTCTCTCTTGGAAAAGAAGGATGTTTACCCTTCAGTGCCTGTTGCCATGGTTACTCAAAAATGCCCAAGGATGGTCCTCTGTCATCTGTAAACCTCTTGGGTCTCTGGGAGATATTCCCATGGGGCATCAGAGACTCGACCCTGGGATGACAAGCAGAGCAAACTCTTACAGTGTCCCCCGTTTGGGGCCTTGGTTGTTCTTAGCCAGCAGGCTCCCCTCTTTCCCAAGTGAAGTCTCCTGATGGGGAAGATGGAAACAAAACAGAAGCACAATGGTTCTGACTTCTCTCTAGACCAAGCAACGGTCCTATCCCTTTGTTTTTGAGCTTCACTTCTGAGCTGCAGACTTTTTTGTTTTCGGGGATATGCTTCAGAGGGCCCCCTGCATCAAACTCGTTGAATCTGTTTCAGGTCAGTGTCCTTCTCTCTCACCCTCGGTCATGTGCTTGGCTTCATCTTCAGCTCATGCCCCTTTAAGTCTGAGCCCACCAGAAAGCTTCACACACAGCTTGCTTTCTTCCTCATGCAAGTTCTAGTAACACAACTGCAAGTAATTCCAATTTAGACTCCCCTGTTCTCTTACACTATTTCTCATTTTAAATTGTACCCATCTTTGATATTTGCAATCTGCTTTCCTAATTTCTAAGTGAATGTGGTAGACTCAACTTAGCTTTCCTTTGTGGGATAATTATGATTCTTGGGTTTCCTTCCTACCCACTCTCCAAGTTTCTTGTAATTTCCACTGTACTAAAGAATTATTTCCCTCACAATAATCAAGTCCAGAAAGGGCATTCAAATGTCCCTTTTAAAGGGAAATTCTAATTTATTCAAATTCCAAAGTAGAAGGGAAATTTACCTATGTCAAAATTAATTAAAATCTCTAAATTAGGAAAAATATATTTATTCTTAAATCAATTCCATATTTTCCTCTTTACGGGAGTTAATATGATGTATTTCTCTCAGTATGCTATACTTTATTATGGTAGATCAAAAATCATGCATAGTTGTGTTGATTTAATTCAAAGATTTTGTAGTAATTTTTTTCAAAACTTTTTCTTCTTTTAATATTCCATGGACACAAAGTTTTAAAACTTGATGTGTCTTTTACTATCAGTTATAACTGATTCTTTAAAAAAGTCATAATTTAATTGCACAGTGGCCAAAAATCATGTTTATTTTTAAAAATTCTAAGTTGATTGTTTCCTGCTAATTTTTTAGAAGATATTACTTATTTATTTTTTTAGAGAGATGGGAAGAGAGGAAGAAAGAAAGGGAGAGAAACATCAATATGTGGTTGCCTCTCATATGCCCCCCACCAGGGACTTGGCCTGCAACCCAGGCAAGTGCTCTGACCAGAAATTGAACCAACAACCCTTTGCATCACAGGCTGGAACTCAATCCACTGAGCCACATCTGCCAGGGCTGTTTCCTGTTAATTTTTTTTAATGGCGTCTGTTTTCAACCCTAATTTTTCCTCAAAGCTGGTTTTGCTATTTTTGTGTTTGAACAGAGTAGCCTTTTCCAGACTTTAACGATAGATCAGTTTTGACTAAATGATTTGTCTAAATGGTGTGACTGAAACCTCCTTTACTTTTTAAGTTATAAATGGAATTCTACTCTTAGAGAGCCAAATGTAAAGTCTTTTTTTTAAATTATTGATTTTAGGGAGAGAGAGAGGAAGGGAGAGAAAGAGAAATATTGCCCAGTTGCTCCACCCATTCATGAATTCATTCATTGATTCTTGTTTTTGCCCTGACCAGGGATTGAACCCACAACCTTGGTGTATCAGAACAATGTTCTAACCTACTGGCCAGGGCAACCAAATGTAGTCTTTCATTGCATAATGTGCTGTGTGTGAATGTGTGATGTGTATAAAATCAGCTCTCTTGATTGAAAGGAAACAAATACCCTATTTAAAAATGAACGTAATCATTAGAGTCACTATCATACCTAAGTCAAGTGAGCAGTTCCTGGTTGATAGAACAGCTCCACAGTGTCATGTCATCAGGGACCCAGGCTCTTTCCTTTTTATCGCTCTGCCATCACTAGACCAAATTAATGGGTTTAGCAGCTCCAGGCATCTCATTCTCACTAAATAACACCCAGGATCAGGAATCAGGAAGGGAGAAGACTCTTCCTTCCTTCTTTCCTTCCTTCCTTTCCTTCTGTCTCTTTTTGTCTCTGTCTCTCTCTTATTCTCTTCCCCTTGTCCCCTCCAGAGGAAAAACCTTATTAAAAACACCCTGCACACATACTTACACACGTATATTACACGTACTTTTGTCTTATATACGTGTATTTACAATAGTATTGAAATTTACAAACAGGCTACAATTTAAGTACTGTCATTCAACATTATTAAAGCAAGAAAAATTAACTCCTCTTGCCCTCAATATTTGTAATAATTAGGTAAATAAACTGAGAAAGAAGAAGAAATCTTGGAAACAATACAGGAGGTGAGGATCATTATAACCCGGATTTAGGCCTCTTCGTTGATAAATCATATTCTCTCAAAGAAAACTCTACCAGTAAAAACCTAATGTAATACAATTAACTGCACATTAGGGGTTATTTCTAACCTCTAATTCCAATTTTTAAAATAACAGTGAATTCTATTAAAATAATCTTCTAATTTGTATGTAAATAGGGAAGACAACAGAATATTTCAAGACTTAGCTTTAAATGAATCCCTGTGCTGTGTCTGCACATTATCAGAATTGGAATCATGTTCTAGGTTTCTTTTAATCATATTCTCCATAGGCAATCCGTTTTAACTGGTTTGAGTTATCATTAATTTTTGCATGTAGGCCAGCTTTAATCTGCTGCTTCAGTAAACCCATTTTACAGATGAGCCTGTTCGTACCTGAATGTGGACAGATTATGAAAGCTGTTATTAAGGAAAGGGCATGTACAAATACCTTACTAAATTGCCAGCTAAATGAAAGTGCTTGAGAAAAGTTTAAACTTTATTGTTGGCATAAAGCCTTTAGCAAATAAGAGTTACGGATGATTTCTTTGTTCCCATTCAGGAAATTCTATCATACAAGAGCTTCAGTCTGGCTTCCATTCCCACAGCTCCACTGACCCAGCTCGCTCTCACTGTATTAGTCAACGCCATCTCTGTTGCTAAATCTATTGTGTTTGGTTCGATCTTGATCTGACCAGTGCTCCCTGAAGTAGTAAACACTGCTGACCATATCCTCCTTTTAGACGCTCTCCTCCTACGGCTTCTATGGTGTCCATTGCTCTATGTTTGCTTATCCTGGTTCTTCTGCTGCTGATCACATCTTAAATATTGGTGCTCTGTGGTTCTCTCTTCTCACCACACCCCCCCCACCTTCTCCAGTGAGTAAGAGTACCTGACATGTTCTTATTCACATCCATGGCTTTAAAAATGATACACAGCCCTGGCCGGGCAGCTCAGTTGATTAGAGCATCATGCTAATATGCCAAGCAACCTTTCATCCCCTGTCAGGGCACATTCAAGAATCAGCCAATGAATGCATAATAAATAAGTGGAGCAACACATCTATGTCTCTTTCTCTCTCCCCCTTCCCCTCTTTCTCTAAAATCAATCAATTTTAAAAAATGATTTAAAAATAATATGCAAACTGTTGGCACCTGGAACCTATGTTTAAGTGCTCTAGCCTCTCTCCTGCACTCAAGCAAGACCTACTGAACAGCTCCGTGGGGATGTCTCACCGCCATCTCCAACTCACATGTTTAAACATGAACTCCTGGGCTTCCCCTCAAGACTGCTCTTTCTCTAATGGTCCCTCTTTTTGATAAATGGCACCACAGTCAACTCACCAGGCAGGTCATTAAAGGGAACAATTTTAGATGCCTTTTTGAGCTTTCCTTCACCCCCACATTCAGTGATTCACTAAGCTTTCTCCAGTCTACCTTTCCCATGTCTCTGGAATTTACCCCTTTCACTCCATCCCTGCAGCCACTAACACAGTCAAAGACCTCATCATTTTCTCGGTTTGGATGTCGTGGCAGTCTTTTGACTGTTCTCCCATCTAATCTTGCCCCTCTTCAGTCCATTCACCACACTCTTCCCAGCATGATCTATTTCACATATAAATGCAATCATTTTCCTCCCCTGTGGGACGAAATCCTTCAATGCCTCTGCATCACCTTCAGGAAGGTTCAAATGTTGCAGCATGGTTTACTGTACCCTAGGAAATGGTCCCGACTTAGCTGCCTAGTGTCATTGATTACCACTCCTCCTTCTCCTTTACTCCCAACACCCATTTTCTATACCCCAGTGGCCCTAAAATATTATCCGTTAGCAGACTATACCATGCGTTCTTACTTTTGCGCTTCTGGTATGATTTTCATGCATCTCAGGAAGCATGAAAATTCACCACCTCTCCAATTTACCACCTGGCTAATGCTCTTCCTTTAGACATCAGTATAGGCTTCCCTATGCGAAGAGATCTTGCCCACACCACCCTGGTTTAGGGCACCTCTCATGTGATCTCTTGAATATCAAAGCCCTTATTTTATAGCCATCTGTTTGCCTGTCTTTACCACTTTCCATACGTTGGTCCTCGGGAAGCACCCCAACTTGAATGGGCCATTAATGCATGCTCACTGAATGTGGCATAAATTAGGCTACTAATTAAGGTAGAAAAGTTTAGTAACTTTTTTAGAGAAAAAAAGGAGGAAAAGAACCTTAAATATATTTACAAACGACTATTTGAGTTCATATTTTGGTAGGGAACATGGCTATTTTGATTACAGTGGAAACATTGTTTTACTTTGTCTGTTTAGTTGAAGACCTGGGGTTGGGGTGAGAGGCCTGGGCGCCGGCGGCAAATGCACACCCTCTGACACCAGCCAAGGCTCCTCCAGTTGTCTGCTCTTGGCTGAGTCACTTAATGAAAATGCGTTTCCTTATCTGCAAAGTGAAGAATATATTCACCTTAAAAGTGTGTCATGAAGGTTTAAATAGAACTTATATAAAAAGTATCTGGATATACTAAGTGTGCAGTAAATATTGATTATCTTTCCCTTCTTTGTGTAGCTTTTTATCCTAATAGGTTGACAGATAATGGCATTTTTCAGATGATGGGAACACATCATTTGGCCTTCAGATAATATGGACTATAGAATCTAAATACCTAAAAGCAGGATTTATTTGTTCAATTCTTTAATATGATAAGTCTGTAAGTTATGGACCTCATCACTTTGTAATAATTAATATTATTTGTTGGGAGACTCATTTCATAATAATTAATATTATATAAATTATTTTTCTAACAATATAGAATTATGTGCAATTTTTCTGATTATCTGTTATAATAACTAGTCTATTATATTGACAAATGTGGCCAAATTTTATTCCTTTCCTGAGAACGTTTTAAAGTGCACTGAATAATGTATGTGTGCAGAGTTAAAATAAGTCCAAATGATAATCCACACATTGAAAATTACTATGTGGAAAGTCATACATTTAATAATTTATTTCTTTGCTCTTGCAAATGGCATAAAGCACTGCTTATAATTCTGGAAAGTAAATCACATTAATGTGGGAAATTGGATTAAAAGGAAGACTATAATTCAGGTAGTTACTGAGATAAGTTTTCATACAAATAAGCTGAATCTAGGCAATAAATTGGGCAGTTTAACACTTTTTTAAAGTATTCTACAAATATTTAGAATGATTTTTTAAAGTTTTCCTAAAGTCAACTCTGTGCTTTTTTAGGGTAAGTAATTGCTTGACTTGAAAGCCTTGGCAAAGCGATAAAGGCTGAGGTTCCCAATTCCCCTCACTTTACGGGTTCTTTCCCCCCAGATTAAACTGGCTACACAGGTTAAACTAGCTACACGTTGGCTTCTCTTCATAAGATATGAGTAATTACTTTAAATTGTTCTGGTTTATTAAGTGAAATCCAAAGTAGCTTCTGTGCCTACCTGACATTTAGTTAATGAACGCAGTGGTACCTCCAGGAGATTAATGGAACTTTAGTAAAGGGGTGGTTTAATTGGTGAAGTAGCACATCTGGACTTCACTGGGAAAGGGGTGAAATAATCCACGTATTTGAATGCAATTTAATGTAATTACATTGTAATTTTGATTATTGCCAAAAGACAGTTTGCCACCTGAAATGAGAACTGGAGGATAACTCATATAAATAATTAAAATCTCCCAACAAATATTAATTGAGTACCTACTATGTTCCAGGCTCTGGGGTAAATGTTATGACAAATACAAAGAAACACAGGACTTCGTATCTGTTGTCAAGAACACACAGTGTAGTAAACAAGTTAACTGGGAAACACGTATGTATGGGTGACGATATCCTGGACACTTCCATACATTTTGAATTTACATTTTAGTAATCAAGTTTATATTGATGTCTAGGTAGGACAATGTGTTGGTAACAATAAGTATTAAACATGGTTTATTCTTTCACTTAGAATGTGCTGAGAGGCAAGGGGCACTGAGGTAACAATAAGTGAGTGAAAGGCAGCATGTGATAAGGTCTAATATTAACAACCCTTATATCTGCATAACACTTTACAAGTGCTGTCACATATAACCCATATTAAGATTTTTCTTCTTAGCCTTGCTTTCCCTTAAGCTACAGGTCTACGTCCCATTTTCCACTTACTGTCTCACAGAATGCCTGAAAGGCTAATATACAGGATTGGGCAAAAGGAGGTTTACACTTGTTCGTATGGAAAATAATACAGTAATTAGTAAATAATAATACAAGAGTAAACCCTGTTTCGCATACTCACAGCTGTGAATTTACTTTTGCCCCACCCTGTACACTCAGTTTCCACTGTTTCACCTTTCTTTAAGCTCTCACTCTACTGTAATACAATTTTGCCTGCCTAACTTTCCAAAGCTTTCCCCACCCCCCGGCCCTGATTCCCAAAATCCAATAACATCTTTATTTCTCTTACCACTGGGTCTCTCTGTCATGGTTGACAATGGAAACTGTTTTTGAAACACTCTACTCCTCTGACTTCTCTAGTACTACTCTCTGCTGCTTCTCCTTTATCTCTTTCACATGAAGTGGAAGGAAGTGCTTAGCACAGTGTTCTGCAAAAGGGTAGGTATGCCCTTAGTAGCCCCTGAGATGATAAGATGGCTTTGTATGTTACACGGGTCCACACAGAGGTGGGGGGAGCTATCCAGGGAGACCTCGAAGGACAGGAGAAGGAGGGTGGGTTTATGTGGTGAAAATTTTAGGAAAATAAGTATGGGGACAGAAAAGGGTACAGGTTTCTTCGTCTGACACCAGGTATTCAGTGGTTGGTCCATTTGCATGTCCTCAAACAACAGCCCAGATTACTTCCTCTCTGGTTGCTCTGAGAATCTAGACTTGAGGTCCAGGGCTTGTGAAGAGCTCAGGCTATACCAGAGTCCAATGCTGAGAGCTTGGGATTAACTGATTGAGGAAGACTGGAGGCTGTAGCCTTGGTTTCAATTCAGCAGTCACCAGAAGAAAGAATGGGGAGAAAAGTAGCTCTGGAACCAGACTTTGGGTATAAATTTAGCTCTGCCACTTACCAGCTATGAAACCACAGGAAATTTTCTGATACCAAACCAAGGAGTCTTTCCTGTTTCTTCTCACTCACCCTGAATCTCCCTGTACGCACCAGCAAGTCCTGCCAACTCTGCCCCCAAATCCTTCTCCTTCTCTCCACTACCACTCTATCTAGCCCAGGCCAGCCTCACTTCTTGCTGGGCTAGTATACAAGCTTTTAACTTTCCATCTTTTCCTTCTTTTGCCCTTTATACACTATTCTTCAAACTGCACCCAGGAGGATATTTTTGAAATGAAATCAGATTATGTTGCTCCCTTAATTAAACCCTCCAATTTTTTTCATTATAGAGTATAACTTCCAAACTCTTCAGCATAGCTAAAGGCCTTATTTGACATTGAATATAACGTTCCCCATTGCTTAGTAGGTTCTAATCTCTTTTTTTCCACCTGAATGTGTCACACTTGTCCTTGTCTTAAGGACTTTGCAATAGTTGTTTCACAGCTATTCAGATATCAGTTCAAATGTCCTTTCTCAGACCAAACCCTGTTTAACCAACCCTTATTTCTCTCTCCCACCACCTCCTAATACTTCGCTGATACGTAACTCACTTCCCCCAAATTCATCTCTGGTACATACCTTACTTTCTTCATAGCTTATGACTGTCAGAAGTGTTATTGTTCATTCTTGCCCTGACCATAATTAGGGCAGAAATACCCTATGTCTATTCCTTTTGTCTTTGTTATCTCAATGCCTAGAATGAGGGCTGGCACATAGCAAGCAGTCAACAAGTATTTGCTGACTATTGAATGAATGAGGTCAGTGCCTCTCTTTGAGGCTAGAATTTCCATTGACAAAAAATTAAATGAGATTTTATATACATTACATATATACAGTATATTATATAATATTGCCTATATAATCTCATTTCATATCTTGATATGTGAAATCGTATATATAATATATATACTTAAAATTAGATTACATATAGATGTTAAATCTCTGTCTGTATCTCCATCTATATCTGTATTTATGTCTTTCTGGCACTGAGCAAAAGGCCTGGCCCAGGTTAAGAGTGCAATAAATGGTAGGTGTTACATTCTCCATGCATAAGACATGATAAACTCAGGATCCTGCGAACAAGTTCTGAAACTTACAGTTATTCTGCTGACAGTGCTTTTTGAAAAACTTGTAGTTTCTTCAGAAATTTCATCTGAAGAATTTGTTGAATGTTTTTAAAGTGATGAGGCCGCTTGATAGCTGCTTTTCATAAATATTTTTTCAAACCAGATGGCAATGATTCAGGGAAAGGAAACCCTTTGGAAGTCACTGTTCTGACTTTTGAATGTCCTGACCCATTCGGAAGACTCGGCGGTTCACTTCAGAAGGCTGCTGAGGAAAATAAAGCTTGTTGAATAAGTGTCTACTTCATTTTGATTAGGAATTAATTCTCAGTATCCAACCTTTCTTGAGAAGACCATTAAATATCTCTCAGATATTAAGATGATCTTTGCCTTGAACTAGGAAATATTGAGCTGCATATTCAGCAATTTTTTCCTCTTATTTTCATGAGTACACTTTTGCAATGAGTACAGCTTTGCCACTATTTGAAGATCATTGTTTCATTATTTAATTTTTTAATTGAGTAGCATTTTTTCATAGTATTTGCTTTTATAGTTATTTTCTGTTTACAAAGCCAGAAAGTGTGGTTTAAAAGTATGGTTGAGTAAAGATATTATCCTTCTCAAAAAAAAAAAAAAGTGACACCATGCTTATGATGATAATAGTATCATTTGTTAACAAATTTATTTTTAAAAAGGATGTTCTCTAAAGAAGCCATCGAATAAATGATGAAGTTAGTGCACAGCTATGGCGGGATCATGAGCGTGGTAAGTGGCAAGTGCAGTTGGAGACACAGCGGTCTAGAGCAGTATTTCTGTCGGTGGTCAAGGACCGGTTCTGTTTGTTTTTTAGATGTTTTAATCCACTGTAGGATGCTTTTATAAAATACAGTAGCAAGTAGTTACTAGGAAAATAAAAGTAAAAAATTAAAGACATTAAAAGGACAGGCTTAAATTTTAATTTACTAGATTCAACACTCAAACTAATTCCATCAAATTGCTATAGAAGTCTTTAATATCTACTCTGAATTTCAGAACTGGCTTTTGTGCATACTGGTGACAGTTTGCAGACTGACAGTCAGTTCAGGGACCACAGTCCGAGTCACAGTGGCCCAGAGAAAGAGTCCAGACCGGAGAAAGGTCAGTATTTAAGGACGGGACAGAGGAAGGGCAATAGCAATGTCTCCTTTTTCAAATCCTATTTCCAAATAGTCACTACTGATTCTTACTATTCTTTCCTCTCCATTCCCGTTGCCTTAGTTCAAGCCTTTGTTTCTCTTATCAAGTTGTTGGAAACAAGGCCTATAACAGTTTACTAAGAAATTGTCAACGACTGTTGAAGAAATTGTCCTGTATATAGTTCAAAACCTCTTTGAACGTGGGTCTGTAAAAGATTTCCTTTGGAATTTAGTACCAAAAATATATTTTCTTCTTAAGAATTGATGTTTCCTTTTGTTCCTTCAATCGGACAAGGAGAGTTATATAACACATCCTGTTACATACCTCAGTTGTTTTTTTGGGGGGGGGCAGGAAAGTCAGGGATAGATTTAATGTACAATCACAGTAATTCCATTAGTATTCAATATTCTTCCTCATTTACATAAGTTTTAGTTTTTTGTTGTTTTAGTTTTTAGTTTTCAGTTTCCCCAAACTGAGAAAAGGAATAGCTGTTGGAAATTTTAAGGTATTATTACTTTTTCAGTACTTCTGTCCAAATGAAAGTGAAAGAGCTTAGCTCTTGAGAAAAAGAAAGAATTAATAGCTGCTGAACCTTAAACAACCTATTATTTTTTAAAATGAATTTCTGAATTATTCTCAAAGTTTTGAGTAGATAAAGGCTACAGAGCTAGAGTGCTTTAAGTGCTTTGTAGTTATGTCTGTTTCACTGGCATGCAACTTAAATTGCTGCCTGGGATTGAAACAGTTAATGGGAGGGCTCATGACCCAGCTGGTTCTGCATGTGTTCTCTGGTTATGGTTGATAGACTGTTGGAAGTGGACCTAGATTTGTTCAGGATGTGAAGTAGGCATGATTCATCTGGTTATTTTGAAAGGGTTGTCTGTCCCAGTTCCTGGAGAAATGCATTTGTTTTCCTGCTCCACTAAAGAGGAAGGCAGACGTGAAGTGGATTGTGTGACACATGATTACTGGTCTTAGATAAGGAGCTCAAACTGCAGTGTCAACCTAAGCGAGTCCAGGCCAAGTGGTGAGGAACGATTGGGAAATACCAGGAAGCAAAGTCTTTGCCTAAAGTCACTTTAAACCTGTACTCTTCCAGGTACATTATTTTTTTTCCAAATGAGTTTAATTTGACACAGGCATTCTTGTGGGAAGTCCAATAACTCTTCAATCTTTTCAGTGTTTTCTGTGTAACTGCTGGTTAGCAAGAGATACCACTTAAGTCCTATCTTGTAAGGTCTCCAGGGAGGAACCAGGCCACAGAAGGTGAATTAGGTTGTCAGGGGGATTGAAACTATGACACGATATACTCAACAATAAAATGTAGAAGATATCATGATTTAGTGGCAATGATGAATATATTGCAATTTGAGTTGATATTTTGATTTTTCACTCCTCATGAGCTCTGATTTAGAGTCAGGAGCATTTTGTAACATCAAGACTATCATCCTTTATTAGTGACTGCAGTCTAAAAAAGTCTTTAATGTGCTACCCAGTTGACTTAATGGAGGAGAAATGAGAAAGGAAACAAATTCCTGAAATATTTACACTAGAAGAAAGTGCTGGCTCCTTCTCTTCCCGAAACCCACAGTAGTGTATTTAAGACATTCGCTGATCATCATAAAGGTAGTGTCATTTCTTGCTTCATGGAATATCCATTTTTATTGGAAAGAACTTTAGTACAGACACTGTGACAAACTTAACGGTTTACCTGTAAGAGGAGGGATGAGATAACTTATATTAGCTGTGTTTAATGGTAGAAATTTTTTTCCAGCTGTATTAGGAATGTTCTGAAAGAGAGCTACAAAAACATACCGGGTAAAAAGCAATGGGCTTATTGATGTAGCAACACTGTTTGTAGCAAAGAAAAAATAATACTCGCAAGAAAACAACACAACAAAACAAAACGCCATATGACCTTGGCAGAATCCTTAAGCAAACTGTAAACCAGGGGCGTCCAACCCGCGGTCTGTGAGCCACCTGTGGCCCGGGATGGCTATCAATGTGGCCCAACACAAAATTTCCTCAAAATATTACTTAGTTTTATTGCTAGGTTTTATACTAAGTTTTATTGCTTAGATATTTACATCTTATATATTAGTGATCACAAATTTGGGACCTGCTTGATGATTTTAAAAGATTATCAAAAGGGCCGCTGCATAGTTAGGGTGATTATGTGAGGACTTTTTTCTGATCTGTGGTGGCAAATATCACAAAAAATTATGGACGGACCTGTTTTTCCTCATCAGTTTACATTACTGTTTGTGTATTTAATGCGTGGCCCAAGACAATTCTTCTTCTTCCAGGGTGTCCCAGAGACATCAAGAGGTCGGACACCCCTGCTATAAACAGAAAAGTTATATTAGTAAATAATCATATCTCACAAATAATAGGAACCCACTTTATGGAACCAGAGTATCCCCCATATTTGGCAATAATTTAAAAAGCAGTTCATTTAAATACTTGCTTCTACTGTTACAATCTAATTTTATGAAATTATGAGATTTGAATGCTAGCAACATAGTAATGGTCTCTTCTGATTGTAATGAGAAGTGTTTGTAATTCATATAAACATCCTTAAATTATTCTATATTCCAGCAAAACGATTACTGTGGGATTCACTTTTTAAGATAACTAATTTATACTTTGACATTAGTTTGGCTGCACAGGTATTCTTGTATAAAATATTTAGTCACTGTGAAATGAGAAGTCCCAGAAGAAATTGTTTTCTTCTTTCATATTCTCTAGACAGTTTTTGACTCAGCTAAAATACCTCAAAAGCATAAGAGGAAAGAAGAACTTTCTCTATAAATGAATTCTAGTGTTCCCAGTGAAATCTTTTAAACACACTTCAAAAATTTTCCTTTTCGTGGTTTGCAGGCAACCAAGTAACAGACTATGTAAGTAATTAACTTCAAAATCAGTAGGAATTGGATTGTAAATTTTTTACTATGTACTTTGCGATTTTTTCCCTAGAATCTTTTGCTGCTACAGCACGGGGGTTTTCTAGGCCCTTAATATCTCCCTAAAATTGCCGGGACCCTTATTCCATGTTCTTTGCTATATAATGTGTCAAATTTTTGTGACTTTTTGGAAAATGTAGGTTATCATGGTCTTCTGTGGGTCTGGGCTCCCTTTTCTGCTGAGTTATTTTAGATTTGAGACTGTCCTTTGTTGTGTTTTCCCTGCTCTGCACCGTGTTGAGCCAGGTAGGGAATTTATTCTTTTCTTTTTAAAGCTCTAAAAAAAAAAATCAATCCCAGAAAGTATTACCACATATACAAGTCCTTACTGAATATTTTGTGATGGCAGAGAGACTTAATCAAGAAAGGGCAAATATCTTAGGATGGAATGTGAAGAACACCTGGCCCAGAGACTGTGTGACCTTTTCTAAGTATGGGAGTTGACCTCTAGCAATATTTCTGTCCCATCCTCTCCTCTCTCTTCAGTCTCATTTTCTGAGACCCCAAATCTCTTAATTTCAAATGAAGAGGTGTGGAGTTACCTATTTTATTTATCTTGGCTTCTAGTGGCCCAAGCTTTCATCTCCCCACTAGTAGTTTAGCAAGAGGCTCTCCTGAACAAAAACGTTGGTAATGTCTCCTAAAGCCAGTCACCCTCTTGCACTAATAGTAGCAGAGGCCAAGATCAAGTTCCATGCCCGTCATACATTTTTTCATCGTTTGATGTAGAAATTATAGTACAGTGTTGAAAAAGAAACTGTGAGATCACATCTCATCATTTTTCTAACAATTAAGAAAAAGCTTCTGACCTTTTACCATAAGTATGATGTTAGCTATAGTTTTTGTTTTTTTAAGTAAGACTTTATCATCCCAAGGAAGGGCCAATTCATTCCTAATTTGCTAAGTTGTTTGCTTTTTCATAAATGGATCTAGCATTTTAGTAATTGTTTTCCTGAAATCATTAAGAAGATCTGATAATTATTCCTGTTTAATTTGTTATTTTGTTAAATAACTTTAGTGGATTTTTATAATCCTAAATGATTCGTGTACCCTTCAAGTCCATCGTACCCGTTACCACTGTTTATAACAGAGTGGAGCCCTGGCTGGTTGGACCTTCCTCCCGCAGCTGAAAATTGTGGGTTCGATTCTGGGTCCGGTTCGATTCTGGATCCCCGGTCCAGGCACATAGGGGAGGCAACCTATTGACACTTCTCTTTAGCATTATGTTCCCCTCTCTCTCACTTTCTCTATAAAGGCAGTGAGAAAATGTCCCTGGGTGAGGATTAAAGAAAATTAAAATGTGGTGGAAAATTCAATCTTCTAATATTTCATTAGGATTTTTAGATCTGTTTTAATAATTGAAATTAAACTATAGTTTTCCTTTCTTACACTGACTGTCCATCAATTTTGGTATTAAAACAATACTAGTTTTGTAAAACAAAATGAGGAACTTACTCATTTTTTACAATTCCAGAATTGTTTATAAAAGATTGAGCTTTTTTAATTTAGTAAAAACTATAAAATCATTTGCTCTGATGCTGGTATTATGAATAGATTTGTGTTTACTGATTTAATTTTTCAATGATGACAGGCAAATTCAGGTTTTCACTTTCTTCTTGAACAGATTTTGATCTTTTATGTTTTTAGATGTTTTCCAATTTTGTAATTTCAATTCATTGGCATAAAGCTGTTCTTAATATTTTCTCATGATAAACATAAGACAAACAAATACATATAAACATCCTGTTTTCTCTCTTTTTTTCAATATCAGCACAGCCCAGATCTTTCACTTTGATCATTCCCGTAGTGTCTTTGTCTCCATTGCATTAATTTCTGTTTTTGCTTTTTTTTTCCCCCATAGAGAGAACCAATGGTTCTGGCACCATTTGTGGTAAAGGCTTTTCTTTCTCTATTTAAGTGTTTTGTGCCTTGGTCAAAAATCAAATTACCATATAAGTGTAGATCTTTGTCTGGATTTTTAGTTTTGTTCTATTGCTCTGGTTGTCTGTTTTTACATTAATCCCATACTATTTTGATTGCCATAGTTTTGAATAAGTCTTGTAGTCATTCATATTTTACTTAAAAGTCTAAATCTGGTCAATTGCCTCTATCCTTCTCCTCCTGAACAGCACAAACCCTGTTAGAATGCTTAATTTCAATACCTTCCTCTAACATTCGATGTTAAATGGTTTCCTCTTGGTTTTATCCCTTCAAATAATCACTTATTATTATTGCTTTTGGTTTTATTGTCAATACTTGTTTACATTTCCCAAGACACAGCAGTTGCTTTGCTTACTCTTCATATTTGAAATCTGTGTTCCTTTCATCACGCGACATTTCCAAGTTGGTAAACTGCAAACTGCCTAGGTCTTCGTAGGTTTGAAATGTCTTTTTGCTGCTTCAATTCTTGAGTGATAGTTAAACTGAGTATAGAATTCGATGTCATTTTCCCTGAGCATTTTGATAATATTATATCACCTTTTTTGTCTATACTATTGCTAAGGAGAAGTTTGCTATCCCTTTTATTGTCATTCCTTATTTTGTACAGAGTTCTGTCATTTTGTCTGGTTACTTTAATAATGCGACCCTCCCACCCCCCGCTATGTTGTGTCTGGACTTATTTTTAATTTATTTTGAGGACTTGATTTTTCAATCTGTTAATTCATGTCTTTCATCAAAACTAATTCTCAGGAACTTATAAGCATTTATTTATATAAATATATAGTTATATATTTATAAAATCTACCTATACTTTCAGAAAATTATGTAATGAATAATGTCTTTCTCATTTTAACCTCTAAATGTTTTTTTTCATGTATTTTACCTCTATCATCCTTCTTAATTCTAGGATATTTCCTTTGGTCTATTCTTCCAGATTATAATGTCTGTCTCTAGCTGTGTTCCAGTCAGCTCCTTGCCTAAGTGTAGTGTCAATGGCCCATCTGTCTCCCTGGGACCTTTCAATGTATTTGGCAGACTTCCAACTGCCAGTGTTTCATTTTTATTTCTGGATCAGCAGGCTGGAAAAGCTGGGAAATAAACACCCTTCCCACAAGCACACTTAAGATGACTCCAAAATTGCTGTATAAATACCCGGCTCCCCGGCCTCTCAGACGGGATGATTTTCAGACTTGCGTTTTGCGCCACCTCTCAGAGGTCCTGCGTGTGATTGAGCTGAGTAGCCCGCGATGGAAGCTGGCTCAACAGCATGTCCTTTACTGGCTGCCTTCCCCTGCTAGTGTCACTTTTTTACTTTCTTGTAGTTCCGTGTATCAATACTTCTCTAATAAACTGCTAGCTCTGGCATTTTTGTCTGAGAGCCTGCTTCTGGGAAAACTCAAACGAAGGCATCCAACCATAATTTTTCATTTTTAAAAGTTCTATATGATTATTTTTCAACCTGCCTATTTTCCCCTTACTGTTCAATTTGTTCTTTATGATTTCAGTTCCTTCTTTTGTAGTTGTATATTAGACTGTCTCAATTATAGCATCTTTTTGTTTGTGAGTTCATGTTCAGCCAGGACTGTATGTTTGTGTGAATCAGTGTGCATGGTTTGTGAGCATCGCTGAAGAGTGCTTGTTACTAAACAATGTCACACAATGGGTTTTTTTGAAGGCTTCAAATGCTCTTTATTTCTTCAATCCTGCCATATTTTAATGGACACACAGTACTTTCACTTGGCATCAATTATGAGTTGGTTTTGAGACAATTCATTATTATACCAGCTGGGGTGGCAGGGAACAGATTTCATTCTATTCCAATTTGTGTTGCTATGTCCACATAGCCACACAGGAAGTGGCTCCAGTAGAATACAGCACTGCCATATTTGTCATGAAAATCAGGGGTCCATTCCTGGTGGATCTGCCTTGCCCTTATTTGCTGAATGCTTTGAACTGGGAGATGACTCAGTGCGTTTTTCACCAATGGAAACATCGTGAGGCTGAGGGCAGAACTGCAGCTTCTGGTTTGTTCCCAATAGTTTTATTTGTTTGTTTTTTAAATAAGTGCTTGTGATTGCTTATGCCAGCGTCCCAGGGGGTTTGCTGATTTGGTACCCATTGCATGTTAATTTCTTAGCTTGGAATTCCTGCATCATATCAGTGCTGTGGACTGAATGTTTGTGTCCCTCTAAATTCATACATTGAAATTCTAACCCCACCCTAGTGTGATGGTATTTGGACATTGGACCTTGTGGAAATAATTTAATTATGAGTGTGGAGCTCTCATGAATGACGTTAGTGCCCTTATAAGAAAAGTCACGAGAGCTTTCTTACTTTTTTCACTACATGAGGGCGCAGAGAGAAGATAGCTATCTACGAACCAGGAAAGTAACTCTCAACAGCCACTGAACTTGCTGGCACCTTGATCTTAGACTTTTGGCCTCCAGAACTGAAAAAATAAATGTCTGTCATTTGAGTGACCCAGTCTGTAGTAATTTTGTTATAGCATCATGAAATGACTAAGACAATAGAAATGTGGACTAAGGTAATAGAAATGTGGACTCTTTATATATGGGTGGTCTTGGCATTCCGATTTCTCACAAGACATCTTGCACCAGATCTGTAGGCTGGTGAAAAACTTTTCTGCTGTGTCCCTCAGTGGGAGGGTGGAGTTTTTCTGGCTCCTCTTTCCTAGCATGGGTGTATGCTGGGATCCACTGTAGCTACAGTACTGCGGGGCAAGGATCACATCTCCTGTCACGGCACGTATAAGTCGTGTGGACCAGGCCTCATTTGGTGTCTGCTGTTTTTCTGAGTGTTTGTATTTTTCAGTTATGTTTTTTACTGCTCTGTTTGCAGTTCTTTCTTTCTCTCTGGCATTTTGGTGTTTCACCTTAACTCATTCAAGCGTATCTGGGTGCAATATCTCTATTTGTTTGTAATGGTGATGGGAGAGGGGCACCTACCATCATCTTGGTCAGCCCGTCGGCCATGTTGTTGGAGTTTTGCCATCCTCTGTTTGAGAAACAGGTGCCATTGCAGCCACAGTGGAGTGACTTTCCATGGTGCCTTGTGCACAGTGATTGTGTAACCCATCTACCTGTGGAGCACCCCAGTGGCTGTGGTGTTTTAAGTGGTCTAAGCCACGCCGTGCACACATGGAGGTACAGATTATAATGAGTGGGAAAAAGAACGTGTTTAAAATCTCAGAATTTTAATGGAACAAAGGCATTTCACCTCGATAAGGAGGAATTCCTGATATGCAAGTTAAAAGGAAAAGCTGGGAAGAAAAGATTTTGCAGAAGCAAGCAGGGCACAGTGATAGATCTTTTCCAAAAGGGCTGTAGCTGATTAGTCTTTCTTTGTGGTTCTTACAGGTGAAGATACAATGAAAAATAGATTATATTCGACATACCCTTAACTGCACATCCACAGGATTTCCTTATAAATACAAACATTTAAAAAAATTGCATGAATATTTTTCATCTTATATGAAACCACAAACACAGTGATTAATTCTTTGTAAGACTTTGTGAGCAAATGTGTTCATTGTCTTTAAGTCCATAAATTTTTAAGGTTTTTTGTTCAGTATTGTAGTTTCTACTGTCAGATAAGTTCAGACATTTTCAGTTGATGTAATAATGACAATAGGTACTTCATAGAGTCTTCTCTTTATTCAATTAATATATATATTTTTAAAATAATTGTTTTCTAAAGCACATTAAAAGCTTAAAACTCACCTATTTCTTTACACATTTTATGTCCATGTTCTATACTGTATGTGCTAAAATTATTTTTAATCACCAGCCTGTTTTTGAAGTGGGTGTACCTAAATTAATGATAGTGTTATTACTCCAGAACAGGTTGAGTCCCAGAAAGTCTTGTTAATAGTCTTTAATTATGAATTCCAGAGACTCCAGTATTGTTTCTCCCTAGACTATGAGAGGTGTTTATCAGCCATGTTGAACTAAATCTTGAAAAACACCAACAAAGGGTGTAGAACAATATTCAATGTTAATAAATGGCACCATTTCCTGGAATAGGGTAGATGAAATGTGTCAAATCTGAAGATAGAGGCTAAGAAGCATGTATGAGTGGTACCTGATTGGACTATCTCGGATCATTTCTGAATTTTCTAATCCAGCATTCATTTCTCTAACTTTCCTACATCTTCTATCACACAGATTGCAGTCTAGAGTGCGAAGTTCAACTACCCATTTTACAGAAAAGAAAATGAATGACATACTGTTGGTTTATACTTCAGAATGGTTCTTAGTGATCTCAGTATAGAAATGAAAAATAGCTGAGAATTCGAGTGAACGATGGGTTTGAATTCTAGGTTTGCCTCTTACTACTCTATGAGCTTAACAAATTTAGCTTCTCTGAGACATGGACATGATGGTTAATGCCTACCTTTCTGGGTTAATGTAAGGATTAAATTAAATCATGAACATGAAGATATCACAATTACCTGGCATATAATATGAAACATTTTCTTTTCTCATTTTTAGAACATAGTTCCTAGTTTTTCTGTACATTTAGATATTACTATAAAATCTGTCCAAAAATAATTTTTTATTCTGAATTTGTTTCAACAGACATTTAATAGGTAACTATTACCTGTCAGCCCATGCTACACGAGAGTTAGATTGTGCCTGAAATCGATTTGTCTCTGTTTAATATATTAGCCTTTATAAATGAACTTGCGTTTCAAGTCGGTTTGTATTGATTTACCCATAGTGTTTCACTTTGTCCTCCATGTGACCCAGGTCGTATGTACTTCAGAGGGGACAGGACCAAAGTCAAAGCAGAGTCTCACTATGGAGTGAGCAAGGTCAGTGCCTCCTGGGGTGCCAGGGGTCAAGGCCATGAGATCAGTTAGTGTACGGGCAGGGCATGTTAACGGGCCAAGCTAAGGACTGAATTCTGAGGCTACATTCTCACTTGTGTCTAAAACATCGAAGCAAGCAAAAAACATTTAAGATGAGATGTTAAAAAATTAGCAGCATAGGACAAAAATAATCTATTATCTAGATGAAAAGCAACTTTTCAAGGAAAGAAAAATGAGAAGTCTATATGGAAGAAAGTTTAACCTTGTGTGTGATGGGTAAAAATGTCGTGTGTGACCAAAGACCAATAGATGGAACCTTTAAAAGCGGAAGTTGAATGGGAAGTCATTGATTAATGGGAAAAGAGTTTGTGTGTGGGATGATGAACCAATCCTGGAAATGGATAGCAGTGATGTCACAACAGTATGACTGTACCTAATGCCACTCAATTTTGTGCACTTAAAAAGGATTAAAATGGTAACACTTATCTCTTTTGCCACAATAATAGATACATGCATACATAGATACATACATACAAAAAATGGAAATATAGTCCCCCCCCAAAAAAGTGGAAGTTGGCTAGTTGAATCTAGGGGGTCTGCAGGAAAACACTCCACTTCTTTATTTCTATGGCTAAATTGCTAAGGCACTGCGCTTCTTTTTTTAAACGTGTGAACCTGCACGTGGATGTATATTTATGCTTCTTGCGGCCTTCCCTACTTAAGAGAAGTCGGGAGCTTTATATGTATTGTTATGCAGAGAGATAATGATGCATTTTCTGACTCAAAGTCATTCTACAATAATCACACAGCACTTCATATTTCTCAAAGTGCTTTTATATCAACTATTTCAATTGATCTGCAGAACCCAGAAGGCATTCCTTTTGTTTTACAGATTCGAGAAAATGGAAATGCATAGAGATTAAGGCTTCACTATAGTCTTAGTTTCATCAGCAGGATTAGAACCTGGGCAACCTGGGTACTGAGTTAACATTCTTTGGACACATGACAATTGGACTTTCATTTTACAGATACACTGACAGAGTGAAAGAACCATGTTCAATTACACTGATGTTTGCTTTTTCTGGAAGTAAGCAGTGATAATAAGAATGGCCCACACCAAGATATTTGAAATTTTTACTTTCCATCCAAAGGTTTTGGGATCACATAGTCATAACCTGAGTTTAAGACAAATGTTGGATCAAAATAATTTCAAACCAGGCCATACTTGTCATTATAGCTAGTAAATGCAAAAGTATAATCTGAAAAGTTAGGTATCATGGGGTTAATCTGTCTTAAAGCAACTTTACTTAAACTTGCCACCCAATCAGGGCATTCAACTTCCATTTTTGTAAAAAGAGACAGAAAGTTAATTATGTCCCAATTCATGTGCTACAGTATATGTACATGCAAAAGATACAACCGAATTTTGGAAATAACTTTGCTGGGTAGAAAAACTGAATGACACCAGAACAAGATTATACACACAGACACATTTACTTTTTCGCCTTGAGTAGATGCTGGAGAAGAACAGTAAATTGGGCTTTACATTTCTAAGGAACAAAGCAAAGTAGGAACCTGCTTAATTTCCAGATTTATCCATGAGATGAAAACCTGTGAAACATTTCTCCTATAGGTGTACATAAAGAGGACACAGTATACTGCAGTGACAAATGTCCTTGGCAACATGGTTACAGTAGACACAAACGTAGCTTTCATCTCTGTGGTTCTTGGGTACCCTTCCGTCGAGACTGGGGAATGACGCCGATGCACGTTCTACAACGGGTCACTGAGAAGCTGTTCCAAAGTCTCGATTTCACGTATAGTAAAAATAATGGAAGCATAACACAACCTGAGCTCAAATTCATTTTCAAAGCACATCTAAAGTACTTAAAGAGCTTGTAGTAAAGTTTATCAATGCCAAGTGTATTCAGATTAAATAGTGGTGTATATCTGAATCAGAAAAGTGGGGGGGAGAAGCAATAACTCTATCAATTAAAGTATACCACAGTGCATGGGATATTCTTATTTCCAGGTTCACCTTAGGCAAATATGATTTAGGGGAAAAGGTTATAGGGATTGGGTGGCAGTAGGATTAGATGGACAAAGAGGCAGGTAAAATATAAAAGTATTTAGATAATGAATGATATCAAGCAGAGGGGAGCTTTTAATTTCCTTTCTCAGGCTCTCACCAGGACTTATTAGTCCCTTTATGAAATTAGTGACTTAGTTAAAGGAACAGAATTTATAATTGGTAGATCTATCATATTAGATATAAGACATATAGATGCCTCCTAAATCTTGACAGATCTGAGTGATGAGATAATTCTGGCAAGATCAAAGTCATCAGAGATGAAATTAGGTCCTATGTTTTTGATGTGATAGGAGGGAAAATACTGTCCTGATATTGTCCTAGCCTTTTTTGCATCATCGTTCCAATTAAGCAAGCCTTGAGTGCCTGTTGTGTGCCAGGCACCGTGCTAGGCACTAGAAATGCAATTATAAATGAGGCACAGGACCTAGTAGGAAAGACATGTATAAACAATGCCAAGCAGCCCTGGCTGGTGTGGTTTAGTGAATTGAGTGCCGGCCTGCAAACCAAAGGGTCTCCGGTTTGATTCCCAGTCAGGGCACATGCCTGGGTTGCAGGCCAGGTCCCCAGTAGGAGGTGCATGAGAAGCAACCACATATTGATGTTTCTGTCCCTCTCTTTCTCCCTCCTTTCCCTTCTGTCTAAAAATAAATAAATAAAATCTTTAAAAAAAAAACCCCAATGCCAAGCAATGTGTAAGTTTGGAATAGAGATGTGATTTAGGGACAGTGGTTGTATGAAGCATGGGGATTGTTCAATTTCTTCAATGCTAACAATCAGGGAAGGGTCCAATAAGAAGGGGACCCAGGATAAAGAATAGATCTTTAATAGTCCTAGGCCTTAGGGAAGGTCTGAGAGTAAGAGCAATGCAGACAGAGGAGGACACAGGAGAGGCATATTCAGGGAGCTATAGGTTTTTTAGTATGAATGGAGATGTCTCTCTGTGGGGAGGAGAGATGGTAGGAAATGATGTGATGGAAGCAGATAAGGTTAGATCATAGAGGAAACTGAGTTTGCACTCTGGAAATGGAGGCAGCCATTGATAAATTTGTTTTTTTCTTGAGGAAAGGAATAATGTGGTCAAATGACATTTTTATAAAGGCAATTCTGGTGACAGTGCAAGCTGTCGCCAGGATTGTTTGGACATGATGCTGGGTGATACTGGAGAAGGAGGCCATTTTTTTTTAAGATCAAGGGGCTGGCCAATTACATTCTGAGTAAGGATTCTCTTATTGGCTTGCAGGTGGCCACCTTCTTCCCCTGGTATCTTCAAATAGCCTTTCCTCTGTGAGCATGTGGACCCCACCCTATTGACCTCATGCATCCTCAATTACTTCCTTAGTGGTCCCATCTCCAAATTCAGCCACCCTAGAGGGTAAGGCTTCAACATATGAACTTTGGGGAGATGCCAACAGTCTGTAATAGACTATTACAGTTGGTCAGTTAAAAGATGATGAGAGCATGAACTGAGTAGTAGCCATGGGGCAGGAGGTGAAGGATGACAGAGATGCTAAGGAAATAAAATAGACAGTTCTTTGTGACTATTCAGATGTTTAGGTATGGAGTGAGAGGGGAGAGAGAATGCTTGGGTAACTGTCACATACTTTTGTTGTTGTTATTCCCTTTACCAATGTATTAGTCAAGGTTCTCCAGAGAAACAGAATATGTTGGTTGAATATACTATTGGTTCTGTTTCTCTGGAGAACTCTGATTTTATATATACATATACATACATATACATATATACATATGTGTGTGTGTGTGTGTATGATTTCTCAGGGGAAATCCTCAGCCTCCATAATCACCTGAATCATCCGGGAACTTGCATGATCTGCCAACTGCAAGCTGGAGAACCAAGAAAGCCAGTTGTGTAATTCAGCTTGAATCCAAAGTTCTGAGAACCAGAAGAACTGATGTCTGAGCACAGGAGAGGATGGATGTCCCAGCTCAGCAGAGAGCAAACTCACCCTCCATCTACCTTTTTGTTCTTCTTATACCCTCAACATGTTGGACAATGCCCACCCACATTGGTGAGGGCAAGTTGCTTTACTCAAATGCCAATCAGTTCCAGACACATCTGTAGACACACCTGGAAATAATGTGTTACGAGCCATATCTGGGTATTCCTTAGCTCAGTCAAGGTGACACAAAATTAAGCATCATAACTGATTAGATGGTAATAGTGCTAATGAGAATAAGGATTATGGGGGAGAGATTCTGATTTTGAGAAAAAGCTGGTAGAATTGGTTTAGGGTATGTTATATGTTAAGTATCTGTGGGACCTGTGGGTAAAAATGCCCACTGAGTCGCTAGATTTATAGGCATTTGGCTCAGACAAGAATAACCTGGGCCGGAGGTACAGGGATGGTGGCCATCAGCGCCCAGAGCTGTATGTTAGGGTTGGCACGGACAGGCAGGTGTAGAACAAGAGAAGAGGACCAACGATTGATCTGTGACAAGAAACTGGGCAAGGGGATTCCAGAAACAAACAAACAAACAGAAAGCCCTTGCTAAATGCCTTCTTATTTTACTTGACATTTAGGAGAAAAAATAGAAACACTTTTAGTTTGATAATTTATATTTTTCTCATCAGACTCTCACCCTTATTCTTAGTAATTTTGTGTGAGCACATCCCCACCTTTATTGCTGACTCAAAGTGATAGTTTTCCTAATAAAAGAGAATCTTCTGGAAGGTGCTGTAACGAGTAAAGGATTGTACTCAGCTGTAAATTTAGCCTCTGTAACTCCAGCTGCGGAACGAAGTCATTCATTACAGGGAAAAATTGCTGGCTCTGAAGAAGAAGACAAATGGCTGCCGCTTTGCCCTGGTTTAAACAGGACGACGGCTCTCGCACAGTTCCTTAAAGGCAAGGGTCTGCTCTGTGGAGGCTACTGGAGGCATTTATGAGGCCTGTGGTGTTCTGGGCTGCTATGAGGGCCGAGTGGTTCCTCTTACAGGTGGGGAGGGCTGTTATAAGAATTCCTGCTTGCGCTCTCCATAAAAGGATCAGTCTCTAGTCCTTTTTATGAGGGCTGAGCTTACCAGCAAATAAAAAGCAAACTAAATAAATAATGAGAGAAGAAAAGACTACGAAACTGAAGGAAATCTCTTACGAGCTAACAAACTACATTGGAAAATGAATATCAAAACTGAGTGTATAGAGCCTAGTATCCCAAAGCAGGTGATAACCCATGCAAAGTACAAGACGGCTTACTCCAAATGATGGTAGAGAAATGTAATCGGTGTTACCATTGATATACAGGACAATAAAATATTGTGTATCAGGGGGTAGAATGCAGGTGATTGGGGAAAAAGGCAACTTGTTTATACCTCATGCTTAAAACATTTAAAAAATATTTTATTGATTTTAAAGAAAGAGGAAGAGAGAGAGAGAAATATTGATTCATGGTTCCACTTATTTATACATGCATTGGTTGATTCTGTATGTGCCTGGATATCAAACCCAAAACCTTGCTGTATGGGGACGAAGGTCTGACCCATTGAGCTATTGGGCCAAGGCCTCCCTTATGCTTTTTGTTTTTTTAAAAAAAAGATTTTTATTTATTTATTTTTTAGAGAGAGAGGAAGGGAGGGAGAAAGAAAGGGAGAGAAAAATCGATGTTTGGAAGAAAGATAGACCTGCTGCTTCTCACGGGCCCCCAACCAGGGACAGGGCCCACAACACCGGCATGTGCTCTAACTGGGAATTGAACTGTCAGCCTTTCGGTGTGCAGTCTGGCGTTCAATCCACTAAGCCACACCAGCCAGGGCTCTTATGCTTTTTAATCGTATTTATTAGTGATAGGCTTCCTGGATTGAGTAAGTCAAAGCTATAATAAAAATGCCTCTCTGAGAAACTTCTATGACTAGGATGGTGTTGATTTTTTTTTAGATTAAAGGAGAAAGTCTAATAATACCCTTCTCAACAAAGCAAAATATTCATCAGTTTTATTCTTGTTTAAAGCTGTTATCATCTCAAATAAGTATTTCCACAGGAAATAAAAAGCAATGGCAAAGTTCCATAAATTTGGAGCATAAAAATAATGCAAAATTAATTTTTCATTAAATTTTACTGCCTTTCAGTTAAAGATTTTATCTAAGTTAGCTATAAGGGATAAATGTTATGAAATATAAAATCAGAAATTAAAACCAAAAATTATGCCTTTCAACACAGAACCAAATCAGATTCCCACCCCCCCCCCCCGAAGTTGAAGATATCCTTGTTTGTATAATCATGTTAGCCTGAAAGACTGCTTTATAGTTAGGTTAATCATCCAAGAACATAAATTGTAATCAGAAGTTGTGAGATACAGTTTACTAAAAAAAGTACCATTCATCTAATTAACACAGAAGGTTTCAGAGAAAACTCTATACTGGATGGAAGCCTGATTCCACAGGGGAGGCTACATTATAGCAGCAAAAGTGGAGGAGATGAGAGGAACTGGGTGAGCAAAAGCAGAATGTGCAAAGGTGCTGGGGGAGGGGAAGGGAAGGGAATAAACCTCAACGAAGGAGGTTTAAATTTGTTTTTAAAAGATAGGCTGTTTTCGAATCTTCTAGAATACCAACATGGAAATGATCTTTTGTTCAAATGGGAAGAGGGAATGTAAGGAGTAGCAATGCATTAAGAAATGCAAGTAGCTCTGGCTGGGTGGCTCAGTTGGTTGGAGCATCGTCCCATACACCATAAGGTTGCTGGTGGGAGCCTTGGTGGGGGCGTGTATGGGAGGCAACCAATTCATGTGTCTGTCTCACACTGATGTTTCTCTCTCTCTCTCCCTTCCTCTCTAAAATATATATCCTTGGGTGAGGATTTAAAAAAAAAAAAAGGAAATGCAAGCAGAGGCTGATGAATTGTCTTGGAGACACTGCCGGTGGAATTTGGTGAGATCTCTTCTTCACTAAGATAGAGAAGTGCTGCGTGTGACACGTGACAATTCAGTGACATGACAGATTTATACCAGTGTGTCTCTAAATGTAAGGCAGGAGATTTCCACCAAAATTATCCTTCAGCAAAGGGTTTGCCTTACACAAAAGTCCTTAAGATAAAATCTCTCAATTTTTCAATTACTTTTCGAATGACAAACTATACTTAAGGAAGCCACATTGCCTCAATCTTTGGGCCTCAAACTAGTTTCAAATGCTTAAGAAGTCTCCTGACAAACTAGAAATAAAAGAGGGTAAAAATATTTTATAGGATTTTTTAAAAGAATTTGTTTCCTTAGAATATGATTTCATAATCATCAAATTTTGCTGTCTATGTAAACACAATTTTTTTTCCAGGTACATCAAGTATGGTTGTGACTAGCTCAACTGTGCATTCTGCAGGGAGGGTGAATAACTAATGCTGTGTGAGTGACTATTTGTGCGTTGGGACAAAATTTCCCATGGCAGTATCTTTGAGCTCAAGAGGAGCTGTGTTTTAAATAGTTTAAATAGAAATCAAGGTGATGGGCTCTGATAAAGGGAGATAAACGAATCACATGGGGGAGGGTGATGACAAAGATGTGTGTGAAAACAAAATTGTTTCATGAACTGTGAATGGCAAAAAAAAAAAAGAAAAGAAGCATTTCTAAATTAATCTTTCTAAACTTTTTAATGTGACTAAAATATGTAGCCATATTAAATAAGCAGACATATGAACTAAAACTGTGTCTATTCAAGTTGGCAGAAAACTTTTAAACAATCTTCTTATTTGGAAAACAGGGGATTCCCTTCTATTATTCTGTCACATACAGTACACAGAGCAGAGAGAGGTCCTCAAACTCCACTGTAGTCTGGATGAAATACCATACATTGGACGAATACATCAGATTTCTTGCTCTTTCTGAACCTTCTAATGGCCTGGTATGTATTGACGTAAAGACTGAAGTGCTGCTGATTAGGAAATCTAGTTTCTGGTATAACTTCCATAGCACAACAGTTTTCTCTTGGGAGTTTGGGTAGCTTTTGTTTTCAAAGCCTATCCTCCTTAAGAAAGATTCTTTCCTGAAGTTCCAATCTTTTATAAATGACACCAAGATGAAACTTACCACCTACTACTTTACTGTTTTAACTTTTGTTTACACTTACTAGCTATAAACACTTGCTGTTTTCATTATTGCCAGGCTTACATGCTAAACATTTCACATGTGTGATGATGTTTTAGCCATATAATCCCATGATGTAGGTAGTGTTATGTTACTCCACAGGTGGCAACTAAGGTCAGAAAGGTGAAGCGACTTGATCAGGTGATACAGAACAAGCTGGCGATTCCAAAATTCACATTCTTCATAAAAAAGTTCCACTACCTCCTGAAAGGACAGAGGTAGGCGATGGAACGCAGCAGGGACACCTAGTCTAGGCAGTGTATCCTGGAAGCACTTCCTACTGAACATGATATTGTAGAAGGATTTGAAAAGTAAAACCTAGAAATAGGAAAAGGTGTGGGAAATGTTGTTAGAGAGAGGAGCATGAGTGAAAGCCCACGAACCACAGACGGCATTGCCACAAGCAGTTTAGTGTTACCAGGGTGCAGAGAGTCAGTCAGATTGACGGGGAATGCAGACTGAGAGGGAGGAGGGGGACTCTTTGTAGGCAGAGGGCCCTACGTGGTAGGTTATGGAGATTGAATTTTACCCCAGGAAATGCAAGTAATTAGGAACAATAACAGTAGCAACAATAAGAGTCCAAGTAAAACCAATAAACCATAGGGCTTAGAAATAAAACACGATATCTTTGGGATAACAGAAAGATGAGCTGTTAGTTATACTTAGTATTTTTGCAATATATTGATTATTCCTTGGATATTAAGAAAAAAAATTTCACAACAAGCACATCTCCTGAGTAATGTTTCTGACCAGGGAAATTGTTAGGGAACTAGGAAGGATTCGAAATGGAATGGTAGCCATTATCATGTACATCCCCTAGATTAAGGACTTTATTTTGTACTCATTTAATCCCCATAACAGCCCCATGAAGTAGGTGATGACTTCTCAGTTTTATTAGGTAAGTAAAACCAATAAAAAACTTCACCAAAAGTGAAGTGACTTCTCCAGAGAAATCCAGTTTAAAATATAGTGTGGTACAACAGATGAGTCTTGGCAAGAACGTGAGGAAAAGGGAAGTCCCAAGCACTGTTGGTGGGATTTCAAACTGGTGGAGCCACAATGGAAACCAGTGTGGAAATTCCTCAAAAAATTAAAAAGATAGAACTACCTAATGTCCCTGCAATTCCACTTCTGGGCATTTATTTGAATAAATCCAAATCACTAATTTGAAATGATATATACAGCCCTATGTTTAGTGCAATGCTATTTACAATAATCAAGATATGGAAGCAACCTAACTGTTCATCAATAGACAATTGGATAAAGGAGATGTGGTTCATATATACAGCGGAATGTTACGCAGCCATAAAAAATGAAATCTTACCATTTGTGACAACATGGATGCACCTGGAGGGTGTTATGCTAGCTGAAATAAATCAGACAGAGACAAATACCATATGATTTCACTTCTCTGTGGAATCTGAAGAACAAAATCACTGAACAGACAAAACAGAAACAGACTCACAGATCCAGAGAACAAACTGAAGACGGAGGGCTGGGGCTGGGTGAAAAAGGGGAAGGGATTAAGTACAAATTAGTAGTTACAAAATAGTCACGGGGGTGTAAAGCACAGCAAAGAGACTATAGTCAGTAGTATTGTAGCGACTGTTTATGGTGTCAGAGATCCCTTTGTAAGTTATACAGATGTCTAAATACTATACTGCACACCTGAAACTGATTATAAACTAATATTGAGTGTCAACTGTAATTTTTCTTATAAAAAGTAGTATGATAAAGATTCATTGAGTGTCAGGTGTTGGTTAAAGAGGCTCTAAAAATTGGGAAGCCAATGAAAAAATTCCTAGGTGTTAACTGCGGGCAGATGTAGATATAAGAATGAAGTATGTCAGACTCCACAAAATCCTACCCCTTTCTCAATAATTTGTTGGTAGGCTTTTTTTAAATAAGAAGATAAACTAATCTTTCATAAAGAAAACAGTTGAGCCAGCACAGTACTGTTGAACTTGAAGCCCAGCGAGAAAATACAATGGGAAGTTCATGTGGGCTACTGCATAAACTTCCCAAGATCTAAAACCGGTAAGGAAACCGGAGATATAACTATGAAAGATAAATGACCGACGAGTGTCTAAACAAGTGAGAATTAGCCAGATGAAAACTGATTCCAAACATCCCTAAAATCTCAGTGCCTTGTGACAAGAGAGGGTTGTTATTATTATTTTCTTTTTTTGCTCGCACCAACAGACCACTGAGGTTTGGCTGGAAGGATCACTCTGGTACCCAGACTAAATCAGCAACCCTATCCAGCACTGTAGCAGATGGAAAGGGAGCACATGAAATCACACACTGGCTCTTAAAGCTTCCACAAGGAAGAGACATATAATTTCTGCTCACCTTTCATTGGCCAGAAGAAATCACGTGGCCACATCTGATTCAAGGGGGAGTAGGGAATTGCATTCCGACCACAGCAAAAACTTGGGGAAAACGCGACAGACTACCACAGTGAGATCCCGTGAAAAACAGCAGTGAAAGCAGCTGAGAAAGGGAAAGTTCTGAAGCGAAGGGTTGATTAGGGGCTTATAATTAGGTGGACGCTGGGTGACTTATTCCTAATGGTAACTAAGAGGAGAATAAAATTTAATATATAATTCCATAAAAAGTGTTGCAATACTAGGTCTATTTATGCTGTGAGAAGTTTGGCAAAAGGTACCATTGGACCCCTCACTGGAATTAGTACTGACGAGGTCACACTGAGACTTTGTAGGGGACGTGTTGTTTATCACCCTTCTTCCTTCTCATCCGAGGCTCAGTCAAAGCGCATTGTGTTGTTTCTCACTCACCTTAGGTGATTCTAATAGTATTTCCAGTTTCATTGCTGCCTGCTGCATTGGACTTATGGACCTTCTTTAGTCATGAATTTATGTACAGAATTCGCATGGAGATATGATTCCGCATATCATTCCTTCTCTACTTTATTCAGTAAAATATCTAACTTTAAACTATTTCATACAAAATGAACTAGATAAGGCAAACATTTTTCATTACTGAAATGACCTCTTTTCGGAGGAAAATCCGATCTTGGTACTGCATCCTCCAAATAGAACAGATTCCTCCCTTTACAAAGCACATATAGGAGAGGTTTCTTAGGTTGAGTTTCCCCAGAAGCTGATCCCGAGACCAGTAATGGAAGGCGAGTACTGTTGTCTGTTTGGGATATGACCCCAGAAGGCACAGGAAGGAGAGTGAGATAGGTAAGGAAGAAGCCAACACAGGGCTCATGAAGAGCGGGTTACTGCTGTAGGCAATGAAGGCTCCAAGCTGGGGACCTCTGAGAGACAGTGTAGAATACAGCTTAATACAAGCACACTTGCTTCTCATCGTTTGCGCAGTTCCAGACCACCACAGTAAAGAGAGCAGCACTCTTTCTGCTGGCGGAGGGTCTTGCCTTCAATTTGTTTAAAAAAAAAAAGGCAACATCTCTGAAGTGCAATATGATAAGCTATGCCTCTATAGCCCTACCACCTCCAGGTGGGGAAGCTAGGGTAACTTTAAACCCACTCCCCACCTTGATTCTTTGAGGGTTGCTCTGAGAGTCGTTAACTAACAGGCATTTTCAGCCTCATCCCCCAACAGGCAAGGTGGGGTCTGGCAGCCAAAAGAAGCCCTTGAACAGAGAAGCAGAGAAGGGAGGCACTTGCAGTAGGATGTCACAGGACCGCCCGTGGGAATGACAGAGGGTGGAGTCCCACGTAAAGTTGCAACATTGTCAGTGCAGAGAGGACACTTGGCTGTCTAAGCCTATTTGCTCCGATATACCCATCTTTGAGCCTAGACGTTAACTTTTAAAGAAATATTAAAAATACGGTGGCATCTGAGAAAAGATGGCATCTTTTAAAAACAGTGACAGTGGCTAGGTCATACACAGAGTGGCCCAAGAGTAGAGAGGGGGGAGCTCTGGCCAGTTAAAGGCCAAGACTCTTGGGAGAAATGACATGGTTCACAAGCAGGCTGGGAAAGGGAGATGCCGCTGAAAGCTGACGGGTGTGTTTCGTAAGCAGGGAGAGAGACTCCTTAAAGCCACGAGGACTTTTCCCTGAGCAAATGGCCCGCACTCCTCATTCCTTGAGAAGAGAGAAACAAGCTGTAGATATTTTCAGAGGTTTGATGTTTTAAGATTCAACGAGTACACGGTAACAAAAAGTGGGGCATTGGGTATTAGAAGTCAGCGGCTTTTAGTTGATTTATTTTCCAGAGGTAGCTGGACATAATTGTCTCGAAAATCATAAAAAGTACTTAGTTTTCATTATTTTCCAAGCAGACCCCTGAGGACAGGGGAAAGTAAGGGTTTGTTTCGGGGAGGGTAGAGTTCTCCTAAAAAGAGAATTCTGGAAGTCATCATAACATAATTAAACAAAGAGGAATACGTGCCAGACAAGAGTGGGTGGGGGCTGTTTGCTCTTTGTGGTCGGCTGCGGTGCGTTCAAGATCCCTAACCTAAGATGAGGCTTCTGGGCTCCCAGTAGGCAAGTAGCTACTCAGGAAACCCAGAGCTCCAGGAAGACGGGCGCAGGTGTCTGTCCTGCAGGTAAGGAGGCCCTTGCATCCGGAGGCCGGCTAGGCGAGACCGGAATCCTAACTCCGCGGCCTAGTGGCTGCTCGCTGGGATCGGAGGGCAGCACGCTCGCGCAGGAACCCGGCCCGACGGGCGCGGCTCCCACGCGCGCTAGCTGCCGCACCCGGCCTCACGCGCTGGCCGAAACCGCCGCCCTGCTCCTTCCCTACACCCGCTTCTGTTTGCCGCCTATTTCCTCCCATCCCACTGCCCAGCGCTGCGCGTCCAAACTAAAGAATTGACTCGTTTCGTTCTCCTAGGGGAGCGGGGAACGCGCGTGGTTCCCTCCCCTTGCACCACGGGTCGCCCTGAGCGCGGGCCCGGACCCGCGGCGCGAAGAGGGGAACTCATCGTCCGAGAGAGCCCCAGGAAGCCAGCATCTCTGGTCCCGGGATGCGTTTGTCCCGGATCCTCCTTCTATTTCCCGCGCGGCGCGCGCTCACTCCGGGGGAAGTTGGTTGCAAAGTTTCTGAATGAGGTGTGGGCTCTTGCAAGGGGAGGTCTGGTGCGGGCGCCGAAGGCGAGGACAGAAGCGCTTCTCGTGGCTTCTTTGTTCTGCTTTAGGGGACAGACCTGGTCAGGAGTCGTCGGGAGAGTAGGGGACTGCCAGCCGCGACATTCCGGACCCAGCAGGGCCTCTTTGCTTCCCGCCCCCTCCTTCAGGCATCTCCCCCACCCCTACCTCCACCTCAACCCCGGCACTGCTCCCAAGGCCACAAGCCTCCTTCCTTTATCCAAACCCATTATTTCCAAACTTCACCATCCCACTGAGGTCCCACGTCTAGGATGGAGAAAGAGGGTGGGGGCGATGGTGCGCTCTGGGGTACCTCCTGGAGGGTAGGTGTTTGCTTTGGAAAGTTTGGGGGTTTTCCTGTGCCCTACAAACTGCTGCCTCCGTGGGCCCCCATTCTCTTCCATTTTCCCCACCTCCTGGCTTTCCTTTTTTTTCAGTTCTAGTGAGATCTGTAAGAAAAATTAGCACTGCTCTGAGTCACTCAGAGAGCCAAAGCTGTGGGCCGCACTTGGGATGAGGGTCTAGGGATGGGGGGAGGTGAGGATGGAGTCCCCAATTCTGGAGTTCGAGGAACGACTGGTAGAGGACCTGAGGAAGGTCCGTAGCTGCTCCTGGTCTGGACACCTGATTTATCAGGCGGTGAGGGAGGGGATGAAAAGAGGGGATGCTCGGCTCAGATCATCCGCGCAGAGGGATACAGGATGGGAGGCGGCCGGGGACCCTGAGTCAGATTTTTGGGGCAAGGAAAAGGCAGTGGCGTAGGAAAGGAAACAGGCGAGGAGCGTTTGGCTCCAGGGTCAGAGAAAGCGCGGCCACCCAGAGCCTTGCCGTCTCGGATTGCGGTTCAGGCAAATTCTGGGTCTGAGAGGTGGGCTCGTTGTCCAGGTGGGGATCCGCCCTCGAGTCCCTGGACCTAGTTGCGCAGCGACAGCTGCAACAGGTACCCAGGAGCTGCTGCGCTTTGTCGTGAGGATCAGAGAGCTCTCCCAAGGGACAGTGTAGTGGGGGTGGGCGGGGGAGAAGAGTTTTCCAACACTTGGAGCCCCTCTGCGTTGTTTTGGTGTGTTGGGTGGAGGGGGTAAATCCGGGTCGAGGAACAAGGATGGAGAGCCAGGGTGCGCCCCACCTCTGATTGTGTAACCCGCCTGTATCTTCTGGGGTTGACCCTCTGCCCTTCGCATTTTGTCTACTGGGATGATGAAAAACTGACGGAAACTCAATGCCAAAGTGGATTGTTCACGTTGATTGGCAGGGAAAGTGCGAACAAAGAGGCGCATCTCCCGGAAACAATGATTTTGGAGATTTCCCCCCCCCGCAGACGTGAGCGGGTTGGGGAGGAGGCGGTATGGAGGGAGGGGACCAGAACCAGCATCTCCGGGGAAAGTTGGAGCGAGGTGGTGGGAGGATTGGGTCGGGTCGGGTGGCGTGGAGCTGGGGACTGAGCTGCCCGGCGTCTCGGAGGATCGCGAGCGGGGCGGGAGATGCGGGGAGGCAGGGGGCGGGGAGGGAGGGAGGGGGAGGGGAGAGGAAGAAGGGGTGAGAGGGAGAACCTGCCGCCGCTCGCCGCCTCTTTGTCTGCTCCGGGACTGGGAACAAAGGGGGGAACTCTGATGAACTCTCCTCCCCTCGCCCCGGACGCCCGGGTATCTCAGTCTCGCAACTTTGCCGCCGCGACTTTCTGCGCTGTCAGGCCACACGAAAGTGTCCGCGCGCTTCGCGGACTGCAACGGGGGGACGTCTCCGAAAAGTGGGACCAAGTGGGAAGAAGGTGAGTGGAGTGTTGTCTTGTTTACCTCTCTTATCCTGAATGCGCCCGGCTCCCCGCCCTTGGAGTACAGAGGAGTCGTCCAGTGACGAAGTTCGGTTGGAAAGTTGTACCTCCTTTCCCCCGCTCCCTTCTCTTTTGTTCTTTAACGAACTTGAACAGATGATTTCAGTTGTTCATTTTTAATAGGCAAAAGCCAATCAGGCATTTCTCTCAAGAGTCTCTTTCTGCGAGGAGCTGGGGTTGGGGGGAAGGGTACATCCAGGGGCATTGCCTCGCTTCCCCCCAGTTGTGTGCACACGGGAGAAAACACGCCGAGGTGGATGGGGTCTGTCCAGTCTCACCCCTCCTCGCCCGGACTTTGTCGTGCGAAAGAAAGAGATACGGAGCGGGGGTCGTTTCCTCGGGGTTTTATAACTTAACTGTGTGCGGAGCGCCCAGCAGATCTAACGCACAACGCCACAGCTGCAACAATAGAGTGCAGAAGAGGTGTGGGTCGGAGGGGTGTGGACTCTTGTGCTTGCGGTCCAGGGGGCTAGAGCAAACAGGTAAGAGTTCAGGAAGATTTATTCGCGGCTGGGGTAGGTGGGGGAAGCCACAGGTTCCCGACGGGCAGAGATGCAGAGATGGAGGGATGGGGCCTGGACCACTAGTTACAGAGTCGGCCATCCCGTGCGCCCATTAGTTTCACCACCCACCCGGAATAACCTCTGCTGCCCTTCGGATGCATCGTCACCTCTCTCACTTTACCCTCTTCCCCCATTTCAATGGGTTCGAATAGAAAGTGGAATGTGAGCCCTAGAAGATCCTCAGACCTCGCCCTCCGCCCGCCTTTTGTGTTTTAACCTTTTGTCTCTGTCTGCCACGCCCGCCCCGGAGAGGGATGGCTGTTGCTGCTCCTGCGGGTGCAGAGGCAGGGCAGCCTCCTCCGAGTTAACAGGCAAAGGGGCACTCCCTAACTTTGTTTCCCAAGTCGCTTCCCTTCGCAGTGCTTCCAGGTTGGTTGTTGCTCAAAGGAGGCAACCACTCTGCAACTGGTAAACATCTCCACCTTATATGAAATTTCTTTCAGCGCTTTCCCACTTTCCCACAAAAGTTGCTTATTTGGCCTGTCACTTGATTAATAGAAAAACATTTAGGGACAACAGTTGGGAGTTGGTGGAAAGTGGGCAAAGGTAGTATGCTTTAGATTTTATGATGTGTTGAAATATTAGGAATGTGTGGAACAGTCTTCTCGAATTCGACGATGCAAAGGTAGGTCATTATCTTCAGGTGTGTTTGTTGGAATCATTCCAAATACCAAGGTAATTTATCACCATCTCCGCTTTCCTCTCCTCTCCCCACCCTAGAGCTAGAGGCTTTCCTCATACCCTGGGACTTTTCCACTTTTCCACTTAGACACGACAAGTGAAACATCCAAACACAGTCTATTTTAACTTCTGAAAGTTATGATTCTGTATAGTGGTATCCATTATTTAAAACTTGCAGCGAGAAATGACTCAAGCGCCAGAATTACGTGCAGCAGTTTTGAGTTTTCTTGTTAAAGACTGAAATTGTTGAATGGTACGGCTACATTTTTTAAGAAACTGAGTACGTAGAATGGCTTGGAAGCTAACATTAATTAATTTTAATTGTACAGGTGTTATTGTTATCAGCATCTAGAAAGCATTACGCGGTGCATTGTTCTTACGGGATCTTTCTAAGAGTGAACATTCTGGAAGTACCAATACGTCATTCCTGGATGAAAAGTTGTCAAACTTCTGGAGTTACTTAAAAGTTGAAATGTTGGAATTATTTATGATGCCTCCCCTATGTGGACTACTGCAAGTTGACCCCTGGGAACTCTCCACCTTAAAGAAGGTACTTTTCTTTTTAAATACTCCGCAAGTGCTTCATTTCGGGGCTGGTGCAAATGCCAGTAGGGAATTGTCTAGTTATTTGGAGCTTTGCCTGACCAAAGTGATTTATGACTTCAGATTTCCTTGTTTTGAACTGGTTTTTATAGGTTCTTTTTCATTCGGAATGAGGATTTGGGTACGTCTGATGAGATTTTGTTAATTTTACAGTATATGCTTCCTCATCAGCACATACAGAATGTGGATTATGTTGTCACTGAGGAAAGTTATGTAACAATGACACATCCAATATGCAAATAACCTATCTTATTTGTGATTGGTTTTGCTTTTAAATACGGGAGTGAATGTTTCTACCTTTGCAGAACTATCGTGGTTTGCATTATTTTCTTTTCACTCTTGAAATTTCATTTTGCTCAACAAAATCCAAAAGGAGCCAGAAGTAAATGAATCCCTAATAACGGGGAGTCAGTGTGCAAGTACAAGTGCTAACAATGAAAACTCGTCTGTGTAACACCAACGATGCTGTACATTCGTTTAGTCTTTACGGTGCACACCAACTTTTCACAGCACTCATCACGAGTCTTATATTCTCACTTGTAAGCCTTACAGTTCATTGTTGTCTGTCTCTGTGAGAAAGCAGTTAAAAGTTCACACAACTACAGTTGGTCATACAAAAGTGTTTTGATACAATCTTTACTTTTCTTGTTTGCCATGGAAAGTGAGAGTTTTCTGTGTTTAAAATGCATTGCTTTGAAATGATTTAAATTGTAAGATTTGATTTTTAAAACGATTCAAGTTCTAGGTGGTTTTAAATGGTATAGATGGAGAGTAGTATCACTGATGTATCACTTTGAGAAATGTTAAGACCTGGTCACAGAAGATCATTGGGAATGGGAAATGTTTCCACCTGCTACAAGTGCAAAGCTATTCTGGTGTGCTGCTTTTTTAGTTGTATACACTTGGACAGGACACTTAATCATCCTGGACTTTAGCATATCGTCTATAATATGAAGGTTAGGTTAAAGAAACGTTAAGAAATCTTTTACCTTTAAGATTGTGTGATTTGCTGATTGCTTCTATAATGAAGGTGTATCCACTCTTGAGAAGTTTATTTTTAATTTGTTGAACAAAAGTGGAAAACTTAATGTATTTTAATAATTATTTTGTGTGAATTCTGAGCTCATGGACTATTAGTTCAGGAAATACATATTAAATTTTCTGTAAAGTATGCTCTTGGCAAAGTGTGCCGTATGGAAATGTCAAAGTTCCTCAAATGTATCCAACAGAAGTTTATTTGCTAGAACAGTTCTGGCGAGTAGAGAGTGCAGTATTATTCCTCATCGAGTGTTTTCCCTACGAGTGTCAGAAGTAAATATGTTTGAATTTGTTCTAGTGTCCACCCAGAGTGGGGCTGAGAGGTTTAGAAATAGACTTTGGAATGAAACATCTGAGTTTGAATCCCAGCACAGGCCACTCACCATGATGCCTTTGCCAGGTTACTCGATTTCCTTGGGTCTCTGTTTCCTGATTTGTAAATGGGGATCTTACAACTAATCTCATGGGGTTGTTATGGGGGATGTATTTTTAAAAAGTGTCTACCAGTATGTAAGAAAAAAACGTAACAGAGGGCTAAGGATCTCGAAACATATAATAAAAGGTACTATTATTGCCTTTCACAGTGAATTAGTGATATTTTGTTACTCCCAACTTTCTTTGTCGACTGCCTTACAAGTTTCAAACCACATTAACCAAAAATATTCACTGAAATATTCAAAGTCAATTTGGTTAGAATTTTTCACATATTTAAAGGTTTTTCTCTGAAAATGTGTTCTGCATATGTAAAGGTTTTCTCTGAAAATGTGTTCTGTTCAAGTCTTTTATCCAGTTAGGTTTAGATTAATTCATTGGACAAGTATTTGTTAAGTGTTGCTACACATAAGCATGTTGCCAGAGGTCGTGGCTTCATCTCGGAATTTGTGGCCCTTCTATTTCCTTACAGAAATTTCTGTGAAACGAGATGATAGCAAGTTTGTAGAATTAATTTACTGAACCTCTCTGTTTTCATTGTTCTCAATGATGAGTAGATTGCAGTATAGTTCAAAAAATGATGTTACTCGCTTTTCAGCGACATTATGAAGTGATGGTTCAGTGGTGTCTTGATGAGGAGATGAGGCACGATTGTGCGTTTTCAGATACTTGTCTTCGTACGATGGCCTTTAGTTAAGTAGAAAAACTTAGTAGAAACAACACTTAGAGGACTAGCCTGTCATGGTGAAATGAAGTTTAAAGTCCTGGATTTTCATTTTATGGATTTATAATGTAGCAAGATACGTTGCCTCCTCTGAGTGATTATTTAGTTTGATGAAAATTGTATTCATTTACCCTTAGAAGTTCCTGATGGGAATGTTAGGGTACTGCTTCTTCTCATTTCTAATCTACCAGCAGATAGTTGCTTAGAAATGATAACGTTATTAAGAAGAAAAATATGAAATAAGTTAATTTTTAATGGAAAAATATTTCCCCCCAGATATAGCCAAAGGTTTATGTTTGTGGATCCCCATCTATTTTAATCATTAGTATAACAACTACTAATATAATAACTTGTAATTACGGAGTTTAAAGTGATAAATTACTTTACATTTTTGTATATGATGCCAATTCTTAAATTATAACCAAATATACTTAATAACTTTACAGTAAGTATCAAATTGTATAGTCTTGGCTATTTAAAACTGTTCGTTGGTGCGGATTAGTTTGAATTACTGACACCAGAACAATCCACCAAGGTATTTAAACTTACATAGGAAGAAAATCCAAATATTCATCTGTGTCATCTAAAAATGATGAATACAGTACATACTAAGCATCTTATAAGTAAAGAAAAAAACCATTTATTTACCTTTGAACGTTTTAATAAGTCTAGGAGAGGATCACCTGAATATTTTGAGTAGTATTCCCACTTATTTATTTACTATGAGTTTCTTTAGGTATTCCCAAATCACTTTGATTCCTTCTTTACAGCCTCGAATTTGCTGATTTTAAAATGTCAGCCATGTCTAAGAACTTTGATGGTAGCTATGCTTATTATTGTTTAAGTTAAAGATGCTTAGAAATGTATCGCAAAACTATGAAACCTACTCTGTTCGATCATTCTTTCCATATTCATTTTTTAAGTAATATTTATTTAGCGGCTTCCATGAGCTGGGCATTGTTCTAAGCACTGAGGATACATAAGAAATAAAAATTCCTGCACTCTCAGAGCTTTTACTAGTGACAGTAAAATATATGTTGCGAGGCAGTAGTTGTTATTGAATAAAATAAACCCGGAAAGGGAGACAGGGAGTGGGAGGGAAGAGGGTGGCAATTTTCTTTCCTTATTTTTAAAAAAGATTTTATTCATTTATTTTTAGAGAGAGGGGAAGGGAGGGAGGAAAAGAGGGAGAGAAACCTCAGCGTGCGAGGGAAACATTCATTGGTTGCGTGTGCTCTGGCTGGGAATCCGACTTGCGACCTTTTGGTTTGCAGGATGACACCCAGCCCTCTGAGCCACAGCAGTGAGGCCAGGGGTGGCAGTTTTCAGTGGGATGACGGGGATGACCTCATGGAGAATGTGACATTTGAGGAATGCCATGAAAGAAGTGAAGGGATGAGCTGTGTGATATCATTGGGTAGAAGAGTGTTCAGGCAGAGGCATGGCGAGTGCTTGGTATATCGTTGCAAGGCAAGGAGGGCATAGTGGCTGGGGCAGAGTGAGCAAAGGAGATGGTGGTAGGAGATGAGGCCACAGAGGAAATGGGAGTATGGTGAGCAGATCACATGGATCCTTAAAGACCATGGTGAGGACTTTGGATTTTCCACTGAGGGATATAAGATTCCATTGAAGGGCTTAAACAATGACTGACCGGATGCAATTAGTGTTGTAACAAGATGACTGTGGTTGGTGGGTTGAGACCAGGTCAGAAGGTGTGCAAGGGCAGGAACAGGGAGATCGTTTAAGAAGCTATTTCAGGTATCCAATGAGAGGTGATGGCTACTTGGGTGAGGGTGAAAGTAGCACGGAGGTAGTGAGAAGGGGTTGAATTCTGAAGATATATTGGCTGGAGGATTTTTTGGTGGATTGAATAGGAATTATGTGAGAAAGAAGAAGAGTCGAGTATGATTCTGTGATTTTTGGCACAAGCACCTGGTCAGACCAAATGCGCATTAATGGAGATGAAATGGGATCTTGAGGTAGAGGAGACCAGAAGCTCAGTTTGGACACATTCATATTAAGATATGTTTTAAGCATCTTGGCAGTTTAATACACAAGCCTGGTTTTGAAAGAAACCTAGAGATACAAGTTTGTGAGTTGGAAGAAATTAAATGCTATTTAAAGCCATGAGACTGGATGAGATCACTAAGGGAGTGAATATAGAGAGAAAAGAGGTCTAGGCACTAGGCCTTGGGGCCCCCCTGAATTAGAATGGGGAAGATGAGAAGAGGCAGGTAAAGAATAGTGAGAAGGGGCTGCCACTGAAGTCGAAGTCCAGTGAAGCAAGTGTCTCCTGGAGGAAGGCAAGGTCATCTGTGTCAGGTGCTGCTGATAGTTTGAGCAAGACGACAATTGGAATAGATCCTTTGGTTTTAGGCCTTTGGAAGTCAGTGCGCATTGGTAGTTTTAACTAGGGTTCTTTAACACATGGTGAAAGATATCTTTTTCCAAATTTGTTTGGTCCCTTACATACCTTTATAACACAGGTGGCAAACACAAGGACGGAGGGCTGAATCAGACCCTCCACCTTGTTTCTACCCAGCCGCAGCAGCGAGCTCTGTGTTAACTGTTAAGGGGTAGTTACATTTATACAGTCCTAAAATTACATTCGGCCCTTTGAAGGCAACCGCGAGGCTGATGTGGTCCCTGGTGAAAATGAGTTTGACACCCCTGCTTTATAAAATCTTATCTAATATAACTAAAATTAGTAAGTACTTTCTTTCTTTATTGATTGATTTAGGGAGAGGAATGGGGGCAGGGAGAGAGAGAGAGAGATTCATACATTGATTTGTTGTTCCACTTATTTATACATTCATTTGTTGATTCTTGTATGTGCCCCGAACGGGGATTGAGCTGCAACCTTGGCTTACCAGGGCGGTTCTCTAAACAACTGAGCCACCTGGTCAGGGCCTACTCAGGACTTTCTAATTGATAAAATGCTTTCACAAACGTTATCTTAGAGTCCAAGAGAGATGGGATGATAATATCTATGTTTATCTTACAGAAGAAGAAATTGAGACTCAGAAGTAAAGTGATTTGTCCAAAGTCACCCAATATGAGATAGAGCTGTCTTTTAACTTCAAACTCTTTGCCATTCATGATAGGAGAGATAGGAATAGTAAAACTAATTCCAATATAATGTGATAGAGGTGATAATAGCAGTGTGTACAAAGTGTAGGATTATATCAGGGGAGGGAGGGATTATCTTTTGGAGTCACGGGAGACTTTCCTGAGTTAGGATATAAAAGATGCATTTTAACGTGTGGTCAAAGTCTAGGCTTGGAAATGTAATGTGCAAAAACACGGAGGGATGATAACCGGAATGTATTGGGGATGCTTAAGCCATTTGATTCATGCTGGACTTGAAGGAGAGTGGATGAGAGATAGGCTGGGGTGATGGCAAGTGCTAGCTCAAGCTTGGATTGAAATACAGTTTCTTTTAAAGATTTTATTTATTTATTTTAGACAGAGGGGAAGGGAGGGAGAGAGAGGGGGAGAGAAACATCAATATGTGGTTGCCTCTCATGCACCCCCTACTGGGGACCTGACCTGCAACCCAGGCATGTGCCCTGACTGAGAATCGAACTGGCGACCCTTTGGTTCACAGGCCGGTGCTCAGTCCACTGAACCACACCAGCCAGCGCTGAATTACAGCTTTAATAAAACAAATTATAGGTGCCATCTTAAATGACCCTCATATCACAAAAGATAGTTACACACAATGTCTCTCATGTCATATAAGATAGTTACACACAATCTAGTTAAAGATGCTTGAACGAATGTACATCACCACAAATACATTGTCTTGGTTCAGGCTGCTTATGAACACGTTTCCTAGTCTGGGTGGCTGATAAACGACAGAAATTTATTTCTGATAGTTCTGGGGGCTAAGCAGTCCAAGATAAAGATGCCAGCAGATTCAATGTCTAGTGGGGCCTGCTCACCAGTTCACAAACAGTGGTCTTCTTGCCGTGTCCTCACATGCTGGACGGAAAGGGGCTCCCGAGGTCTCTCTGATACGGGCCGGAATCCCATTCAGGAGGGCGCCACTCTGGAGACCCAACCCTTGCCCAAAGGCCCCACCTCCACGTGCCATGTATTGGAAGTTAGTTTTCAACGTATGAATTTTGATAATTTTGGGGAGCATACAAATATTTAGTTAATAGCAGATATATTTTCAAAATTCTTTTCTTCCTTTTAAAGCACATGTGAGTGGTATACCACTGCAGGGGCTGTGGTGACTATTTCTAGTCTGTATCCATCAGGATCTTCTGGCATCAAGTAAGGAAAGTGGCTTAAAAAGTAAGGGTCTATTTTATTTTATTTTTTAATTTTATCTATCTATTTTTAGAGAAAGGGAGGGAGAAAGAGAGAGAAAGAAACATCAATGTGTGGTTACCTCTCACGCGTCCCTAACGGGGGACCCAGCCTGCAACCCAGGCATGCTCCCTCACTGGGAATCGAACTGGTGTCCCTTTGGTTCGCAGGCCAGCACTCAGTCCACTGAGCCACACCAGCCAGGGCAAAAAATTAGGATTTTTATTTTATTTTATTTTTTTGTTTCACATTTTGGAATAGGAGCACTCTAGGACTGGCTAATTTAGCAGCTCAGCAATGTCACGGCTCCTGATTAGCTGACTTTCTCCTTCCGGTCTAGAGGGAGCTGCTGCAGCTTCAGGCATTACGTCTCCACTGGGGAAACGAAGATGAGAAGATAGAAAGGGTTGAATTATTGCCATTTATTTATTTGTTTTAAATGTTCTCTACTCCGTGATTTCTTTGGGTAAATGTACAGAGTTGTGCGACCTTCACCACTTTAGAACTTTCTGTCATCCCCCAATATCTCCTGTGCCCATTCGCAGTTAATGTCTGTTCCCACCCGACGGTCTCAGGCTACCACTAATGTCCTTTCTCTTTCTATACATTTGCTTTCTCTGGACTTTTCATACATTGATGGAATTAGTGGGGGGTCTTGGGGGGAGAGGGTCTGGCTTCTTTCTCTTACCGTAAAGTTTCTGAAGTTCATCCATGTTGCAGCACGAATCAGTATCTTGTTCCTTCTGTTGCCGGAGTAGCTCTATGGATATGTCACATTTTGCTTTTCTGTTCACCAGATGACGGATGTGTGGATTATTTACATTTTTTAGCTATCACGAATAATGCTGTTGTGAATATTTTTGCACAATTTTTTGCATGGACATGTGTTTTCATTTCTCTTGGATAGATATGTAGGAGGCAAATTACTGTGTTATGTGGTAAATTAAAACTTTTTAAGAAACTGCCACATTGTTTTCCAAAGTGGTGATACCACTTTACAGGTTTGAGGGTTCTGCCCACAATTTATGAGGGTTCCAGTTTCTCCACATCCTGGCCTTTTATATCTTTTTAAAAGTAAGGAAAACTTTCAAGAAGTCCACAGAAGTCCTTGGAAGGTGACTACAGAAGCTCATGACAAAATTCACTCACTAAAAAGGGAAAATGGGATTATTCTGAGATGTGTAGGCTGATTCACCAGCACCCTGGCCCATAATGCCCACTGGTGCCTGGTGTCAGAATGAGATTGAAGGGGAGTGGTCTTGAATACGTAACCCACAGAGTGAGCCGTATGTCCACGTGTCAGGCTTCGAAGATATCATTGATTTAAACAAGCAAAGTACAGCCAAGTTTATATGACAATTATGATTTAAAAGGTGGCCACAACTCAAACAGAAATAATCCGTTCTATTGAAATTCAGGTTATTCTCTGTTTATCCCATTAAAAATTTCTGAAAATTAATCTGTCCAAACAAATAGCAAGACAAGCACAGCCTTGGTGAGTGACTCTGGGCAATTGCTAAGCCCAGCATTCCTTTCCGATGAAGTACCATGTAACTTTTCTGGCATCCCAGTAACAGTTTTTTATAATCTTGGGTAAGTGTAAGTTAACAGCCACCAAATTCTTAAGATGTAGAAAGATATTTAGACAATGTTTAGTGCTGGACAACTTGGCAAAATAATTTGAGCTTGGATGAAAAAATAAATAAGACTGTGTTTTCATGGTTTTATTATTCTTTTATTAATTGTTTTAAAATATGTCTTTTATTGTGAGGTATAACATATATAAAGATAAGTAACACTGTATATGTAGGATATTGAAGCTTCTCACTGTTGCAAAATCCAGAACATGTGGGTCATGTTTGTTTCAGCAGAATGATGGAGTTCTGAATGATTCATGCTTGAAAAGTCCCTGAAAATCTGAATCAAAATTTTTGGTAATTAGGATGCATCAGTAGAGACTTCTGATAACTTAGCACAGTTACAGAGAATTGAGGTGGGAAATTGTATTTGAAATATTTCTTGTGACATTCCTGCTCTTAAAATTATTTTATTTTTTTCTTCAAATCCCAGAGTAGGTACCAGTATAGACTATGATACTAGAATTTTGTAACTGTCGTTTTAATATTGATATTTTGAATTAAACAGTGACTTAAAAAAAACAATCTAAACAACAACTCCAGTAGTTCTCTCATAATGGGTAGTTTCATTCCAGAGACAGAGAAAACCAAGAAGAGAAATTTAAGTTTCTTAATTATTAGTCTTAGTGGGAGTGAAGTATACTCTTAAAACTTATAGTCCAGTTTTCTGTTTATTAGAGAAGTAATAACTGTGACCGATACCTGAGACATTTGTGCAGCAATTACTTATACATCTTTTTACTTGATTCTCCCTTGACTCCCAAGTAGTAAGTATTCATAACATCCTCACTGCACAGATAAGGAAACTGGAATCCAGAGAAGTATCTAGTCCAAATAAACAGGCTAATAAATAGAACAATGCAAATTCAGTAATTAGGGACCAGCAATGTAGATGAGGATGAGAGAATATTCCTTTAAGAGGTCCTACTCAAACTGATAATTTTTCTCTTTTCATGTTGATATAATTTACTCTTTTTTTAATCCTCACCTGAGGATATGTTTTTTATTGATTTTAGAGAGAGAGGAAGGGAGAGAGAAAGAGAGAAACATTGATGTGGGAGAGAAACATCGACTGGCCACCTCCTGTACACACCTGCGACCTAGGTGCATGCCCTGATTGGGAATTGAACCCGCAACCCTTTGGCGTATGGGCTGATGCTCCAACCAACTGAGTCACCTGGCCAGGGTTGATTTACTCTTATTCTGAATATACTGTGAATATATTTTGAGCCCCAAACACTTGACCGTGCTTAAAAAGGGGAAGGTCTGTTCTGCCGGTGTTTGTAGATTCCAGAGAGATCGTGTTGCAAGGAGCAGTTGGGAAGCCAGCACGATGAAAATGGTGATGATAATGGTGCAAGAGCTTTACTTGTTACACTTTAATGGGATGGTGTCATTCTTTGTAATGAACTCTCAAAGATGATACATAATCATGTGCGCAGAATCCCCATTCTGTAACAAAACAAAAAAGCAAAGAGTTTTAGATCATCTTTTCATCTTGCTTTTTCTTCAAGTCAGATTTCCAAGGAAGAGCTTTGGGCAGGTTTACAATTCCTGAATTGAAGCCCTGAATAGAAGACCTTGCTGTCGCTTCACTTTGCTATGTCCCTGAACTTGTCTATCTATTTATCTACCTACCTACCTACCTACTGAAAGGGACTCTATGCAATGTCATGCGCTCTTTAAAAAAATATTTTATTTATTTATTTTTATAGAGAAGAGAAGGGAGGGAGAAAGAGAGGGAGAGAAACATCTATAGGTTGCCTCTCATATGTGCCCTGACTGGGGACCAAACCCACATCCCAGACATGTGCCTTGATTGGGAATTTAACCAGGGACCAAACCTGCAACCCAGGCATGTACCCTGACTGGGAATCGAACCAGAAATCTTTTGCTTTGAGGGATGACACCCAACCAACTGAGCCAAACCATTCAGGGCTCAATGTCATAAGTTGTGGCTCCTGTTCTGGGCTGTCTACCCACTGAGCAGCTGCTCCGGACTGTAATGAACCTCTAGGGACTCTCTTCTCCGTTTAGATTAGGCCAAGGCCAGAGGTAGGCCTGATTGACCTGGTCCATCTCTTCTTTCCCCATCCTAGAACTGGGTCTTATTAGCCTTCTGGATCTTATTGCTCCAATAGAGGGTAGAGGACGTCTTCTCTAAAAGCCTGAGCATAACTGGGCTGAGCTGCACATGCTTTGCTTCCTTTCCTGTGGGTCTGGGTATTCCCTGTTTGAACTTGGCCCTCTGACGGACAGGAAGATTTCCTGAGCTGCTGCTTTTCAATACTGGCCTGGAATGAAGAGGAGAATGTGAACCTCCCTCAATACTTTACAGCAGGCTTTCCCTTGCCTACATTTTTTGTGGTCCTCATTTTTTGTCCCTGGGGCTCATTTTGGCCTGGGCCTATGGTTTCCCAGCTCCCGTTTAGATTGAAGGGTGAACCCTCAATTTTACAGTGATTGAGCTAAGTTATTAGAGTACATAATTGAGACCTTTTCACATTCTTTCATTGGGATGAAAGTAAGATGTAAAAGAAAGAAGTCTAAAACTTAAACCCCCTAAGCTGGCCAGTCTGGCTCTTTGGCCTTGTGTGGTGACTCCATGTTTCCACTCCTCATTCTGTTTGACTCCTTCCTCAAATTAACATTCTGAAAGCTGTCCCTTCCTGTCTGCTCCCTTACCCTGGAAAAATATCACACTGCACTAGCACACCCAAGATGCTAGTTAATAATGGGAGATCAGTGTGGAATGGAGAGCCCATTAGGGGTTGGCACAACGAGTTATGTGACAACCTTGTTGAAATACTTCCTATTGTATTTGGTTGGCCCTCAGCGATTGGAATAAAGAGATGGTAATGTAATAAAAAATTGCTAGCATATGTCTTTGGCTTTTATTTTTTGCAAGTTAGTATAGTTCAAATAATAAATAAAATTCACTTCTTGTCATTCTGTCTTTGGGATAAATAAACCTTGGTTCTATCAAAATAAATTTTCAGCATTTGTTTCAGCGTGGGAATTTGGGTGAAAGTTCATAGAATGTTGTTTTTCAGAAATTTCTGTTGAATTTTGCCTGATTCTGCAACCAGATTTTAAATAAAATCTGAGTTGACTGTAATGATTAAAAACTATTCCTTTTCTCCCCATCCCTCCACCCCACCCCAGCTGAACCCCTCTCCCTCCCCCACCTCCACCCTCCCCCTTGATTTTGTCCATGTGTCCTTTATAGTAGTTCCTGTAGTCCCCTTTCTTCACTGTCCCCTCCCCACTCCCCCCGCCCATTGTTAGATTGTTCTTAACTTCAATGTCTCTGGTTATATTTTGTTTCCTTTTTTCTTCTATTTATTATGTTCCAGTTAAAGGTGACATCATATGGTATTTGTCCCTCACCGTCTGGCTTATTTCACTTAGCATAATGCTCTCCAGTTCCATCCATGCCGTTGCAAAGGGTATAAGCTCCTTCTTTCTCTCTGCTGTGTAGAATTCCATTGTGTAAATATACCATCGTTTTTGGATCCACTCGTTTGCTGATGGGCACTTAGGTTGCTTCCAGTACTTGGCTATTATAAATTGTGCTGCTATGGACATTGGGGTGCACAGGTTCTTTTGGATTAGTGTTTCAGGGTCCTTAGGGTATAATCCCAGCAGTGGAATTGCTGGGTCAAAGGGCAGTTCCATTTTTAGTTTTCTGAGGAAATTCCATATTGTTTTCCACAGTGGCCTCACCAGTCTGCATTCCCACCAACAGTGCACTCGGGTTCCCTTTTCTCAGCATCCTCTCCAACATTTGTTTGTGGATTTGTTTATGTTGGCCATTCTGACTGGTGTGAGATGGTACCTCATTGTGGTTTTAATTTGCATCTCTCTGATGGCTAGTGATGCTGAGCATCTTTTCATATGTCTCTGGGCCCTCTGTATGTCTTCCTTGGAGAAGTGTCTGTTCAAGTCCTTTGCCCATGTTTTAATTGGGTTGTTTGTCTTCCTGGAGTGGAGTCACGTGAGTTCTTTATATATTTTGGAGATCAGGCCCTTGTCTGAGGTATCATTAGCAAACATGTTTTCCCATACTGTGGGTTCTCTTTGTAATTTGGTGCTGTTTTCTTTAGCCATGCAGAAGCTTTTTATTTTGATGAGGTCCCATTTGTTTATTCTTTCCTTTAAGTCCCTTGCTTTAGGGGACATGTCTGTGAGGATGTTGCTGCGTGGAATGTCTGAGATTTTCCTGCCAATGTTTTCCTCTAGGACTTTTATGGTGTTACGACTTATACTTAAGTCTTTTATCCATCTTGAGTTTATTTTTGTGTATGGCATAAGTTGGAGATCGAGTTTCATTTTTTTGCACGTAGCTGTCCAGATCTCCCAACACCATCTGTTGAAGAGGCTGTTTTTGCTCCATTTTATGCTCCTGCCTCCTTTGTCAAATATTAATTGACTGTAAAGACTTGAGTTTATTTCCAGGCTCTCTGTTCTGTTCCATTGGTCTATGTGCCTGTTTTTATGCCAGTACCAGGCTGTTTTGATTACAGTGGCCTTGTAATACAGTTTGATATCAGGTATTGTGATCCCTCCTGCTTTGTTCTTCTTTCTCAAAATAGCTGCAGCAATAAAAATTAAAATTATTAAAAAAAAAACTATTCCTAAATATATTGTGTAGGGTTCTAACCAAGTGGATATGGATGTATTTGAGATGCAAGCAAACTGTTAAGAGCAAGATGCATTATGTTATTATTATCTTTTAAAAAATTTTTTACTGTTATTCAATTACAGTTGTCTGCATTTTCTCCCCATCCCTCCACCCCACCCCAGCCAAACCCACCTCCCTCCCCCGTCTCCACCCTAATGCCAAGTCCTGTGGTTTGGCCTTCTGAGTTCCCAGGCTTCGTGTCTGTTGAGGCTTCCAAAGACAGAGATGGGCTTGGTTAACTTTGGCTTGTTAGTCAGATCACCTTTGGAACATAAGAGTTGATCCAGGTGCCTGGAAAAGGAGCTCAGAGTCTAAGCATCTGTGGTCCCCATCTTATCTTCTGACTTCCAGTTCTGCATTATTTGAAGTCATTATTTGCCTACTGATTCAAATTAGTTATGCAAATTCCATGAGTTGGTGTGCTGATTCAAATGGTGTATCATAGTGTATATTTGCATCTCCTGGTTTTTGTGTTGGTTGGTTGTTTGCCGCTGGCCTTAACGCTGACTGGTCCTAATCTGCAGTAACTTCTTATCCTTGATTCTCACCTTCTTTACATTTCCTTTGTCAGAGATGGCCCATTCAGTGGATACTGGCCACCTCTAGTGGTCCCAGGTTCACCCTCCTGTTCTTATGGAGTAATCTTGGATCCTCACGTTGCTAAAAAAAATTCATCCAACATATTCATCCAACATATTTCCCCCAAAATGAACTCTTCCTCTGCTGTCACTGGTGCCCTTCTTCAGGGCACTGTGTTGATTCAGATACCGACAGTGACATCCCTGCAGTGCAGTGAAACGCACAGCCTCTCAATCACCTAAAAAGAATTAAGTTGTGCTGAGAACCACTTTCCGTCAAATATATCTTAGTGCTCTGAGTCTATGAAAGCTGGTGATGGGTGAATAGCGTATGTGCTGGTTCTTTATTAACCAGACTATTTGATTAATCCACATAAGAATCGTAACACAGGCTGAAACAGGTCGGCCTTGCTGGGAGACCTTCCAGAGTGATGAATAACAGTAGGGCATTTTGTTTTGAGTTGCTTAAACCCACAATAAGCAATATTTAATTCTGAGCCTAATTTATAAGCATCTATTGATTGAAACTCTGTTGCTAGTAAAATTGGATGCTTTACAGAGAGGAAATGGATGCCTGGGTCCAGTAAAGAGAGAATTTTCATGGTATTCTCCTGTGTGTCTGTAGAACTTTGAACTATGTATCTCTTTTACCTAGTAGAAACAGGAGAAAGGAAGGAAAGAATAAAGGAAGGGAGGAAAGAAACACTTATAGGGAGCAATACATCAATTAAGTAGTATTTCTAAGCCACATGATTCTATACAGCACTTTGCAAAGCTTTCAGGAGATAAAAGTATGTGTAAAAGAAACTTCAAAGATTCCTATTTATGAGTCTTCAAGGAAATGATCTCTAAACCTCTCAACAACCCCATAAAGTAGACACTGTTATGCACATTTTGTAGGTGAAGAAATGGAAGCTGTTAAGGGTAGAGCTGGCAGTTGGACCAGCTGTGTCTGACCCCAACACTGCCATGCTGCCCATCTTGATCTGCTTGAGCTGCTATAACAAACCATTGCAGACTGTGTGGCTTAAACAACAAGCATTTCTCACAGTTCTGGAGGCTGGGAAGTCCAGTATTAAAGTGTGGGCAAATTGTCTGGTAAGGGCCCTCCCTCTTCATGGTGTGCAGATGGCTGCCTTCATGCTGTACCCTCTTTTGATAGAAAGAGAAAAAGAGATCTGGTCTCTTCATCCTCTTCTAAGGGCACCAACCCCATCATGGGGATTTTACCGTAATAATCTCATTCAAGCCCAATTACCTCCCAAAGGCTCTCCCTACAAATATAATCATGTTGGAGATTAGGGCTTCAACATGTGGATTTTGGGGGAGACACACATTCAGTCCATAGCACTGCCTCTCCATCACAGATGCGGCATAAGAGATCTGCAAATATTCTCTAATACCGACCCATTGCTGAGAACTGGCCCTGAGCTCAATTGTCAAATACAGGACATTTGACTGCTACTGTCTGTAGTTCCCATCCTCTCAATCCTGTTTCCTCCCATTGCCATGTTCTCTCCTTCCTTTTGTCCTCTTTCTTTTTAATGGTCTACCAGAGCCATTGAGGCTTTCAAGACACTGTTCCATCCACCCACCCATCCACCCATTCATCCATCCATCCATCCATCCATCCATCCATCCACCTATCCACTGTGCATCCACCACATACTCACTCATTCAGATATCATGAGTACCCGTTACATGTCTGGACTGGACTGGGTGTTGGGGATACAAAGTTAAACAAAATGGACATGGTTCCTGCCATCAGGTAGCCTAAGAGGAAGAGAAGTTTCTGTGTGTAAATACATTTGGGGAACTCGGCACACTGAGCTCATGTCCCTTTTGGAGACTCATCAGGCCTTGTAAGTGCCCTGCGATGTCTAGTGGTCACAGTTTCTTCTTGTTCTTCTTTTTTTAACTTCTTGAATATGAAATCATCGTCCCCTCTGTTTTTTTATTTTTTAGTTTTATTTTTGTTTTTTTTTGAAACTCACAGAACATTCATTAACAAACTCCATGGGATTAATCTTTGGACAGACATTTGTTTTGGAAATAATGACAGGATTTCGTTCATGAAGACTCGGTAACTTCACAATTTCACGTATATCCAGTACAGAATAATATTTGAATTTAAATGGCGGGCTTTAGTCCAAAGGAGAAATGTGAGGGATCTTAGACATTATATGTGGCCAGCAGGGTAATAATTTGGGGCAGCAGAAACCTTTCTGTGTCTCTCACCACATATAAGGTAGTTGCTCCCATCATCCCTGAAAAGACTGGCCCAAGACAAACAATGACAAAAACAATAAAAACAAAAGGAGCAACAACAAAGTGACACGATTATGAGAGCATGGAACAGAAATGTGAAGGAATTGCCGTGCGAGAAAGGTGATGTAGGCAGGAGACCATTAAGAGCAGACAGAATGACAAACACTTGGCTGAGAATGGCCCTTTGGAAGCTCACAAAATCATTTGAGAACATCTGCGAGAAGATAAGAGAGCCTCATCCAGGCCCAGGAAAGCCATCCCAGCTTAGGGAACATGGACCCCATTCGCTGAACTCACACTGAACGTTTTTTGATGCTGCACAGTTTAGCACCTACTTATGCAGCTTCGCTGGTTTTCAGTCTTTCCAGTTTCATCCATGGTCGTCGCTCTGCCTCTCGGAGGAGGCTAGGTGTCTATGGGCTGGATAATGACACCCCAAAGAAATTAGGTCCTAATATGTGAACACTGTAAATGTTACCATATAAGGAAAATGGTCTCTGCAGGTGTGATTAAGGATCTTGACCCAGGGAAATTATCCTGGGTTCTGTAGGTGGGCCCTAAATCCAATCACAAGTGTCCTTATAAGAGGGAGGCAGAAGGGGATCATCCCTATGTGAAGATGGTGATGGAGATTGGAGTGATGTGGCCATGTGCCAAGGAACACCAGCAGCCACCACAAGCTAGAAGGACAAAGAATGGGTTCTTTCCCAGAGCCTCTGAGGGGCACGTTGCATGTCAACACCTTGACTTTGGACATCTGGGCTCCAGATCCTGAGACAATGAGTTTCTGTTGTTGTAAGCTGTGGAGTTTGTGATGATTTGTTACAGCAGCCCTCGGACACTAACACAGGTTGTATACCCTCTGAGGGCCGGTCAAGGTCTCCTCTATATTTGTCCTGTTCTCAGTCTGCAGAGTTCTGCACATAGCAGGCCCTCAAAGGCTGGAGTACTCCAGATGATTTCTTCACTAGTTCAGCAACTCAGAGCCTGAAGATTTGTTATTTAAAATTTTATTGGAAGAGAAGTGAGACCAGCAAGATCTGGGTATTCATTTGTGAAAGAAGAAATTAATGCCCCCGAGGCTTAGTCTCTCATGAGTTTATTGCATCTTGAAGCTTGGATTTACGCCACCTTTTAATGTAACAATTCCTCTGCTATGCTGGAATATTAATAATACCACCAAGAAGACTTTATCTAGCAGAACAAGAAAAGTGAGTCATTCCGGGCAATGGTTTGACATCTTAATTAGGCACTACCTTGCCGCTTTTCTTTCGCACTGACAGTTTCTAAATGACAGTGTTGTGGGATTTCTGGATCACACACAGAGTGTCTTCTGCTCAAATCTTCCATGAAATATAATTTTGAAACTATGAGTTTGGTTCTTACTCAAGCAGAACCCTTAGTGCATTTGCTCGGACTAGCAGAATGGGAACTGCAGAATCATGTTCTGTAGGAAATATAAACAGTTTGTTTTTACATATAGAGCAACTCCATAAAACAACCTGGAATCAGGGCTCAGTAGACTGGCCTGGTGGTGAGCACTATTCTTTCCAATATTGTGGCATTTCTTATGGAGGATTTGTTCTTCTCCTGCAGGGAGATTAAGTGTCTTCTAGGCCATTCCTCTAGGATGTCAGGTACATTGTAAAGCAAGTAGGAGTTAAAATAAATTGCTAGGACATTTTCCTGGTTTTATTAAACTAATGAAAAAAGGAAAGGGATGTTACACACCATGCAGCATTGTGGCTAATATGATGATTTTGTTTTTGTTGACATACAGAGCATGGGTGTCAGTTTCTATATGTAGTTACTGTGAGATTGATTTTTAAAGCGCTTATTCCATTGCCTGATGTCCCATAGAAATGCTAATACACTACTAGAATTTGCAAGATTTAGTTACTTTCACTGTTTTTAGGAAGAAGAGTATAGCAAATATTTGCAGGTGTATGGCTAAATTGAAATTACAGTTCATCTCCGCCTTGGTAATGTAGGTGGGTGGGGTAAGAATTAGATTTGGAAGAGACCCTTTTCCCCCATTAAATTGAACTTGTATTTGCACGATTACCTTATCTTTTGACTGAGGTTGAAATTGACATTAAACAGTGTTAGCTTTAAGACAACCCACCTCATATGTCCAATTAATGAAATTCTTGGATTGTTGTTTGCGCCATCCCCTGCTCTCTCTGCCATATTTTAAATATGCTCCAAAGATGCCATTTATCCCTGACTTACACTGGTTTGATCTAAGGCTATTTGACTTTATGATTGGTGCAAAATTGATACACTTTCAGAGGCCGTACAACTGGTACTCCACTATGTTGCCAGCATTTTTTGGATATTGTGTTCTGTGTTTTCACATCCCATCACGTCTACAAAATGCCCATTTGCGTCTCCTGCTTCTGGTGAGCAGAAGAGGATGGCGGTTACTGTTGAGACGAAACTCAGGATCACTGCCCAAATGTAAGTGTTCTCAGCATGTTTGTGGAGGTGTATTAAATACATTTTGATTTGTGATTTTTCAGGTTACTGTGGGCTTATTGGGATGTAACCCCATTGGAGATAGAGGAGCATCTGTAGGTTTTCCTACTGACAGTTAAAGCCTTATCACCAAAGTATTAAGTGGTGTGATTGGGACCTTATCTAAAAGGTTCACTATAAAATTCCCTAGAGACAGGCCCATATACCAGACATTGTATTATTTTACCTGAGACATAGCAATTGCTCAATAAATAATTATTTGACCAAATGAATTAATAATTGAATAATGATAAAAATCCACAAGTTTTGATGTCAGCAAAGCCTTAACCAGCAATTTAGGTGTCCTGGGCATACATCAGTGTTACAGCTCGTCTTGCGGTGAAGATGGGCACAGGGAGTATTCTGAACAGTTTATTCAGTGCTGTCCCGAGAAACACAATGCGAGCCACAAAAGGAAGCCACCTATGTAACTTTTAATTTCCGAATAGTCACATTAAATGAGTTCAGTGATTTATTTAACTCAAAATATTAAAATATAATTGCAACATGTAATCAGAATAAGAATTATTAATGAGATATTTTGCATTCTTTGGTCTTTAAAATCCTGTGTGTATTTTATACTTAGAGTACATCCGATTTGACCTAGCCTCATTTCAAGTGCTCAAAAGCTGCATGTGGCTAGGGGCTACCATATTGGATAGCGCATGTTTATGCCATCTGGACGCCCCTATTTTAAAACATTACTCTTGCTAACTAGATGTAAAATTTGGATTTCATAAGCTGTTGAGTGGAATACATGTAGAGTCCTGTCAATGAGCTGATACAAAAATCATATCAGCTACGTAACTGAAACAAAATTTATAAAATAAAAATTCATCACTTAGAGATATGTAGGGTCTATGACCAAGCTTCCATTAGTCTGAGATTTAGGTGTTCTCCTGTGCTATTGTGGGGCAAGTTACTTACCTTCTCTGAAGCCTCAGCTTCCTCTCCTATAAAATGGGGTATTTGCCTCAATGCATAGCAATAACCTTTGCAAAGGTTTAATGCTGAAACATTTAGTTATCCTTGTTAGCTGGAATTAGTTCTTATTTAGTATTTTCTTTTGCACCAAACACTCCAGAAAAAGTGACTGATTTCTCTCCTATATTGGCTAATCTTTTCATAATATTTTTTTTTTACCCCCAAAGTCAACTCCCCATCGTGGCAAGAACTTTGATGCGATTATTTGATGAAAACAAGACAATTGACTTTTTTTTTTCTTTTAATTGGTTCAAGCATGGCCTGCTCCAGGTAGGCCCTGTACAGGGGGCTGTGGAAGGTGTCAAGAAATACAAGCCTGGCATTTACATGTAGGAAAACTTGGGAGACCGTTAGTTAACTTTCTTGCACTAATGAACTGAATTTGCAGATTCTATTAATGCATTTCCATTAAACATAGATCAATATCAAGCCAGCATCTGTGATCTAGTGGGGAAAGGTGATCATGATAGATAATTGATTACAGATACATCTAGACTGTTCATTCTACCGAAGGCCTCCTTCACCCTCTGCTGATTTTATCCATTTGGGGAATATGACATTGATGATAGGGGGATGTTCTTAGCCACTGTGTCTTTACCTCGCTTTGGGTAAGGGTGAAATAAACAATAGGAAATCACTGGCGCCCTGGCCAAGCAGCTCAGTTGCTTAGAGTGTCGTCCGATCCTCCAAGGTTGCACGTTGGATCTCTGGTCAGGGCACGTACAACAATCAACCTCTTCCTCTCTCTAAAAATCAATAAATAAAATTTAAACAAAAGAAAAAGAAAAGTTCTTGCAAAGCAGAGTAGCTGTGAAGAAATCACTGGAGATATTAGGTAAAATTTCTTTCAGTATTGTACCAAAGCTTGTCTAAGCTTGTTCAAATACTTGGGGTTTTTGTGTGTGTGTGTGTGATGTAAATTGTTTGATATAAATTGTTATATAAATAGACTTTCTCTTACATTTGCTGAGAAATTTTGTATAGCTTAAGTACCTTTATGGAAATCTGGTCATTGATTCTAAGAATAGTGGTGATCTTTGTATTAAAGGTGGGTGACCACCAGAAGTCTGTTCTTGGGAATCCGCAGTCAGTTTGCTATTGCTTTCAGTAATAATTAAGTGGTGTTTTATCCTCCCTGAATTGTTGGTGGCCAAATACTTATCAAGGGAAGAGTTTATAATTTCAGCAATACTTGAGAAAATCCTGACAGACTTAGTGAGAATATTGTAATTATTGAGGCTGGTGTTGATTAAAATTCTTCTATTTTCCATTTTTACAAATACCTTTTTTTGAGTAGTATCAAATTTTGGCACCCCCACGCAGCTGGACTTTGGAAAATAATTAACTCTGTGGTTGAAAACAGAGCTCTAAAGCCCTGACCAGGTAGCTCTGTTGGTTGGAGCATCATCCAGTATACCAAAAGGTCGTGGGCTTGATCTCTGATCAGTGCACATGCATAGGTTGAGAGTTCGATCCCCAGATGGAGCAATAGGGAAGGAGGCAACAGATCGATGTTTCTCTCTGTTTCTTTCTCCTTTCTTTCTCTATAAAATCAATGAACATATCCCTGGGTGGGGATTAAAACTTTTTTTAAAAGCCAGAGCTCTAAAATACCTTAGTAAAAACAACCTACCATTGTTAAACATTATCTTTTCACATAAATTAATAGAATTGTTTTTTTTGTTTTCATCCTATGTAAATTAAAAAATATACACAAAACTGGCCCTTATAGTTTTTCTTTATTCTTGCATTACACAGATAACTGTTTAGTTGAAATAAACATTCATTTAAATGGAGAAAGTGGAGCCACTCCTAGACTTTCTTTAAAAACGTTGCTGGGAAAATATTTGAATATTAATGATAGCGAGTCTATATCACTATGAATGCAGTGGTTTCCCATTTCTCTGAATCGCTGGTTGTAAAAACCATGTACTTGGCTGATTTTTGAGTAGGTGAATATCGGCAAGCCTAATGCATTTTGTTTGAGGGACATCAGTCTGAGGGTCCCTTTTGCTGGGAGGTTAAGGGCATTGGACATCTTTTCTGATCTTTTCTTTGACATATTACACCGTAATGAAAACGTTGGAAGCTGTTCTCTGAGGGAGGGTGAAGTCTGTCTGATTTTCACTGCACTTTATCTTGTGTAGAATGTGCAGTGAAGGTGAGCCCTCTATGCAAAACTTCTGGAACAAGTTGTATTCCTGTGATGTTGAAGGGGTGGATGAGATGGGTGCACACTTCCCCTCCTGTGGAAATAAAATAATGACTTGCAGTGCTTCTCTTAGTCAGGAAGCAGATACAAAGCTATAGATATCATGTCTAGCTTAAGAAAAATGAAGTCGTTTATTTGGAGGGAAAAGAATAAAGAAGAAAAGAGGGAGTAACTTGAAAATAGAAGTATTTGTTTTTCTCTACGCCCAAATCTGGTGTTTCATTAAGTTTGTTTGTAAAGAAACCCAGCAGGCTTGGAGTGGTGAACAATACAATATGCAGATGGTGTATAATAGAATTGTACACCTGAAACCTATATAAATTTATTAACCAGTGTGACCCCAATAAATTCAAAAAAAATAAAAAATATTAAAAGAGAAGAAAGTGGAATGGGTGGGTGGGTATTGTCTGCTGTTTATTCAGGTTTGTTTGTATGCTTAGTATTTAGCTACTAAGACTAGGTAGTACAAAAAATAAATGGTATATGAAACAACATTAAAAAAAAGAAACCGAGTAAGTGTAAACCGTTTTTCCATCATGAGACTGTTTTTTAAACTCTTGTTTCAGCTTTGTCAGGACAATAGTTGGGAGTAGAGTAATTTTCCTCTTAGGGCCTAAGCTCTTGATTGTTTGATGAAACACTTCTTATCACCAAAGGAACATGAGGTAGGTCTACACAACATTTTCAAACTTAGTAAATATTTATTGTATGAAATATTGATCAACTGGTGTGTTAGCAGGAAATCCTGGGATAATTTCCCCTATGATAATGAGAAACTGTATCTCAATTACTTTTCTAGAAGGCTTTTGTTGTTTTCATTTGTGATTACTGACCCAGGATTGAAGATTCACTTTTTATACTACATGATGATGTTGAATACTTAGGGATACTTGGTGTATGTCATAATTTAAGTGAGCTTTATTCTCAACAATAACTGTGAGTATGGAGTCCAGGACATCAGTCTTTACTTGATTCAAAAGCCCTGATGATTTGATAGGGTAGATAAATAGGTTCAACACAGATTTCAAATATTTTTCTTTGCCATGAGGCAAGGGCCAATTTACTTACTGACTATGAATTGTGGAAGCATTTCAGTTGATGTTATTAACATGGCTTGATACTGTCAGAGATGGTTCATCCTGGACAGATTCTTGGATTGTGAGAGCGGAGAGAGTGGTTCTTTGCACCATAGCTGAGAGATTTCCCTAACGGGGGAGTTACAGGGCTTGAGATAAAGCCTTACTCTACTGTGCAGACTGTGTCCCTTTTTGCTTTTATGATTTGGGTGATCATCCAAGGGAAGGTGGAATTGGTTATTTTTTTAGTTGTTAGTTTATGTATCCTCTCGTGAAAAATCTACACAATTACCACATCAATTCACAGAAGAATTTTTATTCTTCTATTTTCCAGTCTCCAAAATTGGCCTTTGCAGTCCCCCTTCCCTTCCTCTCCTCTCCTCTCCTCTCCTCTCTTCTCCTCTCCTCTCCTCTCTTCTCCTCTCACCCAAGAACATGCTTATTGCTTTCAGAGAGAAGGGAAGGGGGAGAGAGAGAGGAAGAGAAACCTTGATGTGAGAGAGAAGCATCGATTGGTTGCCTCTCCTATGCACCAGACTGGGAACCAAACCTGCAACCTAGGCATGTGTCCTGCCCAAGAATCGAACTCACTCAGGACCTTTCGGTTTACAGGAGGACGCTCCAACCAACTGAGCCAAATGAGCGAGGGCCCCTGACTTTCTTCATTCTCTTCTTATGTTCCTTTCACTGCTTTCTTGAGGTCTTCTCATACAGGCCATGTCTTGCAAGTCTATGTTTGGGTTCATTTTTCTTTGCAGAATCCAAGGACTCATAAATTCATGCCAAAGCTAGTTTTCTTTTTTTCAAAAAAATATATATTATTTTTTAATTATTTTTTCCTCACACGAGGACATGCTCATTGATTTTAGAGAGAGGGGAAAAAGGGAACAAGGCGGGAGAGAAACACTGATGTGAGAGAGAAACATTGATCAGCACTCTCTTGTACATGCTCCAGACTGGAGACTGAACCCACAACCTAAGTATGTGCCCTGACCAGGAATTGAACCCACGACTTTTCAGTTTACAGGATGATGCTCCAACCAACTGAGCCACACTGGTTAGGGCCAAAGCCAGCTGCCTTGACACCACCAAAATGGGTTCTGAATCCAAATACAAAGATGACATCTGATGTGATCTTATACATTTTGCCTAGCTTTTCCTCAGTTTCTGTCTTAGGTACTGTTGCCTTCCCGGGATGAAGGACGTCAACAATCACTTGTTTCCACTGAAGTAGTGTGTCACTCATGAGCTTCCTGGTTTGGATAGTTACTGGGTTGTTTGTGACGGCAGCCAATATTTAAGCAGCCAGGGAGGAAAAGAGGGCCCCTCTACATTGCCCAATCATATCAACATATGAAAGGATCCTGGGCAGCTGGGGCGTGGCCAAACCTGGAGTTGGAATCAGTTTTAAGAATATTTCTGATTACTAGAGTTGAAATTTCCCTGAAAGGCTTGGTTCTTCTGCATTTTATCATGGAAAAACTGGTCAGGTACCTACCTTTTGAGCGCTGGAGACTTGCAGTAAAAGGGTTTACAAATGTTGAACACTGTGTAATATTAAATGTATTCCAATACACTCAAGTTTTTATAGTTACCACTGCATGGAGTAAAAGCAAAGCACTCAAACTCCATTAATTATTAGGGTTCATTGCAGGCAAAGAAGGGCCACCATAAGGCACAGTATTGCCTTTAGGAAGATCCTGGTTTCCACAAGACAATTCTTAGCACTCACTGTGAGACTCTGTAGTCTGGCTTAGACAGTCGGTGTTCCTGAAATAGAAATTCTGTAGCAGGAGCCCTGGATTAATTTTGATTAATACTTGGCTATACATAATTTAATAAAAAACACATCATCAAAGTTAAGTCTGTGCAAGCAAGTACCCAGAATAATGTGGTGATTTTACCCCTATATTATTTTACAATAATATGGTGATTGTCCTCACTTGCAAGAGAGGCCCCCATGAATGTGGGCGATTGGGTCACTGTTTGAAAGTGAGTGTACATTATTAACTGCTTCCAACACTGAAAGCTTTTATCCCCTAGGCAATTTGGATTCTTCTGTTATAGTGGATGGCCTCTAGGAATGTCTTCTGTCCTCTAATTCTGCAGATGGTGGCTACTGAATATTAAAAACATATGTCTGCACACATTTTAAAATGCTGCGATGTAGACTTCTTTGCCACTGCGCACTGAGTGTGTGTAGCTGCAAGCATCCCTCCTTAATTAGAGGGCTTGACATTTCTAGGACTAACCAAGGAGGATGCAGTTGTGAATCACTTCTTCCATGCCGAAATGCCGGGCTTCTGTTTTATGGCACTAAAGACGAAGTCCAACAGAGTAGTTGCTATTCTGAGCATCGGTATTTTTTGCCTCCATCAACTTGCTGATACAGCGTTTGTATAATAAAAATGGACCTCTGCACCTCTTAAAGTGTTTTAAATTTAGACAAATTTATGTTTTATCAAAAGGTTAATCCTGACAAATTATTGTAAATTATTTCTGGAAGGTTTGCTACAGGTGCAGTTGAATTAATTCTGTACTGTGCATGACCAGATGTATATTTTAGGAAAGCTTTGCTGCGTTTCCTGTGGTAAAAGTGGAACCGGAAGACCAGGGATGCTCACAGTGGGGCTGGGATCTTTGCCCTACTGTGCAGATAAATGTTTGTGAAAGGTTAAATTAGAGCTTCAATATTCCTCATTGCAGCACTTTACTTCCTGGTATAACCCTTTTATTTCTGTCTTTGTAACTTTTTTCCCCTTTTCAGTTTCTCTTTTTAGTAGGAAGGTAAAACCCCTATTCATTTATCTTCTGGAAGGATGTTTTCTTTGTGTTTGCATGACAGGCTCTTCTCACACCCATTGTTTTTAGAAACAGGAGGACTTTTTTTCGTTTCTATGCTTTCTGGGTCACACAGATGCAAAGAAAGAATGAAACAAAAGTAGGTCTTAAGAGAGGAATATAAATTAGTGTTTCAAACAAACCAAAAATAAAAAAGAAAAGGAAAAGAAGTATTGAGCATTTAAGTCCAGGAGATGGCTGATAAATGGAAGAGATAAATTATGTAGATGCAGCCCCTGCCTTAGAGAGGCTTACACTCGGAGACCCACACATGACATGATGTATTTACAGCAACTCATGAATAAGTGTATTGATGTTCCAGAACTTTCTGCAGTGAAAGGTGTATTTTTTGCTAGGACCACTATAACAAAGCACCACAAATTGGTGGCTCAAACAGTGGAAATTTATGCTCTCACACTCTGGAAGCTGGAAATCCAAGATCAGGGTGTTGGCAGGGTTGGTTTCTTCTGAAGGCTATAAAGGAAGATCTATTCAGTGCCCCTCTCTTTGGCTTGTAGGTGGTCATCTTCTCTCCATGTCTTTTCATGTCATCTTTGCGTGTGAGTGTCCAAATATCTTCTTTCTATACGAACACCAGCCACATTGGATTAGAACCCACTAATGACTTCATTTTAATGTAATTACCTTCTGAAAGGCCCTCTCTCCAAATGCGGCCACATTATGGGGCACTGGGAGTTAGGACCTCAGCCTGTGAGTCTGGGGGACACAACCGGTTGCACTTCCGACACTCAGACTTCTTAAGCATTTCTTCCCACTGCTCTTTCCAGTAAGTACCCAAGAAGTCAGAATTTTCAGGGTTTTGAAGTTTCTTGTTCAACTCTCCAGTGCTAATGACCTGAAAATTGCTTTTGGGGTTTCTCAACAAATTTTAAAATTCTATCATAGCATTTATCAATGGGCGACTTATCACTTTTTATTTTCTGGTACACTTTATTGGTCTGATAGTGAATAAAACAGTGAGTAAACTAGGAAAGAATATTTAAAGGGAAAATGATGTTGGGTGAGTCCTTATTTAAAGAACATCATCTTCATCAAACATTTATTGAATACCCATCATATGAGCCCTTTCAGATAGTTCTGAGATCAACGGATTTTTTTTTTTTCAGTATGTCTGCTGAATTAAGAATTCTTGGGAGAAAAAAAGGCATGAGAATATCATGTCTTGGGTATATTTTTTCATAGATTTTGTTAAGTAGAAAATACATAAGAAAAGCACACTGATCTTATTTATACAATTTAATGAATTATCACAAAGTAAACTCTTTAGGTGAAGAATGTTGATAGTTCCCCTTTTGTGCCTCTAAATTACCATTGCTGCCCTGGCTGGTGTGGCTCAGCGGATTGAGTGCTGGCCTGAGAACCAAAGGGTTGTCGGTTTGATTCCCAGTCAGGGCACATGCCTGGGTTGCAGGCCGGGTCTCCAGTGGGAGGTGCGTGACAGGCAACCACACATTGATGTTTCCCAGTCTTTCTCCTTCCCTTCCTCTCTCTATAAAAATAAATAAATAAATTCTTTAAAAAAATAAATTACCATTCCTCCCAAGGGTAACTATTGTCCAGACTTTTATTACCAGAGATAGAAGTTTTATATTGTTTTTTATTAATATAAATGGAATCATACACCATGTACTTTATTGTGTGTGGCTTCTTTTGCTCAACATTGTGTGTGAGATTCAGCCGTGTTGCTAAGTATAGCAGTAGTTTCTTTATTTTCATTGCTGTATAGTTTTCAATGGTTTGGATACACCACACTGTGTTATCCATTCTACGGCTGGTGGACATTGGGTCATTTCCACTTCAAAGTGCTGCTATGAACGTTTTTATAAATGTCTCTTGTTGAACATATGTATGTATTTCTTTTGTGAGACAGAGTTGCTGGGTCTCAGCACATATTAACCTTCAGTAGATCCTGTCAAACCATTTTCTCGAAGTGCTCGTACCAATTTACACTTCCATCAATGAAGGAGAGCTCTGCTTGTTACCGTAGCTTTGCTAATACTTGATACTATCCTCAATTTTTAGTTTAGCCATTCTCCTGGGTCAGTAGTGGGATCCAGTTGTGATTTTATGTTAAACTTCCCTGATGACAAGTGATTTTGAATATCTTTTTATCTGTTTTGACCATTCAAATATCTCCATTTGTGAAGTTGTTTGAAGTAATGATGGCCACTGAAACATCTCTCATGTTCCCCAAACTCTTCTAAGTCTTAAGTAGATAATGGATTGATCTTTTTGCACATTTTGGTTTTTTATTGCTAAGGTAAAGTGGTTGATTTGCTTGGGCAGTCTAGGTTTATATTTAAAAACAGAATCTTTATTCACTCTCATAAGTTTGGACAATAAATTTATGGACCCAGTTGGGCAATAAATTTATGATCACCCTATTTATATCCACCACCTTTTCTACATTATTTAGAAGTTTTCCACCTGAAACCACTCATTCATCTATTGTATGGTTGCTGAGCTCTTACTCTGTGTCAGGTAGTTGGATAAGCATGGAGGATATAAAGATACATAAGGCATCCCCACCCTGAAGGTCCTAAGTATTGTGGAAGGAACAGATTATAGAAGACCAACTTTTAAATGATTTAACCAGAGCTCTGTAATCATAACTCTAAATTCCAGTGGAGCTAGATTTCTACAAGAAGAATATCTATGCTAATGAAATGATTTGTTATACCCAGTAGCTTGTGTTGATGATTTACAATATGTTTTATGCTCCTAATAGCGACTCAGCAATTATATTTGGTCTAAATCACTGAGAAAATTCATTATATATTTTTCTCTATCCTTGTGAAGGCAATAGTTTAAAAAATATCCCTTTTGGCATTCCACTTGTTTCAAGGTCTTAATCTGTGTTGTATATTTATAGCCAGATAATTCTATCATCAGTTGCTTCGTGGAACTCATGTTGTGGGCACAAGCTTTAGACCTTTGCATTATGGTAAGAGAAATGTGTCTTAATGAGCCGAACTAAATGTCTTTTTAAAATAACCATTCTGGGCCCTCTGTCCTCATTCAGTTGGATCCAGCTGTGTTTAAAAGGCAATCTAATACTGCCTCTTACCTGGCAGCAATGCGGCTTTAATTTAAATGTGTCCTGTCGTCACATCTGCCCAGGTGTTCAGCTCGCACTCAGTGTTTACTCCCCTGTGTGATTGAATTGTAAACACTGTCTTGTCTGTTTCCTCGACCGGATTGTGATCAGTCCAAAACTCCTGGCACCTGGCATGATGCCCAACAGAGTTAGGTGTTCTGGTCAGTAAATGAATGAGGATAAGTAAATAACATCAAAAACCAAACCCATTCATTCATTCTTTCTTTCCACATGTAATTACTGAAGACCTGTAAGGTGCCTGACACAGAGCTAGGCACTGGGGCTGGGTCCGTGCAGCCCAAAACAGACAAGCCAACTGCTCCAGTAGGCTTAGAGTTGTGAGGTAAGGAGTAGGCAATAATTAAGCAATCACACAAAGTGGTATTTAGTTACCAATCGAGATAAATGTTTTGAATCAAAGAAGCCTGAATACAAATGAGCCTGGCCCAGTTTTGGGGGCTTGGAGGGCTTTCCAAAGAAAGTAGCACTTGAGATCTAAAGAATGAACAGGAACTCACTGGAGGTAGGAGGTGGGGCAGACTGGAAAGCAACTCAAGCCGAGAAAATGGCCTGTGCAAAGGCTTTGTGGTAGGAGGGGACATGGTGTGCTGGGCCACAGGGATTTCCAGAAAAGGTAAGCCTGGGAAGGCAGGTCACAGTTAGGCCATCTGTGGCCTACCAGGCATCGGTGAAGATGCCATTCTTTAAGAGCAATGATTTGCATTTTAAAGGTTGCATGGGGAGGTATAGGAGTGCCTGATCAGATTTGCACTTTTTAAGGATCGCCCTATGCTCATTATTTTGCAAAAATAAAGGGAAAAAATCGAGTATTTCTCCTCACTTTGCTGTACAATTTCTCAAAGCAACTGAGTAGCACAGGAAGGGAAGATTCTCTGTAGAAGTGTTCCAGCTAACACATGATAAGGAGTGATAGGATCACAGTGTTTTTTTTGCCCTCTGTGATGAATTATGTGTCTGGGCAATAATTATCAATAGCCGTTAAGAGCACAAAAAGAGAGACATTAGGTGATTACTGGAAGTATACAATACCACCATTTGGCAGAGCTGTCAAAAAGCAAACCGGAACTGACCACGCTTCCGGTCCTGACTAATGTAGATTCTACAGCGCCATCAACCTCCTGGATTATTTCAACAGAGAAATGCAAAGGGGACAAAAGAGAGGTGGAGGGGGAAACCTATAGATTAAAACTTACACACTGAAAATTTACAGAAATATATAGACCCTATTTGGTTTCTGATTTGAATACGTTAAAATAAGACAAAACATTTAGGGAGACAGTTGGGATAATTTGAACACTAGCTGGATATTTCAGGATATTGAGAGATTATTATTAATTATTGTTGTATAATAATGTTATTTTGCTAATGTTTAAAAAACAAGTGCTATCTTTTAGAGATACATACTGAAATATTTATGAAAATGAGTGATGTGATACCTGGGATTTGCTCCCAAGATGGGGAGTACAAGTGGATGAATGCTGAAGCTGGGCAATGGGTCATTGTTAGTTTATTTCACTTTTCTTTCTACTTTTGTTTGTGCTTGACATTTTTCATTATAAAAAGTTTTGAAAGTTATAGGGAGGAAGAAAAAGAGATTGCTCTGGGTTTGACTTTTCACCTCACACTGCCCACCGCCCCTGCCAAATACTAAGTATGTTCATGTGAAAATTTTATCAACTGTTCACATTTTAAGTATTAGTATATTGTCATATTTTAATATATTAGTATATTTTAATGCCCATTAGGAGATTAATCTTTTGGAAAATTAATACTGTTAATTGTGAAAGATTAGGAAATTTAAGAGAAATCTAATAAAAACAATAAATAGCACTGATAACCCGCTCATCTGGACGAGCTATAGTTGATAGCTGCAGGTACTCAGTCACATTAACTATATGTGCATAGACGTTACAGTCCACTGCGAACATTGTCCCAACACACTAGACATTTTTTGTAAATGATTTTTAGTGGTCATTTAGTACTACATCATGTAGCCATTAGTGGCAAAAATTTAATTATTTAGTTCCTTCTTGTTGAAAATGTAGGGCATTTTTTTGTGTATTTGTTCTTAAATTGTTACTGTGTAGGTAATGCTGTAAGGAGGAGCCTGATAGCTCTGTCTTCGTGTACACCTTGCCCACTTCCTTAAAGCAAATGCCTACGATTGTCTAGCTGGGTTAATGAGCATGTATTTTTGTAGCACTCGATCCAAATGTTATCACTTTTTTGCACTCCCATAACCTGAGTATGCAAATGCTTGTTTTTCTTCTGTGCCCTCAACTCTGAATAGTTCTGTAACTTTGGGGGCCAGTTTTATGATGAAAAATGGCATTAAATTACTTCAATTTGCATTTCTCTGATTACCATTGAGCTTAAACATTTTTTCTTATTTATTACTACATTAGTCTTTCAATTATGAGATGTGTCCTTTGTACATTTTTCTATTCGTACATTCCTTCCATTATTAATTGTACATACCCCGTATATTTAGGACAGTATCACTTTGTTAGCAACAATTTTCCCTACATGTTTTTAAATTCAGCTCATGGTATTCTCTGGTATAGATTTTTTAATAATTTTATTTCCTCAGATTGATTAATCTTTTTGTTCATGGATTCTCTCTTTGGTAGTATAAAACCCTTACTATTTCAAAATTGCTATATTTCACTTTTTCCCCTTATATGTTTTACTTCTACAATTGACTCTTTAACTCACATACACCTTATTTTGCTGTATTATTTAGAATGGAGATCTAATATTATTTTTCTAGTAGTGACCAGTTGTCCCAGAAATTGCAGTTCTTCTTTCTGATTTGAATTACTACCTGTGTCATATAGTAAGATCTTTTATATGTGGACTTTCCATATCCTTTCCATGCCCTGCTATCCAATCTTGTGCCAGTATGACAGTATTTTAAGCCTTGCAGATTTATAGATTTCTCAAATTATTTATTTATTTATTTTTAGGAGAGGGGAAGGGAGGGAGAAAAGAGAAAGAGAGGGGATAAACACTGACTGCTTGCAGGACAGGTCCCTAACCAGGGGCCCTGCCTGTACCTAAGGCATGTGCCCAGACAGGGAATTGAACCTGTGACCTTTCGGTTTGCAGGCTGACACCCAATCCACTGAGCCATACCAGCCAGGGTGCTTTATAGACTTTTAAAAATATGTGGCATCAATACTCTTTTTTTTCTTTTCACTTTCTTCTATTAAAAAGAAATGCCTGGCCTTTCTTCTTCTTTTAAATGTCCATATGGTGTTCTCACTCTCGTTAAGTTCCAAAAAGAATTTTCTTGTGATTTTTGAATGGAATGATATTCAACCTATTTAGGAGAGACTGGATATTTTAAAATTAATCATTCTTCTCATCCAGTAATGAATAATGCCTCACCTTTCACAATATTCTTTTATGTTTTTCAGATAAAGTAAAGGCCTTGAATCTTTCTTGTTAACTCCTAGATATTTTGTACTTGGTGATGTTATTGTGATCAGCATCACAAATATGTGACAGTTTTATTGAGATTTAATTAACCTAGCTTTTTTTTTTTTTGCTTCCTTTCAAAGGGGATCTAAATACTAGGCACAAAGCATATATGTGGCCGTAATGTTACTTTTAGTTTCCTATTTCATCTTTTTAAGGGTGATACCGACTACCTATTGTTGCATATTATTTTTTAAGACAGCAAGCGGGATTGTGTGACGTAGAGATCTTGGAATTAGGCGCACAGAGACACTGAGCTCTGGTATCTGCTGTGTCAACTGGTTGTGTGATATTGGCAACTAAATCACTTCATGTTTCTGGACTTTGTTTTTCTCTATAGTTCTTTCGAGCTCTGTATTTCTAAATGTTGTAATAGGCCTTCAAATATTTTAGCCTCATAATTTGTGATCTAGACAGAGGGAAATCAGAATCAAAATGGTAGCGTAGCAAATGAAATTGTCACCGAAGTAAAATTTTGAAATATATTCTGTGTTTCCTCCTCCCTCTAGTTACCCTGAATAGGCTCAGTTTGGCATTTTAATTGCTCAGAATATTAGCTTTGTGTCCCAAGTCTATCAAGTGTTGATTAAGAATAAAGTATGACTTCACTTGGAAGGTTATGTCATCCCTCTATTTTAGATGCAAGTTTTAGCACTTCTGAAGGGGAGAACACATTTTTATTTTGAGGTTTATTTTTATAACAAATGACTCAACTTTCATGTTTTGAAGGTGGTAGCATTTTCACATAGGCTATTTCCTTTCTACTGATTCAAGAAAATAGTTCACTTAATTTGAAATCTGCAATACTTATTGATGATGGGAAAGAATGGAAAATGAATAACTTTGGGAATCCATGCCACAGTCAGATTGAGCAGAGAATATGCTCCCGGTGGGGCGCTCAGGATTATGAACTTCGGTTGTTTTTCATTTCCACCACTGAACGTGTAAGAACACTCTTCTCCGTAGTAACTGAACTTGCAGAAATAGCTCATGAAGTCATTTTCTATTTAAGTGGCCTGCACTTTTTAGAATAAATACTCTTTAACTAGGACGATATTAATATATGTCTCTGACAGCAACTGCATTGAGAAGACAGCCTTTGCAAAACACTTTTGTCACCCATCCAAGTATGGCTCTTTTATGACAGATTGTTGTGTATCTGAAGGAGCTATTGTGTCAACAATGAGCATCATAATGAGTCTAAAAATCTGACTCAATGGAACAAATGTATTTTAATGGCATGCATTTTACTTTAAAAGGATGTACCAAAATAGAGCCAGAGTCTGAAAGCAGAGCATTATTTTATAATGAAAGACTAATATATGGGTAGTTCTCGCTGAAGTAAGAGTGTAACTGGGAGTGAAAATTGACTTAGGGTGGATGAATTAATCCCATCAGCAAACCACAAATGCCCTAGGAAAGTTATCTGCACTGGTACAGATTAAATTAAAAGGGGTCCAGACGGACACCCAGGAGCATCCTTCACTGAAGTTTGCCCCAGTGAGAAGCAGGATTAAGTGGGGCATAACACTCCCTTCCTTTTGCACTCAAGACGCCTTACCCCTTGTTCTGAACTGGCAAGATCACAATTGCTAAAATTGCCGTACGAGCAACCCTGGAATAACCTGTTTCTTTCAGTGTTTAAATTCCACTTATTAAATGTGCTATCATATTGAGGGGGAAAGAGGTAAGTTTGGAGACTCAGAGATTTTCCTAACATTTTTGGACTAGTGTGTAAGGGGTTTATTTTTTGAACCAGGGCCCAAACTTGCATGTAAAAGGTGAATGTTATAGGTAAAGATTTTTTGTTGCTGTTGCTATTACTGTATTTCTGGAATTACTTTTTAAGAAGTGTGTATTATTTGTATTTTTGGTAAGAAAATTTGTGTTTTATGGAAGTACAGTGTGGTACATGGAAGTACAGTGTAGTTCATTTCTGCATTTTTATTTTTCCATTTATTTGGATCCCTAGCCCAAAATACTGGATGCCTTGTTCCTGTGTACTTTATAACAAAAAATTAGGCATGCGATGTCCACCTGGGGACTGTATTTTTTATGACTGTCTGTGATGATTCACGTGATTTTTTTTGTGCTACTTCTGCTGGCTAAGAACAGCAGTTACTCTATTCCATCAAAGGGAAGGCCTTGTAGGAGACAGAACCCTTTGACAAGATAGAATAGAGGAAACCATAAGAAGAATGGGATGCCACTTAAAGACATTTTCTTTTCTGGGCAGGGTTTCCTGTTGACCCCAAGTCACCACTTACGACCTCCCTTACCACCTCGTATTCTAGATAGCAAACTGTGCTCAGATTGCTATAGTGATCTCTTGCAAATTGTTTACTTTATAAATGCATGGTTTGTTTTTTTTCTCCTTCCTTTAGTTACCTCCTTTTAGCTACTGGTAGCCTTGCAGAAGGGAGGGATGCCTTTTTAGAAATGTGATTTGCAGCTTCTTGGGGTGGAAGCCTGGGAATTAATAAAGAACTTGAAGAATTAGGATAAGCACTGCTGTTTGAGTGTGGCCATGGTGGGTAGACCTGATGTGCACAATGGTCTCCTGATGAAGGCGCAGTCCTGGTCCCCTTTGGCAGGAAGTGTCTGCATCATTTACAGACTTACTGCCCAGCAGGAACTCCATAATCTGGAGCTGAAGGGTGTTCACATGAGGCTAAACACACATTTCTCAATGTTCTAGTTTAAGGAGAATCTGACCCACCATTAAGAAAGCTATGTGGACCAGCTACTTTGGTGCCAGAGGTATAATGTCTTAAAGTGCTGCTGTATGCTGTCACTCCAGCTCTGTTACAAACTACGTGAGAAAATGCACCATGTCCTATCTGCTTCTGCATTGTCTGTGAAACAGTGCCTTCCATTGAAACACAGATGACCGTGGTCAGATGAATTGAGCAGACACTCAAATGCTTGTTGAATTTGGCGGGGGGAGCGGAATTAAAGGCCCATCCCCTCTCCATTTCAAGTTCCTGAACTCGGTTGCTCATCTGTGTTCTGTTATTTCTTCCTACTGAAAAGAACCCTGAAATGTATAGATAATACAAAGAAGACATTCTTGTCAATTGGCACAAGAGAAAGAAGGGCAGAGGTCAAAGAGAAAAGAGGGAGAGCGAAGCTTTGGTGTTAAAGAGGTTTCCCTAGGCCATTAAGGTGGATGGGGACCTCTCCGGGCAGGAAGGGGGCATGCCTCCATCAGTGTGGGGGCTGCCCTGGGAGGTCATGTCTAATTCCACACGAAGCCTCACAGGAGAGCTTCTCACAGAATTCCAGACTATATTTCAGTGAACAGAAGGAAGCCTTTTGTTCCTTGGCAAACCGCACATTCCAGAGTCAGATGTGGAGAGGTCAGATTTGAGAATGATGGAGGGGTACGTTTGAAAATGGAATGGGTCAAAGGTGAAAGGCAAAGCAAGGCAGATGCTGGTTTTGTTTGTTGCGGTGTCCCATTATCTGAAGCATTACTGGTGTGTGTAGTAAGAGCGTAATGCCTAGTTGTTGGGTGAATGCCTGAGGACATGCTTTGGACATTATCTGCTGTATGTTTCACTGAAAGACTATTAAGGTTTTTCCTCATTATATCTGGAGTGCCTCACTCCAGAAAGAGTGACAATTCTCTTTCCAGAGTGAAGCGAACTACCAGAAGAGTCTGTGTTATTGAAACTGTACTGATGTCAGTTTCCAAAGGTGGCATTTTGCCCTTAAATGAGTTTCAGAGTGCCTTTTGAAGCCACTGGTAAAGAGGACTCTAGCAGGGTGACCGGAAGGCCGGCATTGCCCGTGTCTAGTTCAGACAAAGATAGAAAAGGGCTTCTGGTCATAGTCACTCCCTCCCAGGCTAAAATTACTCATTGGCACCAGAAACTCTTTTTTGTATTTAAAAAATACTTCAGCCTATAATTTTGCACACTAAGTTTGCCTGCGTTGTTATTGGTGTCAGTTAATGTCTTTTCCCAACACATTGCACTCCTCACACTTGTAACCCTGGATGGTGGCATAAGAAATCTTTCCAGATTGGAGACAAATTAAGAAAGTGCTCCTTCAGGAAGGCAATTAGAAATACCTGCTTCAGCAGTTCTTTGGAATCTCCTGGCTTACCTTTTCAGTTGTTCAACCTTGAAGAGAGATCTGCTAAACAATAGAAAGCTGAGCACCTTATGGGAAGATTGGAGACAGGACCTTTGGGAAACATTTATTCACAGTTTAGGAAACATTGGTTGAATCCCAATTATGTGTTAGGCACTCTCCTGGGCTTGGGCTGTGGGTATGAATAAGGCAACCACCCACCCCTTAAGGTGCTCACAAAATTAGCTTATTCTCCTCCGGGGGAAGTAAGCTTATGATAAGACATTACATTTATGAGTTACTTCTTTTTTTGCCAGTCTCTGTGCAAGGTACTTCTTTCATTTCCTGCTTAGCACAGTCCTGTGAGAAAGATGTGGAAACTATGCCTGTGAGGGTTTAGATAACCTGTCCAAAGGCCTACAGCTAGATCCAAGGTTAGCCCCAGGTCGCTTTGGCTCTACCAAATGCTCTTTTGTCCTAACCTAGTTGCCATCTGCTACTACACACCCTCCACTCCAGTAAGGTGCTGGTAAAATGGGTCCTGCCGTGCTCTAAGTGCGGGCAAGAGCAGAAATAGCAGGATTTTAAAGTTCTCTCAAGCAGTACTGTTTCTACCGCCGTTTCCTACTTCTTCCTTTAATGGTGGGGTGTACACTTGCCTGGGCCGTGGTGCAGGTTTCATGTAAGGCTTGCTCAGAAACAAAACAAAACAAAAAGAACTTTGTTGTTTTGAACCCTGGGTCAACCATCAGTCATTTTTCTTAGACACAAACATATTAGTCTGGTATCAAGAAAAGATACTTATTTTATTCTGGGAGGAGAACCTTGCAACTTAAATTTAAATATTTAAAAAAATCGTTAAAAAATGAATGAGATAATTTTCAGTAATCATACCTCCTAAAAGTATTGTTTTCTTTTAAGAATTCAAAATCTGATGTTATCTCAATTTCCTGCATTTCTCTAATGCAGTGTGGAGCTAGCTATATGCTTGATAAATTACATGTTTTGATAAATGAATCAAAGGGCAAGAATCACTAGCTGAAAACACTTGCCAATAGGGTATTTCCTGTTTCTACTATGTTTGCAGGTATCTCTCAAGTTTTCATTCCCATTTTTTGGGTACAAAGTCAACGAACAGAGAAGTGCTTCATTTTCAATGTAGTAATAATTGAGTGCCTTCTTTTTGAGGGCATGGCATGCCACATACAATGTTCTACTTTTCATGACATGCCACTTTTAATATTGGTTACTCCTTTAAAAATACACTGTTTTGTTTAAGCATTTACAAGATCGTGGCTCCCTTGTCCACTTTGATGGTTTCATTGGAAATAAAAGGGAACCTGTCTTGCTCTCAACTGAAGACGCAGTTGAGTGTTCGTGTGTGTTACTGCAGAACAGAATGGAGTCAGCACATGTGTTTAGTTGGGACGTGCTCTAGAATGTGGAATTCCCTTACGATTGAAAGGATGTGTAGTATCCTTTTGAGGGCTGCCTCACATATTTAATGTACAGCTTGTCTTGTCTGGGGACTGCTACTCAGAACTCTGCCATCTGTAGTGGGTGGCAACCAAATCTCAGTCTTGAAGAATTCATCTGTTAATTTCTTTCTTTCTCTGACTTGATGACACCATTGTGGTTACTTCTCCTCCCTCTCCAATCAATAACATCTCATTTTCCATTATTACATCTTAAGTATATTGCAGTGGTTACAAGCTGTTCAATTTTTATTTTAGAAATGTGATGGCTGGAAAAATCTGTGTGGAAAAAGTATAGTAAGGGTTCAAGTTCTCCACACAGGGTGGTCTTTCGGATGAATTGATGTTGATGGCAGAGTACTTCCACCTGCCTACATTTCTCAGTGTTAGCTTGCCTGGCATGTGCACTATTTTATAGAGGAAGACCTTGGAACTTGGGGTGATGTCACCTGCCCACATGGGTGGCTGTACCTCCCAGAGTTCTCCACTCCCTGACTCCACTCTTCCCTGCTGCTTCTTTTAAGCTTTAAGAATATTGGGGGATTTTTAGAAGCAGAGTCTTATTTTTATTTGGATATCAGGAAAGACATATTTGACCACCAATAAAAATCATCCAGAATTTTCTATACTTAAATATGGGAGTGGCAGGCCTCATACGATGGCTGAACTTGAGGTCACAAATCGGTTGTCAGTAGACATTAGAAATCCCCTGAAGGGTAATTGTCTATAAGTCTCTATGTGTTCTTATTGCTTTGTTTGATCTCCGAAGGACACCACTATTTTTGGAGGGGAGGTGGATTCTTGCTTTTCACTAATGAATTTCAAATTTAGAAAGAAAATAATTTTAAAAGTTGCCTGGGAACCTTTCTTGTGTGGGAAGGAATGGAAATCGTTATGGAATATATTCTCCGTTAGAGGAAGAGTGTGGTTTAAGATTGCTTGGCCTGGTGGGCTTGTGCAAACTTGATATTGGACAGTGGCTCAATCTCGTCTGGCAGTGCCCTTGCGTAAGCCCACCACGGGGGTGACTTTTTCCACAATGGGTTGGGCTCCGGTGCTGGTGGGAGGCTAGGCATAGGGTGTCTGAGTTTCCCCTTCCTCCAACATCCCCCGTGGCCGCTCTTGGGGCCGGTGGAAGGGAGTGGTGGCTCTGGGCTGGTGAACAAAGTGGGAGGAATAGGTGCTTCCAAATTCAGCTCTTGGGCCACTTAGCTGTTCTTTCTGGGAGGTGCTCTCTGTGCGACCTGAGCCAACGTGCACCTCAGAACGTGCATTTCGATGACAAAGAAAAATCCGTACAGAGCGGTTTTGCCCTTAAGCAATGAATTGACCTGATTTCAGTAGTAAGAACCGGGCAGTTCTGTAGAAATCCATGACTTATTTCTCTCTCTCTTCTTTCCTCACCGGCCCCTCCCTCCCCTTTCAAGTTTAGTGTATAATCTGTTGATTTTGACTTCATAATGTTTGCATGTGGGTTTCCACCCTAGGACATGCCCAGGGCTTTCTCTTGTACAACCTAAAGCCACTCCCTTCATCCTTCCAGCTCATCCTGGCTGCTCCTGTTGAAACATTTGAATTCTCAGGAGCTGTGTGGCCTGAGGCAGTTACCCCATCTCTCCGTGCCTCAGGCGCCTCATCTGTAAAATGACCGTGATGATAGTACCTACCTTTTGAGCTTTTGTAGGTTTTAGGTGAGTTAGTATATGTAAAGCCCTCAAAGCAAGCCAGGCACACAGTAGGTGCTTTGCCAGTGTTATCTGTTTATGGTACTGTTACTGCTCATTTCCCACCCACACCCAAGTCTCTCAGATGGCCGGCATCACTTACAGGGTAGTGTTCAACGTGGTCTGAGCAGGCCTCCCTTAATCTGCATCTTTCTGCTTTCTCCCTTGGGTCTAATCTACCCTGCCAGCCTACTGGGCTGTGAGGCCTTCCCCTCTGACTGCTCAGTGCTACTCATCTGGGCGTCTTTCCTCACACCTTCCTCCGTGGAAGGCTCTCTTCCCTGGATTTATAGTAGTCCCTCCTTATCCATAGAGGATACAAGACCCCCCAGTGGATGCCTAAAACCAGGGATAGTACCAAACCCTATGTATATTATATTTCTTCCTATCCATACATACTTTTGGTAAGTTTATAAATTAAGCACAGTAAGAGATTAAACACAGTAACCCATAATAACAGAACAATTGTAACAGTATACTGTGATAAAAGTTATGTGAATGTGATCTCCCTGTCTCCTTCTCTTTGATAACCAAGGCATCTACCATATGACTAACCAGCGGGGAGCTTATACCATGAGGACAGGCTGGACAAGGAGTCAGTCATTCAATGCCTGGGTGGGGGGGAGTCGTACTGCTTGAGATTTCATCCTACTACTCAGAATGGTGGGAAATTTAACTTAGGACTTGTTTATTTCTGGGGTTTTCAGACCACAGGTAACTGAAGCCATGAAAAGTGACACTCCGGGTGGGGTGGGGTACGGTATTCCCCTCACCAGTGTTGCCATCTTCAGAGTTTGACCAGCTCCCCCCTCTACTTTTCTGTGACCTCCTGCTCGTCTTCCCTTTCTTCCCTCTGTTGCTCATGCCTTTGATTATACCTTTCCCTGCCCCCCCCCACTTCTACTTTTTATTATTAAAACAGCTTAAACAATGGAAGGAAGGTTGCACTTGACTGTATACCTGGCAGTCTAGCACAGAGCTGGGTTCTGTGACCAGAAGAACAGACAAGGGACCCCTCAGCAGCCGGAAGGGACCCTGAAGGCACCTCACCCCAGGGTGTGTAAAGTGGAGGAAACTAAAAGTACTGGAGAACTCAGTTGCTTACTCCAATTCAATGGCAGGTTAGCAGGAGGATAAACAGAGGTATTCAGGCAACAAATCTTCAGATTTAGATTTTGCTTAATGATGTCAAAGTTACTTTCATGTCATTTTATGGAAAAACTATATTTTAAATTCTAGGAACTTTTACCTAATTTGTTTGTGTACGTGGGTGTGTGTGTGGCTCACATTTGTATTTTAAAATGGAGTAATTTACTTTGAATTTGCTAAATTTAAAGTGTATATTGTTAATCTTAGGGATATATTTTAAGACCACCTATTTAAATGTTCTTGTGAAACACAATATATCATTTCTGAATAAGCTCTTTCCCTTTTGTGGTTTTCAATTCACCCAAATTCCCTGTATATCTTACCAATAATGAAGGTGAATTAAACAAGGCCCTGGCATTTGGATATATTTATTCAAGATCTGGTCCACAGCTTTGTTTTCAACTGCTTTTGTTTGACAAAGCCCTACATGCTTTTTAAAAATTTTATTATAATTTATTTGTTTTTATAGAGAGGGGAGGAGAGAGAGAAAGAGAGGAGAGAAACATCAATGTGTGGTTGCCTCTCATGCACCCCCAACTGGGGACCTGGCCCACAACCCAGGTGTGTGCCCTGACTGGGAATCCAACTGGTGATCCTTTGGTTTGCAGGCCATCACTCAATCCACTGAGCCACGCCAGAAAGGGCACCCAACATGCTTAAAAAAACTTTTTTTTTTACCTAATCTAATAATTGGTGAGACAGATGTTTGTAATTATGTAATATCCAGAGTTAAAAATGTGAAAAATAAGGCTGGTAACATTCATGTTAGATAACAATTCTTTCTTTCTGAAGCAAGTGGAAGGGCAGGTGTTTTTCTGTGAGACCAGGAGGCAGTCGCTTGGGTGTACAAACAGATGCTCAGAAATCAGCCTGTTGGCCTCCCCAGATACTATGACAGAGTTCAGGGTAAACGTACATCTCCCCCCTCTCTAACTGTCACCGTCCCTTCTGCTCATTGATGTTGAGCTGATGAGAGTGGATGAATAATTTATATCATAGTATCAGCTTCGTCAGAGACCCATAAAGATTTCTTTAAGGGTTTAGATCTAAACTCTATTTGAATTAAGCCCTAAATTATTAATCATGTGAAACTAGGGTCTGTTTCTTGCCTGTGGTGTGTATGTGCTGCTCTATTTTGAAACTGAATGATTTGTGGATCTCTTTACCAGTGGTTCCTCTTTTTTGGTCTAATGCAGACAGCATGGAGGAAATGGAAAGTTCTAGGCATTTTTACAACCACCACTGGATGTGTTTTACTGTGTCTCTGATAACTCAGTAGATGAAGTAAAATTAGGCTTCTGGGCCTCAGTTTTCTGATCTGTAAAATCAGGGGATGCATGGAAGATTCTGTCTAGCCTGCAATTCCATGACTCTTTTTTATAGAATTTGTGCGGAATGTCTAATATTTATGGGAAGTGACCTGTAAGCCACTAAAAAGAGACAGAAAGCAGGTTTTCAGTTACGAGGTTGTTTTTTCAGTGTAGTCTCTGCCAGTCCAAGCCTTGTTATAACCACGATGTGGCAAGATCTGATGTCCCATGATTATTTCTTTCACCCGAGAATGCGTCAGCTACCTAGATCTATCATAGCAGTTGTTACACTGGTGCATTGCCCCGTATCCATCAGAGGAAGAAAATCCATCACACTTTTGACTACTTGTTCCTCTCCAAGGAAATGATCTTTAAGAGAATGACATGTAATATAGACTTTACTATTTTTAAGTCATCGGAGAAACTGCATCTGAAATAAAATCAATACATGATGCAGTAGTTTATTTACATTTAAAATATTGAATGGCAAAGCATTTTATCAAAGACTTTGGAACCAAATACACATCCCAGACTCACCCGAAGTAAAAGCATAGACCGTGGTAGAAATATGGGTATAGCCATTGTGTGTAATAGCTAGCTGCGGTCCGATTATTCTATATATATCTCAGCTGCACCAACAGAAGGAAGTACATTCATGAGAGGCTCAGGAGTGAAGGTGTTTTCAGGGTTGGTATGTTTAGAGATTTGTTGCTTCAAAAAAATTCCACTTTATAATCTCAATTTAAGTTAATCATGATAGTTCCCAGGCAGCTCAGAAGAACAAAAGCATAGGCTTCCCCTTCATATTTGTATTTTTACTTTGCACTCTGTTTTATAAGTATAGGTAATACGTATGTGTTGCTGTTACATCTTTTTAGAGAATTTCTTTCTTTTAAATGCTCTACAGCAGTTTAATAGCATAGAAATTACTGGTCCTTAAAGTTTAAAATAATTGGCCAATAAAACCAAATGGGCACTGAGTGTTTTTGTTGGAATAAATTGTGTTATACGGTTCTTAATTTCTTCTATGTTACTGGTTTACTTGTGAGAATTGAAATCTATGCAGAAAACCATCAGTTGAATTAAGACTTTATAATTTTATCATAAATGTTCTGCAATATGCGTGTATCATGTCATCACATTGACCACCTTAAACGCACTTGGTGTCACATCAGTGACATCTCAGTAAAGCTGGGAAAAGAACCAAGCTCTTGTCATGAAATTATACATTGGATACCCTTAATTTACCCAATAAAAAATTAAACATCTAGTCACTTATAATTTTATTCATGTTTTCTCTTTTTCTTTCTTTGGGTCTGTATATTCTGCCTCCACAAAATCCAGCTTCTGGAATTTCTTACTTATTCTAAGGCTTTTTGGTTTTCTACGTACTTTTCCATGTGATCTGTGGCCTTCCATTCTCCTCTGGCTTTCCAGCTGTATTTCAGTGGCCCCATTCTGATACCAAGTGCGATCACGTTTATAGGTTAACCTGGAACCCACTGGCCTGTAGCCCTGTCCTGGGAGCAGAAGCCCTTCGCCTCTGTAATGGTTCTCTTTCTCCTTCATTCTTCTTCCGAAGGCTGTAAGAACTCCCAGGCTTTTGTGTCTGTCAGGCGGTCGCCTGCACATCTACCATCATCTGTCTTCGACTGTCAGTGCCATTGTTGGCCAGGGTCCCGTGGTTTACAGCCACCATCACTGCGTCGGCTTCAAAAAGGGGCTGCTTTCTCTTTATCACTATAGTCCAGGCTTGGTCATATACTTTTCCCTTCCTTCCTCAAAGATTTCTAAATTGAGGCTATACCATTTAATATGACTTTATTAAAGTTTAGGGTAATAAGAGAAAATTTACAGTACAGAGAATAATTTATAACTGAGAGGTTTGATTATTTTAGGGATCCATAGGGCTAGGCCATCACCAAGGTTTTATTTTAGGGTTGATGCATCCCCTGGCTCTGGCTGCCTTTATTGGGGGTGGAAGTTAGTATTCTCTGCCATTTGTGGACACCTGTAACTCAGTCCACACTCCTGAGAGGCCAGGCCAAAGTCTCACCAGTATTGGAGAAAAAAGGGAGAGGCGAGGCCAAAATCTCACTAGAATTTCTTTCTCAGCCTAACTTTATTTCACCTTTCAGGATCTATCTCTTCCCAGGATGACTGATAAAAAGATACTCATTTCCATCAAAGGATATGTCACAGTTAACCAGAATGTTATTAGCTTAACCTATGGCTCCAGCCAGACAACCATATAATACAGTGGTCTATAAGTTTTTAGCTTTGTGTACACATGCTTTGAGTGATCTGTGTACCCCATGAAGCTGTGGGTGTATGACTTCTTCAGCACCACAACCTTCACCAGATTGTTAAAGTGGTCTGACATCTCCTCAAAAGGTTAAGAACCACTTCAGTAGTTTAATATCTGGTCATTGCTTCAACTTTGGGCTAATTAGGTAGGACATCCATTGTTTCATTTAAAAGGTAGGCCTTCACTTATGGTCCCTCCTCCATCAGCACCTAAAGATAGGGCTTTCATAACTTCTCTCCAGATACATGTGTCTTTGCTACTGATCTTCTACAAACAACAGCTCAAACACAGGCCTTCTACTCCACAGTCATTTGTAAGAACAGTAGGCTCCAAAGAAGCATTCTTTGGCGATGAAGCATTTCTCCGGTTTTAGCAGATCAGCAGAGATGCAGTTCTGCCTAGGTTTTAGAGCCACAGCTTCCTCACAATCTTCATTTCATAAGACATCTTTGCATAATTAAATTGCCTATTTGGCTGGTCTTTCTAAGACAAAGATAGTCTTCTACAAAGAGATAGGATTTTGAAGACCTTAAAGCGAAAATTTAATCAGTTTGAATTCTTATAACCACACATACCTCCTTCTCCCAAAAGTCTTTGCAAGATGGAAACTTGCCTGAGGCACCTGCCCTAGGACTTGGATCCCTGTGGAGTGATAATGCTGGCAAAAGGTTTCCTTTTTCCTGCCACATCTTGCTCCAGATATCTCATCTTGTCTCCTGTTACACTTGGAACTCGGGCATCTGTATTGGTTTGAAGTTGTCGGATTCTCCATTTCCCTCACAGTTCCCTTGGACTCTAGCAAAGTCCCTTTTTCTTTTCTGAAATTTCAGGGCAGCTTGCCTTGCATTGTAATGAGCCCAATTTACAATGTCTGGCAATGCATTTACTAAATGCTATTTCTCTTTTGTGTGTGGGACTCATTCACTGTTCTAAGTAATGCATGGATGTTCATTCCAGTCCAGGCTTAGGGTTAGGTGTAGGAGTGGGATAAAGGCATTTGCATTGGGATTACAGCTTTGAAAATTGGGGACCAAGGCAAAATAGTCTTGAGGTCCTACTAAGATAAAAGAATGTTCCAGAAAGGCTTTTCTGTCACGCACCTTACAGCATGTTGTAGTTTGAAACCGTATTGCTCTTTTGCCTCTGTTTACTGTTTTACTATCTCTGTGGCTCTCCTTGTAAGAGGCGGGTCTTAGGCTTTGAAAACAATCAGCTAGGTAGTTTCTAATAGTATTATTAGGCTTGAAAAAAGGAAATCCGAGAGATGCAAATTCAGGTCACCAACCTAGCTGGCTGTCTATTTTCTCAGGAGAATGTAGTTTCCCTGCTCAGGCTCTATCAGTGAAGATGAGTAAAGACCTCTCACTTCCATTCCCCGCACTGTAACTAAGGAGGTAGATTGCAAAATCGCATTTCTGAATGAAGCCACAACCAGTGCACGGGTAGAAAATTTCTCCAGATGTAATCATCCTTGCTTCCTGTCTTTGTTTCCCATGATAAGATTTCCCCCTCTGTTGGTATGTTTTCAGGAGCATTTTAAATGAAGCTGAGACTGAAAAGTCTCAAACAGTTTTATATCTATTTTACCTATTATATCATTACCTTACTATTATATCATTTTACCTGAAATTTTAAAATTTTTTTATAGATGATTTTACAAAATTGTAATTTGTGATCATTTAGACATTAATAGATAGTTCTAATCAATTTAAAATAATGTCTTTCCTGCTGATTTTTAGAATTTTGAATTTCTTTTAAAGATTTTATTTATTTATTTTTTAGAGAATGGAAGGAGAAAGAGAGGGAGAGAAACATCAATGTGTGGCTGCCTCTCATGAGCCCCCCATCAGGTACCTGGTCTGAAACCCAGGCACGTTCCCTGCCCGGGAATCGAACCTGCAACCTTTTGCTTTGTAGGCCTGCGCTCAATCCACTGAGCTACACCAGCCAGGGCAGAGTTTTGAAACGTTACATGAAGGAAATATAAAATTAGGAAGCACCCAGTAGAGATTAAGATGAAAGACTTTCAGTTTAATATCAACTTTTAAGTGTCTGAGTGGATTGTTTTATTGTAAAGGATTTGATAGTCCTCTTTAGTATTATGAAATATTCCACTTTGAATTGGATTAAATAATTATGTTACAGCATTACTAACACCTTAGTTTAAAACAGAGTATGGAAAGAAAAGTTGTTTCATGATAAGCCATTTTGTAACCTTCACTAAATTACACATTCTCCCCTCACCTGATTGTTTTGAACTATTACCGTTGTCATCTATGTTCCGAAAGAGGAGATAGTTTGCAGAGTTTTCAGCCCTAAGTGGCTGTTCTGACCTGGGTTCCTGTGACTGGTGGGGCTTCCACTGACTTCCCAGGTAGCACCGGGTAGGAGGGCAAGTGTTTAGCCTTGAACTGCAGCCAGAGGCTCAGCCTGTGTTGCCTCTGCATTTTGCCAGTTGGGCCTGCGTAATCTGCCTGTTGCAGTGTGCTTTTTCATGGGATTGTTCTGAGCTGTTGATGCTCAGGCTTGGTCATTTCGATTCCTCTTTCCCATGGCACTGTCATCCTTTTGTGTTTAGCTGTTTTTCATATTGTTTATTTTCCTCAGATGCATGGAGGATGGTGTCTGTGGCCACTATGAGAAAAATACCATAGACTAGGTGGCTTAAACAATAGGAATTTATTTCTCATAGTTCTTTCTGGAGGCTGGGAATTCCAAGATCAAGGCACTGGCAGATTTGGTGTCTGGTGAGAGCCTGCTTCCTGGCACATACAAGGCTGTCTCCTGTCTGTGTCCTAACATGGCAGATGGGCAAGGGAACTTGCTGGGGTCTCTTTTATAAGGGCACTAATCCCTTTCCTGAGGGTTTCATCCTCATGACCTAAACACCTCCCAAAGGCCTCACCTCCAAATATCACCACACTGGGGATTAAGTTTTCATGTATGAATTTGGAAGGGGGTACATATATTTAGTTTATAGCAAATGGTTTAATATATTGTGTATTAGATCTGCTGACAAAGCTTAGCACAGAGCAAGGAGTCATCGAGAGCTAGAAGCAAAAAGGAATTTTAATGTCATCTAGACCTACCTGCCATCATGCAAATGCCACGGCTGAGGCCTAGAAAGTTTTGGCGATTTCGGCAAGGTGACCCAGATGCTGGTAGTACAGTTGAGACTACTGGGAATTCCTTTCCCTGAGAGGGGTCCTAACCAAGTCTCCCCTCTCCTGCCTGTGCTTATTTCAGTGTCTGGACTTGTAATCATGCATGGATTCATACGTCATCACTAAGAACAGAGACATCTACACTCTCTATAAGTACATGAGCTATAGTGCGGGTCTTCTTCTTTTGTGGGTTCTTCTTATTTTTAACACACCTTGTTGCAGCATATGCTGGGAGTCTGCCATTTTCAAATGTCAACTATTGAATAATTTCAAGTATTTGTATTCATTAGCACTCATAAGTACAAGTGCCGTTTCTATCCCTTAAAGTGTGCAAAATCTGGGACTCTGAGGGCTTGGCAACCAACATATGGATACCTTTATTCTGAAATTTGTTTTGTTTGCAATAATGAAAGATGCAGGGGGAAAAGGCTTTTTCTGGAAGTTTGGCTGAGGTCCTAGAATTTGTACATGCCTTTGCAGTAGGCTCATGCTGTATAGCACATCTAATGTTCTCAGCGCCTGTTCTTGGCTTTGACTGACCAAGTTAAAGATCAAAGGAAGAGGATTTCTCTTCTACTTCCAAGGGGTTATATCACAGTAAATATTTAAAAAGTTTTAAAAAAAATTGTTGAAATATACGTTACGTAAAATTTACCATTTAAACTTTCTGAGTGCACAGCTCAGCGGCATCAAGAGCACCCACACCCCTGTGTGACAGTCCGTACTCTGCATCTCTTTTCGTCCTGCAAAACCCGAACTCCGTGAGGTCAGATGTTTTGCACACGTGAATAAATCTATAAAGCTGAAATAATGAAATTCTTATGGTAGAAGGTGCAGTCGTGACATACCATTAATTTGATTTGTATTCTCTAATACTTCAACATCTTCAACTAACATTTATATGTTGTTTTATTATAAACAGTTCCATTTAATATTCAAAACTTATGAGAGGTAGACATTGATATCCCCACTTCATAAATGAAGAAACTGAAGTGTTCATAGGGCAGGGGCGATGAAGGAGTGAGGATACCAGCTTAGGGGGGTTGCACTTAAATCCTGTCTTTCCCCCCTTATACTGCACTTCAGCATTGGGACTAATCTTTCTTTCTTTATCTGTCTAGCTCTCTCTTTGTCTGGTGGGGGTAGGGTAGGTGCTGATAAGGAGGAGGGTGATTTCTGGAGATTTGTTTTAAACTGCGGGCCTTCCCCCAACAACAGACAGTCTTGTTCATAACCTTGGGCATCTCATCAGATCAAGGATTGTTGTGCTTTGCCCAAACGCTTAGTAGATGCGGCAGATGTCTATTCAAATATTCCTTTAAAAAATGCCTGAAATTGTATTTAAATTGCTTCCATTATTCACTAATTAAATTGCAGATTGTTTTTCCTGGGGATGTTGTGCTGGGCTGAGTTTCTTCAATTGTTTCTGTTGGACAATGACAAAATAAATCTTTTGCACTGGAGCTTGGTGAAAAATCTTGCTGAATGTGCTAAATAATTCCACAATCATCTTACAACAGACTTATTTTAAAAAAAAATCTATTTTCTTTTTTTCTTTTTGGCAAGATGGAGCATGGACAGATAGTGGGCTTTTGTTTGTTTTTGTTTGTGCAGTTTGATTCTGGTGCTTAAAATACCTGGAGGGCCCTTGATACAATGGAGACCCATGTGCTCTATTGAATGTATCAGCTCCCTTGCTCGGCATGGATTTTTGCCGAGAACAGCACAATGGAATTCAGACGTTTTAAAACCACACGTGTTTCTCATATGGATGCCCCAACCTAAATCTTTAATCAGTCTTTTCAAGAGCTTAGGGTCGGAACCTGTTTGTCCTCTGACTTCATCTAGGGCCCTTATCAATGGCAGCCTTCCTTGCCAGAGAGTGTTTACAGAACCTTCTCCCATGTGCTATTGTAATTTACAGAGAGAGGGGGAAGAAAAAACAAAACTGGGAGAAGGGATGAGCCAGAAGAGTCCACTGTCCCTCCAGGCCAGAGGCTTGTCACAGTAAACCCTTGATAGTTTTGAACAGGATTGCTTGCTTGCTTTTAAAATGTAAATCATCACCAAGCCATTATTATATGAAATGTTAAAGGGACTTATCTAAGAAAAAGAAGATAAAAATATGAACAGTAAAAATGACAGCAAACTCACAGTTATAAACAACCACACCTAAAACCAAAACAAAAGAAAACTAAGCAAACAACTAGAACAGAAACAGAACCACAGAAATGGAGATCACATGGAGGGTTATCAATAGGGGAGTGGGAGAGGGAGAGGGGGGGAAAGGTAAAGAGAATAAATAGCATAAATGATAGGTGGAAAATAGACAGGGGGAGGGTAAGAATAGTGTAGGAAATGTAGAAGCCAAAGAACTTATAAGTATGACCCATGGACATGAACTATAGGGGGGGAATGTAGGAGGGAGGGGGTGGGCAGGATGGAGTTGAGTGAAGGGGTGGAAATGGGACAACTGTAATAGCATAATCAATAAATATATCAAAAAAACCCACAAAAAATTGTTAACACTAAAAAAAAGTAAATTGTTTTGATTCCTCTAAAAAATGCATAAGAATTTCATATAATGTTCACACCTATCCGCAGATAATTAAGACTTTGTTTCAGAATAAATACCTGAGTCTTGTGAGCACTGGCTTTGGAGCAGCCAGTGTGTCTGCTGAGCCTTTTACATGCATTAATTAACATAGATCATTACAACCCAGCGAGGAAGGTGGTCTTCCCCCACGGACAGATGAAGAAACTGAGGTTCAGAGAGGTTAAGAGACTTGCTCAGAGGTCTCAGCAATAATAAATGCAGATCTGGGATGGTGTCCATTCTGTGATAGAAGTGCTTGGGATTTTGAAAAATCAACATTAGGTTTTCTAGGATTGTTGCTGATGTTAATGTTCTTTAGACTTGAGAACCCATGGGGAAGCAACTTAAGCATATGGATGTTAAAGGCAATCTCAGATAAAAATGTAAGAACTTTGTTCCACTTCACAATGTGCTAACTCTGGCAGAGCTGAAGTGGGGAGCTGTCGAGCTACCAAAATATTGGATGGGAAGCCGAATGCTTTTTCAAATCAAGTGCCTCTGAGTGACCCTAGACAGTTGGTGAGAAAGAGTTTGTCACCAACACAAATAATAGGGAGGATGTGTTGGATGCATTTGAAGCAACCCAGAGATTTCCATGTGGAGCTGTTGAGAAGACACCAAGGAGTGTGAAGAAAGGAAGGTTGCCTGGTGTCCGGATAGAATAAGGGCTGGCTCTTAGCACCACAGATGGGAACTGCAGTAGCAAATAACAGAGAACCAAAAGAAAGACATTTCCATCTGGATTCATTCAGAAAAGGATGTCGAACTATAACAGTGAAAGCAAATAAATCACCACTGGTTCTGTCAGATCAAAATGCAAGGCAAATTTAAATGGGTTTTTTCACGTACACATTCCTATTTTGAGGCACTCTCTGCCATATAAATTATGTTGTCAGTAAAGACCTGTTTTAACCTTATGTACTTCTTCTTTCCATGGAATATCACACCCCTTTATTGTTAGGCAAACGTTTCCCTAGTTAATTTGTGGAATCAAATGCAAGTATTTTGTTCTTCATATTGTTTCCCAATGTTAGCTGGAAGAGATTCTGTGGCAGGCGGAACCATGTTGTTGCCTGGCTGGGCTGTAGTGTGTGAGAAATGCTGAGGTAGCTGAGTGACCTTTTGTAGGGTAGTGATGAAATTCAGGGCTAGAGGGGCATTTATAGGTCAGTGGGAATAAAATGTTGCTTATTTCTAAATGTCAAGTCACAATGACCTACTTTTTTCTTTTTTGCTTATCTTTTTCATGATTCATACATGATTTGGGGGGCTTTCTCTCTTTCTTTGTTGCCTCTTCTCATAGATCTTTGTGCTCTGGCACTCACCTGCTAATGTGGATCTTTTAATCATATTTTCAATTAAAAAGTATGGAAAAAGATTCTGACACACTTTATTAGACAAATGGAAATTGTGTTGTGTTTGTGCACAAAAAGATTTTCTGCATTGACACTGGCAGGATTTCATATACTTATAAGTGTGTGTGTGTGTGTGTGTGTGTGTGTGTCACAGGCCGCTATGAGAATTGCTTGAAAGCAATGAAAGCTCTCCCCAAGGAAAAAAATCCATATATTCAAATGCACAAAAGATTTTTTTTCATACAATTTCAAATAGTGGATTTATCCTTGGACTCCTGGATTGAATCCTTTGTTCTGAAATATCAAAATTCATTCTGAATATACTTGGCTTTGGGCACTGGCTATTTGTGTGGTCCCCAGAGAAAGGTGGTCTTTTGAGGTATGAGACTCAGTAGGAAATTTGGATATTTCTAGATTACAAGCAAACACACAATGGGACACGCTATACAAGGCGAGGAGAGAGCCTTAGTTTGAGAGTGTGTGCCATGGGGGTGTTAGCTTGATGAGAAATATGACTAGACAAATATTAGAAAGCATAATTAACAGCTTAGTTTTTTAAAAACTTGGAACATACACAAACTATGAGGATTTACAGTAACAAGTGCAATGAAGACAGATAAGGTACATATTTACAGCTGCATTAGACCTTGAGCATGAAGGACTGAAATCCTTGAAGGCAGGGACCATATCCCAGTAATGCATGTTCAGGGAACTCCTATGTGTGAGTAAATAATTGGCTCTGGGAGTGGGAGAGGCCAGTCCTCGTTAGAGATGTTCTGGGAGGAGGTGTTTTGAGTCAGAGCTTTATCTCGAAGCTTATTGGATTTAAACTATTTTCCCCTGAGGCATCTCAAGGATAAACCACCTGGAATGGGAGGAAAACCTGGAAGAGTTGTGAGGCCTTCTGAACCTCCTTTCTCTTCAAGGTGGGAGCGTCTTACCTCTCCAGCGCCTGAAATGCCACCAAGAGAATTGCAACTAAACTCTGCAAACCTTGGCCTAAGAGGAGGAGCCAATTGTCATCTTAGCGGTATTTACCATTTTACTAGCATTATTTTAAAAAGGCTACAAAACAAAACACTTGTCTTCATCTTCCCGTAAACGCCAGTAATCCCCTGTTTATACCACTCGCATGACAGCTATAAGTAATACTTTCTAATGCCTGTTTGTTTGCCAGACTGAAAAGCCTTAAAGTCAGGGATCTTTTCTAGCACAAGTCACTAGCTCTTTTACTACCAAAGCAAGCCAAGCACATTGGCATTCAGCAGGTAGAGCAAATATTAAAAAGGCTGGGTAGTTACTGTCAGTTAAAATCTCTAAATATTCTTTTTTTAATTGTTTCCAACTCATGATCAAGTTGGAACAACAGTTCAACATGATGTTGTCAGGAGCAGAGGCATTTGCTTGTCATTATGATAGCCTGTAACTCACCCTACATCTCTATTGCAAGTAAATTGTAGTCTTTGGGTTTTTGTGTGTGTGTGTGTGTGTTCCATTGTTGTTCTTGACATATAGAATCATAATGGATGGAGTTACAGTCAGATTCTGATCATTTTAATGTATGGCCACAGCTACGGGCAAGGATGAAGCCAATTCATTCATTAAATAACCATTCATTGACTACCACATACTAGGTATTATTTTATGCACCAGTGACCTAAATAGGAATAAGATGTGGTATGTGCTTACAAGCAGCTCTCAGTTTGGTAGGGGAGATAGATGCATAAATAGTAATTGCAGTATGTAATGTGTTAAGTGGCCTGAGAGAGGTGAGGCAAGGAAGGACAAAGGAGGGACTAATTGATTCTGCTTGAGGTAGGGAGTATGTGCCAGGCCCAAGGACAGGGTGAGGAATGAGACTGGAATGGAGGTATTTCACACAGGGGGAAGAGCCTGTGCAAAGCACGGAAGAAGGTTTGGAGATCTCTGAGTGATATGCCTGGGGTGTAGGATGCGAGGGCCAGGAATGGCTGGGAATGAGATGAGAGGTGTGTGTGGAGACTGTAGAAGGGATTTTAACAACCTCCCCCCCCCCCACCGCTAGCACTGCCCCGTGCAGAGTAGTTTGGATTTTTGCTTGTAGGCACTGGGTGCTTTTGAATGGGTGAAAGCAGGCTCTGACTACCAGTTTTTATTTTTGTTTTCTATAGTGAATATCTACACCCAAGATCTCAGTTCTTGCCTGGGGAAAATTGTAAATAAGGACTGTAATTGGCCAGAGTAGCTATTTCATCACACTCCAACAAATTATTAGGGAAGCTTAAACAAAATTCAGTTAGGGCAGAGTGACTAAATTAGCACAAAATCATTGTAGAAGCTAGGGAGGTCCTCTTGAGTATGTTCAATTGTTTATTTGCTTAGAACTAAGAGGAATAAGTGTGAACTTGAAGTGTTTCTCAGTTTAGCATTTTGGCTCGGGGATCATACATAATAAGGCTGATGGTTTTATCAGTACTGTCCTTTCTAAACTGAGGCTGCTGTCAGAGAGTAGGGGCCAGCAATGTAAATAAAACAGGAGCAACAGTAAACAATTAGAATACTGAATGTAGGTCGCCTTGCACTTGGTGGAGTAAGAGAACTACTTCGATCCTGTATAACCTGTGTGACTGGATTTCCATGTTCTGGCCCCCTATTCAGTGCCTGACAAGTAGTTTTAGTAGAAACCCCCCCAACAACTCCACTTTGCTATACATTCAGCATAACATACAGTAGCGTTGTTCATTGTCACCCTGTGCATTCCTTTACCCAAGAACAAATATTTCTTGAGCAATTATGAAGTGCTACTCTTGTAGGTTAAATTTCAGGAAAGATTATTTATTTATTTATTTTTAAAAAGACTGTCTTTGGAGGCTATTTTCAGGAAAACACTTGCCATGGAGACTTCAGGGACTATTTGAGTGAAAACTTTGTCATTAATTAATTAACTTTTTATTCATTAGATGCTTATTTTGAATATGAATACAGTGCCAGGCACTATGCTGGGCGCTGGCACTGGGCACTGGTGAAGAACTCCACACGTTCAGCCCCTGTCTTCATGGGGTTTCCGTTCTAAGGAGTATTGACAAACAGTAATGGCATTGGAGTGTAACCTGAGAAATGGTTTCCGCGTAAAAATGTGGTGACACGGGTCAGTACAGGTGTGTTATGTAGCCCAGATTTGGAGGAAGGGCTTCTTGGAGGAAGTGCCATCTACGCCTGATGAAGAGCAAGAGTAAGTCCACGGAAGGGAGAGAAGGAGTGAGAGGGAGGATGGCACTGGGAGGGTGCTGCAGGCATTTACAGGACAGTGTGGCTGAAGTCCAGGGTGGAGGATGGAGGGAGGAGAGAGTTTGTGGGGGGAATTAGAAGCAGCGTAACCCGGCTGTCCTGTGGGGTGCAAGCAGAGACATTGAGTTGGGCTGGAGCACTGCCTAGAGCCCGAACAGGCTTTGAGTTCCTTTCAGATGTTTGGAATTCATTCTAGTGCCAGTAGGAGATTTACTTCCCGGAAAGATCGGCTGAGCTACTGTGTGAAGAACGGACGGATGGATGGGGTGAAGACAGACAGTTGGGTGGTTTCTGCCCTAATTTGGGTGGAAGACAGCCATGGCCCTAACTAAGAGAGTGGCTTTAGGGGTGCAGAAAAGTGGCTAGCGTGCAAAGATATTTAGGACTTAGATTCTAACTGGGACTTGGTGACTCACTGGAGGTGGTGGTCTGGGGCAGCTGGAAAAAAGAGGGTGTTTTCCTTCAGCTAGGAAACCTAATACTTACCTAGAGGGGTGGACTTTTTAGTGTGATTCAAAAAGTATTAAACTGTTTGATCTAAGAAACCTCTGCATTCTCTGCTAGCTCAGCCAGTATATAGCTGAAGACACAAAGGGAATAAATTCAGAAGGGTGAATGCACTCCAATTTTGATTTGTCTCTGTCTGCTTTTGAATTTCAAGGCCAGTCAAATATGGCTCATTAGTTGGAGGGAGACTGTGATCCTAAAATCTTTTTCATTTTCAGAGAACTAGAGAGATGTAAACTTTCTTGGAGGAGGTGATTTTTGCAGCCTTTGAATAAAAGCGCCTCAGTTCTACCTTTGTTGGTAATTAGTGGAATCTGATGTTTATCAGAAGTCACCCAGCACTGTCCAGGTCACCAGCACTGATTTTCGTCACCAGGAGCCAAATAAGGTCCAGTTGTCCTCACTGCTAGGATTAAAAAAAAAAATCTCTTCTGGAAAAGTACATTTGATTTGTTGCCGAATTGTTTTTTCTCCTTCTTAACATGTCATCCAGGTCATTAATGGAAAAATGTAGTCTATGGTGTGTGTTCAGAGCTTATCCTTTTGATTTTAAATGTTTTAAATATAAAATATCAAAATTGCCTGCACTCCCTTAAAAGAATGTATAGTTGGAATTTTAATTTGATTACCTTTCCCAATTTCCCAGGCTTTCATAGGCAAGCACTTTGTTTGAACAGCTGTACTGGGTGAAGCTCAGTAACAAATGAATCAGGAATGATTTTATGTAGCACAAGTCAAGATGAAAGGAACTTCCTAAAACAGGTCATTAAAAGAATGAAGGAAGATAATCCAGCCAACATTTGAGAAATTTAGCAACTGTTTTTTTTTTAAAATAAAACAATTTGCTCTAATAATTCTTTGCTAATAATCTTAAAATAATGCTGTCATTAATTGAGAAAGCTCCTAATTTCCTTTTAGATTTTAATTTTGGGCAGAAACGAAATTTAAAACTAAAGCCAGCAGGAAAGGAGAAGTACAAAAAACCCGAGAAGCATAAAAAATAGGAATGTAGCAGTACCTTAAGTGTTCTATTATTCATAATTTTCTGTCATTGACATGCGTGTATTCCTGTGATGGAGTTGGGGGGGATGGAAGGGGAGAGGGATGGACTGTGAAATGTTTGCCTCCAATCAACAAAAAGATCAAATTAACATGAGAAAAGATACTTGAAAGAGCTGTGGGGTAGAATAGGTATTGGCTTTCAGCGTCTTACCTACTGGATAGATTTGAAAGCATAAAATAAAGCTAAACGGAACTCAGGGAAACATTGATTCACCGACTGAATAAACAACTTACTGAATTTGCTAATCTAATTAATCAAACTCTGTCTATCCTTTCCAAAGTAGATTCATAGGCACTAAAATAAGTTAAATCAACATTTTCTTCCCCTATTTACTGAAAATAAGCATTCTTTCCCTGGGTAAATTGGTCATTGAAATTCCCAAGGCTGTACTCCTGAAGTCCACTGGCAGGAAGCAATTGTGTGGATATAAAATCATTTCTCTGTAGACTGCAGAGTTTGGGTTCTGAGTATTATATCTTAGCTCTCCACCTGAACTAATGAATAAAATGAATATTAACTGAGGTTTTTCTTAGAAAAAAAGTAGCCTATGGTTGATGTTGATTTGAAGAGCCTGTGACCTACAGATGGATCTTTTGTGAAGCTTGCAACCATAATGATGGTAGGAAATAATGAGTTTGGGGGGAAATCCTGGAAAATTAAGGCTATTTAAAGTTTGAAAACTATTGCGATTGTGAAAATTCGACACTGAAGTAGTAAAAATGTTTCAGTTTAGGAGTTTGCAGATCTGGTATTCAATGTTGAGTTCACCTAACTTTAAAACACTCGAATAAGATTCCATTTAAATTGCATGACTATATGGATACATATAACAGTTTTATATGTACATGTATTCATACAAACACAATATACAAGGAAAAGTGAAGGACTACGTAAACGGGGAAGAAAACGAATCTAAAGATTGCAAAGTGGCGATGGCAAGGTGTATGCAAATTAAGCAATTTAGAAATCTAGGGTTATCCTAGGTAGCAATTTAAGTATGAGTCAGGACTGTGTGACTACACTTTTAAAAACTTTTTGTTTTTTAAAGGCATGATACCAGAATGCAGAAGTAGGAGGAGGACTGCAGGTTAAAAACAAGAAAGAGGATGCTGTTTATATGAAAATTCTACTCACACTTGCTGCATTCCCTTGCCTTCATCCTGAGTGGGTGTACTTCCCAAGGGAGAATCTAAGTAGAAGGTGCGTCCCGCTGACTTCTTGATGCCACTCACCTTAGTCACCTTTCTGGTGCCTTCACCTTGAGGATCAAAGAGCCCCCAAGGGCTGACTTTCCCATTTCCTTCTCCGATGGTCCTATTCCCATTCTTTCCAGTCTTGTTCATCCTAGGATATTATGTTCAAAACTCATTTACATGCTCAACTAATCTCAATTAAAATGTAAAGGAAGATCAGGGCATGATCAAATTAAGTTCTGAGTATAGTTGAATAGTTGGGTATCAGTTTAATGGATTACACAGGTCTTGAAACTGCTTCTCTTTCTGACTGTAAGTCTTAATATTGGTCTCATTTCTTAATACTGTCTTCTCCTTTCAAGTGTTCGCTCATTGTTTGCCATAACTTACAGACTGTTTTGCTTTCTGGAAGCTCATGTCCACCTCTCTGTGTTCAACATTGAAATTGTTAAACATTGAAATGCCCTTCTGAAGCAGGCTGTGGAGTTTTGTTTTAACTGAGTGTGATAGGTTTTCATGTGTAGGAGGGATGTCTTATGCAGGTCTGTGAGGCTTGCTTCTAAACCCTGGTGGATTGAGTCCCAGAGTTGTCGGCGCCGGGTGTTCCAGTATGGCCTACCTCAGTTAGTGAAGACAAAGCAGTCATTCTGTCTAATATTATTTTAAATCCACTATCTCCATGTTGTTCTGTGGTGAAATAGACTCAAGATGAAATGAAGCACTTCAAACTTGGTTATCATGTATTCGGTTGCACAGATAGCCAAAGTAGATGGTTTTTAAGAGCTCACTGTACAGTTGATCGAGTTGTCCTTAAAATTCCAATTGGGGGCATGATTTGGCGAGATGTCGATGAAGATAAACATTACCTCTTTTTAAACTGTGATGGCCAAGGTATCCATAAAAACACCACTTTCCCTATGACATTGTCCCCAGCACCCCGCCCCACTGCCCAGCCGTTAGTTACCCCCTGAGATGATCTGTGTAAAGCATTAAGCATAGTGTCAAGGACCATGTAAGTATGCTAATTAATGTTAGCTGTCATCATCATTACTATTAACTACTTCATATTGGTAAAAACTTTTATTTTTTAATTTTTATTTAAAAATATTTAATAGTACAGTGTTGGACACAGAACACAAGAAACTCAATGATTTTTTAAAATTTATTTTTAGAGGGGAAGGGAAGGGGAAAAAGAGAGAGAGAAATAACAATGTGTGGTTGCCTCTTGCATGTCCCCCTGTGGGGAGCTGGCCTGCAGCCCAGGCATGTGCCCTAACTGGGAATCGAACCAGTGACCCTTTGGTTCTCAGCCTGAGTTCAATCCACTGAGCTACACCAGCCAGGGCCCCAATGATTATTATCAGGAAATTTGTCTTGTGTTGTTCTGTTAATGATTTTTCATTGGAAACTATTGAATGAGGAGGCCCAGAGAAGGATAGAGCATCATGCTAAAAGATTGACCATTGGTGAGTTTCCCCCCCAGTTTTATTGAGATATAATTGCCATATAAAATCACCTAAGTTTAAGGTGTACAACATGATGATTTGATAGATGTACAAATTGTAAAATGATTATCACCATAAGTTAACATCTATTACCTCACATAGTTATAACTTTTTTTTTCCTGCACAACCTCCTTTTCAAACACTGTATTCAGTTCTGCACCTATTAGGGAGGCTGACTACTGGCAACATGCTGACATTTCTGTTTATCCACTAGGAGACCATACTGTAACAGTAGTAACTATCGTTACCATCATCCCCATTGCTTCCTGTTAACAATACCTTGAATTGCTTAGACTCCCCGTATCTCTTGGCTCATTTGAACCTTGCAACAATTCTATGAGACATGGAGTGCAGCAGATTCTTCTGTAGTTTGTGGATTTGGGCAACCTTTCTAGATAAGTAAGTGGTCTCCCTACAATCATGGTAAGTCCAGCATCAAATATCTTTAGTCCAAATCCATTGTGTTCACCACTGGACTATTATGACTGGTTATCGCTTAGACATTTGAAGAATCTGGAACTGTTTCATCATGGAAAAGAAAAGATACATGAGAAAGATGATCACTCTCTTTATATGCCTGAAAACCTATCCTGTAGCTGGGGTATTAATTACTCTTACTCTGAAACTTCTCAGGGTAAAACTTCGACTGCGTGTTGCCTATGTGTGCTCTTATTTTGGTTCAATAAAGACTTTTCCCCCGTGATATTCAGGGCCAGTGTGAAGCATGGCATACACTCCCTGTCTTTGTGCTCTGGCCTGTGCCCACCTCTGGGCCTCATTTTATTACATCCTTCTCCATCCCATTCAAGACTCATTGGTCTTCTTTTCTGACACAAGTTATTTGCATTTTAGCCCTTCTGCCTAGAATGCCATTCCCCTTTCCCCATAGTTTTGCTTGGTTGAATCTTATGCATCCTTTAGGAATCAGCCTAAAGGTTGCTTGCCCAGAGAAGCCTTTCCAAAAAGACACTATGATTTATAGTTTTGATCGAAGTGTAAAATCGAGTGCTTAATAAATGGACTAATCTCCAATTTACTGGAGAGGTCTTTAAAATATGAAGGATATTCTACTTTCCCAAGAGGCATTTTAAATGTTCAGGAGAAATTGAGAAAATGAAGTAATTATAATATCAAAGAGCTGCTCCCATAAGTTTATATCATCTCCACATTTTTTATTTTGAAATGGAAACAAACAAAATAATACCAAGCATTGGAATTGTACTTTTAAAAATTTGGGTGGGTTTTCAGCTCCTTTTGAGTGGCTCCTGAATTTCCAGTCTTTGTTTTAATCCAGTTTGCACTCTGGTTTCATCATGAATACAGCTCTCTTGTTCCAAAGCAGACAATGGGGCTCATTCAACCCTCATGCCCTTGCATTCGGTTGCTCTTCCATAGCCCTTTTGTGACTCCACTCGACGGATTACTATCTCAGAAAAAATGTGAATGTGACAGGTGGGATTTTAGCACAAGTAGTAGCAGTTGTGTAAAAGAGGGTGTTGGTGTAAACGGGTGTAGCACTTGCCAGGTTTGCATTAATGCTGCTGCAGTGGGAATTATGCACATATTCAGTGACTGAGACTGGGGCTTGCAGAGGTTAAGTTCCCCTGTAGGAGAGGAGAGGTCAGCATCCATGTAATTGCAGAGACAGAGTCATGCAGGGCTATTTTCCTGTTTGACAGAACTGTTTCCTTCTGTAACATTTCAGAATTTTGAGTTATGCTACTTGATCTGCCTTCCTTTTTTGGCAAATACTGAATTAAAATAATAGATTGCTAGAAAAAGTAAAGCATGACCCAGCTTGGCAGTGCTGAAAATTGGGTTATAATTCTCAGATTGTTCAATTCCTGCCATCTTAAAGTTATATTTTATTCAAGAATATGGGGAATTCCAAGATAAGTGTTTCAGACATGCTCTTACTCAAGTGATACTTCATTCTAGGTTGGATTGCCTCCTGAATTTCCGAGTTTCTCATGTTGATTTCTGAGGGATTTCCTCTCAATATACCCTACTTCTTCCTCCACAACCCCTCCACCCTTTCTCCCTGTCTGCACACATCACATGCAGTCACACTCACTCATTTACACTTAACCTAATTAGGTTAACATTTGTCTCAGGACTTGGGAAGTGTGGAACGCGCACTGTGTTTAGTACATGTCTTAGCCTGGAAGAGGAGGGTGCCTTATGAACAGCACATAGGCAACGGGGGTCACTGGGGACGCAGACCACTCTAGAAAATTGTACATTGTGATGATTCAAAATTTATTTTGATTACTTGATATGGATCAGTATTTATGTGATCTCCGACTATTTTCCACCTGAAAAATTCGTATTTCATTTCTCACAATACATACTGTGCATCTCTGTTGTCTCTTGGTCAGGGAGGGGGTTGAGGTTCATTGAGGAGCAAATGGATTAGTCAGTGCTGAAGCTTTTGCTTTAATTGGTGGTGCTGCAAGTAACTGAACCTCCCCTCTCAGTCTGCAAAGGAGTTCTCAGGTGGCTGCGTTGGGCGTATTGTGATTGCCTTTTATTTTATTGACTCACTAAATTCTTAGATTACTCTCTACCATTTGATATCGACAAACCATAAAATTCTTATGGAGCCTTCTCAGTAGTGACTTATAAAGAATTATCTTGTTAATAAACTTAGCATCATTTAGAATTCAAGTTTAATTAAAATGAAAAAGTAAATGATCATGTAAAGATTTCTCCTCATTTAGGCCTGTATCTTTTTATTGTCTTTTTGCATTTTCTCTTAATTCAAAGATACATTTTATTTCAAACACCTTTTTGCAAAGTGAATTTTTCTTGAATCTGTTATAATACCTGTTCTGTTGTTAGCTTTTAGTTTAAAGATTTTTTTTTTTAAATTAGGAAGATTGAGAAGGAGATCTGAAGGAGATAAAAATGAAAAACAAATCTATGTTATCCTGCTTCTTTTTAGTGTTTAAGGATGCTGTTTAAAGATAATGATTGTTTATGGACTCTTTAAAAATGTTTTCTCATAAGAGTGGCCAGATAACAGATTAGTTATCTGAGAGTGGCTGGAAAGGCCTTTTGAAATTGTCTGGGTGACAATTCTACCTTATGGTACTTATAAAGCTCCTTTGAAGTTGGCTTTTTATATTGGAAAACCAGAAAATATTTTTCCTTTCTTCTCTTATTAACCAGAAAGCAATACGGGACTCGAGTTTTAATAAAATGCTTACAAAAAATGTACTGGTTGTTTTTTGTGACAGAGTCTGATGTTTAATCTTGCAGCCTTTGTGGGTTTCAGGATTTTTCTAAGTTCAGACTCAGTGTTTTGTGGATGCTGCTTTTTGTAAATGATAGTCAGTTGCCAAGTACACACCATCATGCCCCAGAATCTGGGGGCCTCTTCCCTTTCTCACCTTCTCTTCTCCTTCATGTGTTCTTTGGTGCAAAGCCCGTCCTGCCCCTCACAAGCTTGTCACATGGGTACCAGACTTACCAGGGTGATCACTTTGTAAGTTATATAAATGCCTCATCACTATGTTGTACACCTGAAACTAATATAATATTGTATGTCAACTATAATTTGGAAAAAAAAACAATTAAAAAAATAGCTTGGGATTGAGATCAACAATGTCAGGCAGGGGACATTCCCACACAACCTTTGTTATGCACAGTCCCGCTGACAGAACAGGGTAAATGGAACGGGCTGTCAGGGGTCAAGACTGGAAACCCATAGAGTCAGATAGTTTGGGTTTGTGGGAGTAATGGGAGCCCCCTTCAGTCCGAGCTTATCTGAGCTCACAAAGGAGATTCACGGTCTGTTGCTCTGCAAAAGCTAGTTGAGCAGGCACTTTTCTTCCCATCTGGCTTGTAAGAGCTGCTGGGGCCCTCAAGCCTATTCACTTAGGCCTCTCAGATTATGAATACGTAAACCTTAATGATTTTGGAGTCTTAAAGGAAGACATACTAACTAGAGCATCATCAAAATATGATTCCGCTAATCGAATGAACAAATACATCTTAGAGGATCACAGATTCACTATATTCTAGTGATCAGTTTTTGTAACACTTGAAAAGCATTTATTCTGTGTTAGCCTTGATAGGCTGGTTGATATTGATTATAAATTTGCATTAAAATAGTGGAACCTGGATTGTGTGATAGATGTAATTTCTGAGAGCAGGAACAATTAATTTTAGTTTTTATTGTTTGACAAAAAACACAAGGCATTTGATGAATGCCCAAGTTGGTTATTGCAAACATTTTGCAATAACATTTCCCATATTCAGAAGTTACGGACATTATCCCCTTTTTCAGTTTCGTTTTTCAAAATAAACATTTTTATTATGATTATTATAAATAGATTGAGTCTGTTAATGTATTTTAAAACTGAAGTTGTTTTGAGCAATGTTTGACATAGCCTGAATACAGCTCAAAATCCCTTCATGAGAGGACAGAAACAATCACATGAAATTTGTTATAATAGGATTTAACCTGTGTTCTGATTCCCTCTTCCCCTCAATTTTTATCAAGTTTTTAATTGCCCACCAGATGATTTCTTTTAGAATTGGCCTACTTTTTTTTTTTTACTCCAGTGCCTCTGGGCAAATGTAAATTTGTAGTGGAATTAACAAACTGGGGATCTCTGTATAAATTAATAACTACAATAGGGAATCAAATAACTGATTTCTCTCCTGTTCTAGGCTGGCTGTGTGTGGAAGGTGGTAGAGCTGGGATAGAGAGATCAGGGGGTTTGTGGGGACATGGCTGGCCTCGCCACACTTTATTAATGTAAAAGGAATCCATATTTATTGTAGAAAATGTGCAAAAATAAAAAGAAGAAAAAAATTCATATTCTTCCACATAGAGATAGTTAAGTGAACATTTTAGTGTCTCTTATTTCAGCCTCACCTTTTTGAAATGTTTATATGTAAAACGCATACACATATTTCTGTAAGAAAGAGTAATAAACTACCTACCTGTGCACCCACCGCCCGGCCGAGCAGACCAGGAACCGCCTTGCTTCATCCTTCCTCACTCATGTCACACACGGCTCTTTTCCTTTTCAATTAGAACTTGCCTTCAAAGAAAAAAAAGTTATTATGATTATTATAAACAAATTATGTCCCAGTATATTTTGAATAGTTCTGCACCCTAGGATTTATGTTTATCAGTTTCTTGCGTTCCTTCACAGTTCCGCCTCACTGGTGCATGTCCCTAGGTAATAATAGGTTCACTTTGTATGTTTAAAGTCTTCAATAAATGAAATTATATTGCATTTCTTCTTTTTTTAAATTTTAATTATATGTTATTGATTATGCTATTACAGTTGTCCTGATTTTCCCCCTTTGCCCCCCTCCACCTAGCGCCCCATACTCCCTCAGGCAATCCCCCACTATTGTCCATGCCCATGGGTCATGCATGCAAGTTCCTTAGAGTGTGTTTTGGTGAAGTTGTGTGGCTGTAGCACTTTGATTTTTACTGCTGTGTAGATTACTTTGTATGACTGTACCACAGTTTATCCATTTGCTGTCACCAGGCATTTGGGTTTTTGTTGTGGAGCAGATTCCGTCAGTGACTTTTGGGTCTTCCTTGGCGCTCTCACCAGCTCCCAGATGCTATTATCTGCATCTGTGCCTGAGGACTCTTCCCCCTATTCCCTGCAGAAAGCTGTTCAGCAATGCTCAGGGCAGTGGGCTAGACATACCCATGGGAACAGCTCTGAACCAAGGAGTGACTCCAAGTTGGGGTCTGAATACCTCACCTTCCTCAGATCGTTCTAGTTGCCGCAGCTTCCCCATGAAATGACACTCCGATCACCCACTTAGTGGCTGGTTTTATAGTCCACCCTCTATTGGCTACCTGCTTTCCTTCCATTCATTACTTCTCCATACTTATACTAGTTTTCCTGTCCCCCCACCCCTTCTAAACACCCTCAATCCTTACCTCTGCTTCTGAGGGAAGCGAGGCTAAAACAGATTGTTTGCAGTGTTGGTCATTGCTAATAATACTGCAGTGGGATTTCTTGAACATGTCCCAGTATACAGAGCGTGTTTCTCTGGGACATTCCCAAGAGCGGGACTGGGTTATAAGATAAGCATATATTCAACTTTGTTAGGTGATGCTGCCTTCTTTTCTAAGAAGTAACCAACACTCATGAATAGTAAATAAATATTCCTATTATTTAACATCCTTGCGAACTTACCTTTGATATTATGATGAGCATAGTTTCTCATGGTTTTAATTTCCATTCTTGGATAATGCGTGAGATTGTGCATCTTTACATGTATTATTGACCATTTGTATTTCTCTTCTGTAAATATGCATATTTATATATTTCTTCTCACCTTTTCTATTGGCCTGTAGGTTTTCTTTGTGGGAGCTCTTTATATATTCTAGGTGCTTAGTGTTTATGTCCTTTAAAGATATCCTCTCCCACTTGGTGGCTTGACAGCTCACTTTCTTATGAACACTCTGCATGAACAAAGCATTAGGTCTTTCACAAATGTGATATTACTTGTAGGTTTTTTCTTAGATTCCCTTTTAATTGGAATGTTCAGGTCATATTTATTACTATTTGTAATTATTGATATGATTGGATTTAAACCTACCATCTTATTTTCTATTTTTCTTATTTTCTTTCTTCTTCCTCCCCATCTTTCCCCTTCTTCTCCTCTTCCTTCTCTTTCTTTTTTTTCTTGTTGTATTTAATACTTCATACATGGAATCAGAAATCCAATATCTTAAAATTTAAACAGTGTTTTTATCATGAGGACAGTTGGAGGATTCCTTTCTGCACTGGAATTGCTCACTGTGTAGTGGATATCTGGAATAAAGGGTTTTGGGCAGAATGGGTTTGGACATCACTCACATAGTAGAACGTATGGAGTGTGAGCTGTAATACTGGGCCACATTCAGTGGGCGACATTGTTTGCTAATAAGGTGGCTCTTGAAATGCCGCAGAGCCAGACAATGATGCTAGCAAACACTACACTATTGAACATGATACTTACCTTCAAAGATCAAGTGAGGCAAATGGTGGGCAACACACACACAGAGGAATTTAGAGGAATATCTGTGTAGGTCACGGGGTCCATGGTCAAATTATTTTCACTTCAAAAGTCCCAAGTCAGAGACCCGAAACCATGCTTAACTCATTCATCAAATGAAGGGAAGCTCCCTGCTCAGCTTTCCTACATTAATCTGCCAATAAGTTCAGCAAAACTCCCTTTTTTTTTTTAATTAACTGAAATGACACAAGCTTTATCAGTCAGCCTGAGTCTTGCTGCTTTAAACAGCTTAGCGTAGGGGAGTTTTCATAATGTTGATAAAATGAGGTTGTGCGAGGTCCCGGAAATGGTGTTTGTGTTTCTTGCAGCTATGTCAGTGGCAGTTATATACGGCTTGATACGCTTTGTTTGGGAATGTGTGATACCATAAGTGTGCAATCTTTTGCTCTGTACTGTTGAAGCCACATTTTACTCTGAGTGTAGATAGTGTGGTATGTAATAGTCCTGTGATATAATGTATGAGATCTGAAATGGGTCTTAGGTGTCATCCAACTTTCACTTCAGAGAAAAAGAAATCGGCCCAGAGAAATTGAAAGAACTCATTTCAGTCATGCCAACTATGAAATCTACCTGGACCATGTAAACTAGTGATTGATCTCCCCATACCATATTTTAACCAACCATATTAGTGGTTGATTATTGATTTGCAAAACAATTCACAAAAGTATTCTTTTAATGATTATCTCTCTTAATTCAGAAAGTTACTGAAGTTTCAAGAATGAGGAATACAGGCTAAGTTTCAGGAAAATGTCTATATTTCAACCGACACATTCAGTGGAAAATGGTGGGGAATGTTAGGGCTCATAAATCTAAGCTTGGGGGTGTTATATCTAATCTCCTGGTATTCTGAAGGTCAGATCTCATGCATGCATGCCTTAATGCAGTTCCCATCAGGGGTTGCTTAAGAAAAGAGAGAGCACTTTAAAAAGTGGTTAAAACGGTAAGTTTTATGTTATGTCTATTTTGCCACAATAAAAAATGAAAATTAAAAAAGTGTAGGCTGTGGATTCATGCCATTTTTCTAGTTCCTTGGGTAAGAGGGAGGGTAGGTTCAAATGGGTATAACTTCTGTGACTTTCCTGAGGGGAGCTCCCTACTCTCGAGGACAGGCCTCTCTTTCGAAGGCAGAGCGGAGGGGATCATCAACAAGAGTTGTGAAAATAAAAAGTGGCCTGCCTGCTGGGGGCTGCCCAACCCTCTTCTCTTTCTGCCGTGTCAAAGAGGACGTCATTCCTTTCATGCTAGTCTGAATGGCACACGATTCCATGTAAACTGGACGGGGTGCTGTTTATGCAACATCTGTAATGTGTGAGGCAATGTGCCAGAAGTTGTACACACAGTATCGCAGGGGTCCTGATCATGTGCTGAGGTGGTATTATCCCTATTTTATACAGTCGTGTGCGGCCTAAAGACGTTTTGGTCAAGAACAGATTGTGTATGTAATGGTGGTCCTATAAGATCACAATGGAGCTGAGTTTCCTGTAAGAAATGGAAGGATTGGCTAGTTTGGCTCAGTTGGTTAGGTGTCGTCTTGCAAACTGAAAGGTCATGGGTTTAATTGCCCATCAGGGCCCATGCCTGGGTTGTGGGTTCTGTCCTCAGTCGGGGTGTGTGCAAGAGGCAAGCGATTGATATTTCTCTCTTACATCAATGTTTCTCTCCCTGTCTTTCCCCCCACCTTCCCCTCACTCTGGAATCAATACAAGAAAACACAAAAAGAAATGGAAGCATATGTGATTGAGGAGGAATTTTTTTTCTCTGATGGGAGCACTATCTGTGGATTTTGACAATAGATTTCCTCTCATTCACAGCAGCCCATTTTTGAGTACACAGATTACATCCCAATCAGCCACTAGCCTGTTTCAACCCCGAGGAGCCTCTTCCCCCAACACTCCACATTCAGAGAGCACTACAGCCCTCCCAGATCCAGCTTGCTGATCTTCAGAGTACATCGCTATAAACTCTTTGTTGAGGACCTGAGCTGCACTAGGACACAGGTCCACAGGGGCTACCTTAACAAGTATTAAGTGCCACTCCCACTGCAGTAAAGCTTTCTGGTAGTGTGGGGCCAGGCTGTTCCTGTCCTTCCAATGATGTAAAACTTGGGTAAGTTTTATTTCTTCCATCAGATCAATGCCAAAGAGAGCCCTTTGAGTCAGAGAGGGTTAATGGAACCAAAAACAAATTTTCAAAGGCAAAATATTGCATCCTCAGTTCTACAGCTCTCCATGTTAAATACCCTCTTTTTCTTTTTTTTTTAAATGGACAGTACGTACGCTCCTTAATCTGACCACTGCTCCAACGGGCGGTAACCCAAACCATGCTGCTGTGACAGCCGCCTATGTTCCTTCATGTCTCCATCCTGATTTCTTACGTGTACTGACCCTGCCAGTCACTACGGTGGCTGGCTATCCGTGCCTCACCCGGCCAGTGTCTCCTCGATGCTTCCAGTCAGCCTCGCCCACACCCCTGTTCCTGCAGCGGCATGGACAGCTTTGCTGTCCTGTTGCTGACCTGTCGGGAGGAAGCAGGGGGAGGGCCTGTGGGACAGTGTGTATGAAGTTGACAGTAGAGCACAGTAACGTCCTAGGCCTTCCCGTTCACTCACTCACTTACTCACTCACCCAGAGCAACTTCCAGTCCTATAAGCTCCATTCATGGTAAATTCCCTATACAGACATACTACTTAAAACAATCTTTTGTACTGTGTTTCTACTGTACCCTTTCTATGTTTAGATACATAAATACGATTGTGTCACAGTTGCCTACAATACTCAGTACCGTAGCATGCGGTACATGTGTGTAAGCCGGGGAGTGATGGATTGTACCGCACAGCCTGGGTGTGTGCCTTACCATCTCCGTTTGTGTCGGTGCACTCTGTAGTGTTTGCACAATGATGGAGTAGCCTCACGGTCCCTTTCTTAGAGTGCATCCTTATTATGAGTTAAAGCATGCCTGAATATGAGAAAAATGAGGCTCTGAGAGTTAAAATATAAACTATCCAAGCTCACACAGGTAGCAGTTTAGAGTTAGAATTTAACCTCAAGTCACTGTTGTTGAAGTTCTTGATCTTTTTGCTGTGGCATAATTGCTTCAAAACTTTTATCCCATCAAATGAAGTGGGTGCAAGAATTTAGTACCTCAGAGTTGCTCTATATTTTTGCAAGGGAAATAAGTATAAGAAATAGGATTTTGTTTGGCATGAAGTGAGTATTTCATCCATTCATTAAAATTTTTTTAAAGATTTTATTTATTTATATTTTAGAGTTTTTTAAAGATATTATTTATTTATATTTTAGAGAGAGGGGAAGGGAAGGAGAAAGGGAGAGAAACATCAACGCATGGTTGCCCACCATGCGCCACCAACCGGGGACCTGGCCCACAACCCAGGCATGTGCCCTGACTGGGAATCGAACTGGCAACCCTTTGGGTCACAGGTTCACACTCAATCCACTGAGCCACACCAGCCAGGGCCTTTCACATTAGATTTTTAATGAGAGCCCACTTATAAGATACAGGGTTTTGTTTGGCGTGAAGTATTTTTTTCATTCATTAGATTTTTAATGAGAGCTCAGTTTGTGCTAAGCATGGTGACCCAGCCCTCGGCAAGACAGACCTGGTTCCTGCTTGCCAGGAAAATAAAGAATGTCATGGCTGTGTGAACCCACTTCATCTGAATGCAGAAATTTATTGGAAACCTAATTAAGGACAAAAGTGAAGCTCTCCATCTTTTTTCTGTTATTTTTGTTACCACGGGCCAATGTCTGGTTTGGCCGGAGCAAAATAGATGAATTCAGCAAGATGTCTTTGGAGAACTCCAAAAGTGCATAAAACACATACGTTAAAAGTAAATGCATTCCGTTCCTGTTATTTGCGGTAACTTTTCTCTGTGAACTCACTGAGAACACCGAATTAGCGGAAACGGAACGTTGCTCCTAGGGGAAATGTAGGGCTAGGTTCCTGAGAGCCTCTGGACGCAGCTTCATCAACTGAAGAACACATAACTCCGTTTTTGTGTGTGTTTCCGTTGAGAGACACTTTATTTAGTATATATTGTTTATTTCTTTACGTTGAATTCATGTCCAGCAGCTCTGCAACTGGTGCCTGAAAGAGGCTCATCTGACACGTGTATTTTCTCCCTAAGGCACCCCACACCCTTCCTGCCCTTTTCAGCACCACACCTGGGGGCATTGTAAACAGCAAAGTCACAGACAAAAAAAGAAGACAGGTGAAACGTGTGCACTAAATAGACCGCAGGAAGAGCCCTTGTTCACGGAGTGAGCTGAAACAGGAAAACGGAGCATCACCTTGTTGTAGCTCAGCTGGGCACGTGCGTGTCCGGGAACTCAAAAACGGCACTGACCGCGAAAGCGCCAAAAGTATTGACTTGGGGGTTACAAATACATTTTAGCAAGTTAGGCCAGTTTAAATAGAAAGTCTGTGACTAATTGAGATTGACCATACTCATTTTAATAATAAAATATTGAAATGACAGATGGGGCTCTGTGGAGAATTAAGGTAGGGCCATGTATGGGAAGGCTCCAGGGTGGACGCTGCTGACGGGAGATCAGGTGAGGCTTCTGTGAAAAGGCCTGTGATCTAAACTGTGGTCTGAATTACAAGAAGGCACCTGTCCTGGGCATATCAGAGGGGAGGGCTTTTCAGGTGGGGGAGCAGGCAAAGAAAAGGCCTCGATGCAGGAAAGAGTTTGGTGTGAGGAATCCTGCGCAGGCCAGTGTGACTGCTGAGGAGTGGGAGAAGGGGAGGGCTGGGGAGGACTCTAAGGACTGTAGCCTGGGGTGAGGGGTGAGGATTTGACTGACACTGGGACCCACAGGGATGACTAAAATGTTTGTGCTACTGAAGGTCGGTTTGGGAGCTGCCTGTGAAGTTTGAGGAATTGTAGCAGTGTCCCGGTCACATTAGCTATTTAAAGTATGCCCCAGAAAATTCAATTTTCCCAATTCTACGCTTGCACAAGTCTTTCCTCACCTTGCAAGTGACTTTCCTTGCTTTTCCAACAAATCCCTGGCCAGGGAGGCCCCTTCCCTTGTCAGAAGCACTTGATCCTGACCGTGGCTCTGTTCTCTGTGTGTCTTGTACCTTCTTATTCCACTTGCTCTCCATCAGTGATTCCTGGTATATTTCTCTGTCAATACTAAACCATTTTTAAAAATTTTCACACTCACGCTTCCTAAGGGTATGGGTTGTTTTTTGCTTTTTTATTCTCTCTCAGTACCCTAGACACAGCAGCCCCTATAAATGCTGAATGACACTGAGCTTTTGTATTCTGGGCTGTAACCTTTTCTTCTTCCTGTGGCCATTATGAATGAGAGTGAAATATGAATGGGTGATGGCATAAGAGCTGACTGGGTGTTGGGGGCTGACAGGTAGGGAGGAGGAAGAGAGCAGCCCTGTCAGGAGAGAAAGTTACCCAAATGCTCCAGATCTGAGTCTTTTCCTAACAAGGAACAGCAATTATTTGCCAGGAAACAAAGGGCTGGACCAGAAGAACATTTAGGGTCTTTGATATTTCTTAAATATCCGTGACTTTATGATGGCCATAGAGCAGTTTAGCTAGCTCCAACCCTTTGGGAATGTGGCAAGGTAAAGAGGCATATACGTCACTGCCTTTAGGAATGTCGGTAACTTAAAACATTTGCTGTGATCATTTGATGCCACATTAACCAATATTTTCCCTAGTCATCTGTATTCTCTTCAATCCCTGTCTAGATAAGCTTTCAGTAAATGGATTGCATTTAGCCCCTCAATTCTGTTAAGAAACAGAGACTGAGGAAGATAGAATTTGTGAGTTTTTAAATTTTATAGAACACAGTTAGTATGTTGTATTTGTCAAACGTTTTTCAGCATATTTAGTGAAGGTGGGCAAATTAAATTGGCCTTTTCCAATATCCTCTGAATTTTTAATGAGCTCCTATATGTCTTGTCATTTTTTTCTGCCTATAGCTATTGTTTTCAGCGTAGCTGTGCTCTATAATTCTTTTCTTCTACAAAAGTAATTTATTTCTTTTACTTTTCAAGATGGCCTCCATTTGTCTGCATGCAAGTTTCAGATTTACTGCAATACAATGGTGTATAAGATGCTTTTTTTAAAACTGAAAAGCTATGGAATCTGATCTATCCAGTCATAAACTGTGGCATATTTATCTAAGAAGGAACCTGTTACCACAAAGACATGGGTTTTTTTTCCTTTAGAAAAGTTTTCAAATGTGCTCATGCTATGAAAATCACCATTGTGTTTTCCAAATGTGAGCATGAGTGACTTTCCAGAAAGAAAAAATGTGTTCCAAATGGATCTCAGTTGATTTCTTTAATTATAACTTCATATTATGGGCCTTTAAAAAACAGACAGCAATCTAAATGTTTTTACTGAACACTATGAAAATACTATTAAAAACTGCTGTGTCAATTAGGAATTAGAGGTTCTTAGACCCGTGGATTATTCCGTAGCTCTGTGAACACACTAAGTGTGCATGCGAACATTCATTCTATACATAATTAAAGACAGAAGCAGAGCTTTTAACCACTTCACTGCTAGCTTCTGACACCATCAGCTTTGGTGGAGTGTAGGAGGATCAGACAATAGACTAATTTAGCAAAAGATCTTTTTTTCCCCTTGAGAACTCTAAAAATACAGGTACTAAAAATAGTTTACTCTAGTCAAAATTTTCTGCATTTATATAAAGACTATAACTTGGTTCAAAAAACATGTTGGTTGCTTTTTACCTTGGTTTTAAACTCCAGCAGAAAAAGCCCAGCCTCTACTGAAATCAGAATGAGCAGGTCGACAACTTGAGTGTCTTTGTAAACAACTCTATACTTTCAAGAAGATCTGGGACACAGTCTTCTCAGTTGTGGGATGGTTGTAGCTTGGGATCATGGACTAGACAGGAAACTGGCTCTTCCCTTGCCCAGCTGTCTGCAACATGCCAATCATTGAACACGTGGTTTATGTTAAGAAAATGTGAATAATTCAGTGCCAGACACAGCTCTAATGATTGGAAATACAACTCAGAATATACAGGTCAGTAATAGTAATTTCATAGTTACATGAGAAGATCAAATCAATCTATTAACCCAATGTGCATGAAGGTTAGAGGCAGTTTCCATTATTTTGTTTTGTTTTATTTTATTTTTTTATCCTCACACGAGGACATTATTTTCATTGCTTTTATAGAGAGAGAGGAAAGGGGAGAGGCAGACAGACAGACACGTGAGAGAGAAACATCCATCAGTTGCCTCCCACACACACCCTGACTGGGGATCGAACCCATAACCTAGGTATGTGCCCTGACCAGGAATCAAACCCACAGCCTTTTGTTGTAGAGGACCATGGTCCAACCAACCAAGACACATGGGCAAAGGTCAGTTTCCTTCATTAATAATGGGATAATTTAATGAAAATATTGTATCTTTTAGAAACAAAGGTGTATACTTGTTTATCACTCTGTTAGTAGACAAGCAATTAGTAGTAGTATGGGTTTTTTATAGAGCTCTGAGAGTATCTGTGTGATTGGTGACTTTACAGCAAAGCACATACAATAAAGTCACATCTGGACTTCAGAAACATTTAAGTTTGAGGATCTAAGGGAGGCTACTTAAACGGAGGTTGCCTGGAGCTAAATGAAGCCTCCTTTGTATACCCTGCACACTCATATGCATGATAGGAACATTACGTGTCACCAGCCGCATCTCTTACTACACATTCATTTACATCCTATCTCTACTATTACTTTGAATCTACCTGAATAGCTGTTGACTTGCATCTTAAGATTTAGTTAAGATTTCCTCATATCCTCATTCTGTAGATTTTGAGAAGTTTGAACTCACTTTCCTTACCACCCTCTCAAGATGTCTGAGTTTTCAGGGATCTTCTGGCCATTTCTTGTTTTGAGCTCCTTATCTTGCTAAACTCGTAATCTTGTTCATCTCACCTCCTGTGGAGCCTTCCCCTTCTCTCTGCACAAACTCAAACAGGAGCTTCAGGCTCCTTGCCATGATTTTAACCGAAAAAGAAAATCACACAACGTGTTAGGAGTATAGAGATTTTAATGGAAATTTGGTGATACTGAGGGAGTTTAGAATCACAGCAATGCCAATGATTTAAAATTTATAGTGAACATTCCTTTTCTTTAATAGGTTACTGGCTGTCCTTTATCCACAGACTCCAGGGTTTTATAAATTGCCAATCCTTCTCTAGTCTCCCCTTGCCCTCAAGTGGCTCAGAAAGATATCTTCCCAAATAAAGCCAGCTCCCTCCCCAAGAGAGATCTGGGGCCAGCTGTTACAATAATACTTATTTTCCCCACAACAAATACACTTGTGCAGAATATTCTCAAATTCTAAGCCCTTTAGCTAGCTTTCCATCTATGTATCTGTCTTGTAGCAGTCTGTGGGATTTTTTTGTTTCCTGTTACAGCAGGCTTTGATTGCTTTGACCATCTGTGCCAAAGGGGAAGGCACAGGTACCAACCAACCCAGCGACAGAGGACGAGAGTCATCCTGGCTGTTTCTCATGCTTTTCCACATTTATGGCACGCATAAAATATTCGTAAGGCACGCGTGCAGGAATAAATAGATAAGGTTGCATGTGGCCGAAGATGACTGCCCAGTGGCTTCAGCTGTTTCCAGGGCTTTGGCCACTCAGGCCTCTTGCAGCCCACCCAGGACTGAGGAGATCAGCATGAAAGCACATCTATAAACATCAAAGCACACCTATAAACATTGCAAGGCTACCTGCTGGGAACCTCTGGAAAACTGTAGCCTCATTCAAGCCAAGGAAAATCAAAGCAGCAGCTCATCTGTTTGGGCCAAAAGTTTCTGTTTGGGGCATGTGATATTGTAAGGAGATGTGTAGTTTTTTTTGTTTTTTGTTTTAACTACGTAGTTAAATATATATTGCATTGATTGTATTACCTCCAACTATGGAACTCTAAAAATACAAATCTAAAAGCCTACCCTATAACATCAGTATTACTGCATTATATTTAACTAAGTCATATTTCTAAATGTACTATAGTAAGGTGCAACATATAACAACCTTTTGTTGTCATTTTAACATGCTAGTCATTGCTCCCTTTAATTAGCTGGTTAATTTAAGGGGACTTTGGAACATCTGTGGGAAAATCACCTTAACACATGGGTGGTTAATTCCAAAGCTCATTTTGAAAAGGCATGGTGTGTGCTCATTTATTTTTTCTTTCATTCATTCATTCACTCATCCATCCATTCATTCATTCATTCAACAAGTGTTGGCTTAATGCCTGGTATGTGGTAAGGAAGGAAAGGAAAAAAGTGTGTCATAGCTGCTCCTTCCAGAAACTGTGGAACTAGAGTCAAATGGAAAGATAATCCTTGGATATTTGAAGCATTAAAGTTATGGATAAAAGAGTTTATAGTTAAGTGCCAAAATAATAGATAACAACAAAACAGGAATTCCTCTAAGAGGGTGCTCGGGGTCATGGAACCTTGTTAGGGAGTAAGATATAATTTAAGCTGATCCTTAAAAGATGACTAGCATTCAGAATAGCTAAAAGTGAGACAGCGCTAACTCTGTGGATTCTGGCAGAGTGCAGTTTAGTAATAAGAAAAGGCTTGTTTTAAAAGAAAAAAATATGTGCCTTTCACAGTATAGGTAAACATTAGAACTAGGAATTTTCTAAGTAAAGTTTTATTTATTTTAATGAAAGAAAGGACGTGATAAAGAAGAAATGATCAATGATGTTGGCATAACTCTATAGTGTAAAATGACCCAGCATAATTTATTCACTAAATATTGGCAAAAGATTATGTGTTAGCTGTTCAGATGGGTGGTTATTGTTCTGATAATGAAGACTAAGTGTTTCAGAGTTGTTGTCTACTAAGAGAGCAGAAATAGGAATAATATGTGTTTTAAGAGCCTATAAATATTTTATTTGTTTATATCCAACACCTTTATGGAAGGGAAACCCTTTTGATACTTTTATGACTATTTATCTGGTTAGATATGCTGCAAGTTCTGATTGATGATAAGAGAAATAAGGGCTGCCCGCTCCCCTTCTCACCCCAAGTCAGAGCACCCTGCCTAGAGGTTATTTATTTTCTTTTTCTCCTCAGGATTGCTTTAGGGCCTACAACAGAAATGACATAAAACTTTGATTTTGAGTTCCTTTGGGGTAGGGGGCCAGGACTATTTTAAATCCTTAGAAAGAAGCATGACTAGCCCTGGCTGGTGTGGCTCAGTGGATTGAGTGCTGGCCTGTGAACCAAAGGGTCACTGGTTTGATCCTGAGTCAGGGCACATGCCTGGGTTGTGGGTCAGGCCCCCACTAGGGGGTGCGCAAGAGGCAACCACACACTGATGTTTTCCTGCCCCCCCCACTTCCTGTCTCTTTAAAAATAAACAAATAAAATCTTTAAAAATAAGTATGACTAAATTCTTGTTGTTTCTTTCTGGAATGTGCTGGTCTGAATAAATTCTTCCGATGTGTTTTGAAAATTAGTTTGAATAGGAAAGTTGCCTAAGAATTATAGTGTAGACGGGACAGAAAGGGGAGAAAAAACCCTAGCTCTTCTACTGATGTTATTATTTTAAGCAGTAGAATAAGTCAAAAATATAGAAGAATCTTGTCATTGCAAAGAAATTGACTCATACCTGCTAAGCAGTTAAACTTGCTTGTGAAGGCTTGTGATGTAGTTTTCAGTAATACTATTGTATTTTTCTTCCACTACTGACCAAATCCAACACTAAATTGTTCACAGATAAACCAGTTATTAAATTTATAGAGCAGTCATTTAAAACATCATCCATCCATACATCTATCTATCCTTTAAATGCTTACACCTGCTTATCATGTAAGGCACCCCGGATGTATGTGAGTGACTAAGCCGCTTCTTGTGATACTTGCCTTTCCCCCACATGTTCATATATTACACTGTGATCTCAAAGCCAAAGCCAAAGCCAAAACATCTAGATCTTCCTCATTCTTAAAATGGCAGTGCAGTATTTGATGGAACGGAATGGATATATCATAATTCATTCAAGGAGTTTCTTTTAAAAGAATGCAGCAAAACTTATCAATTCTCCTAATTAAATTAGCGTTAGAGAAGGCGTTTCATATTTGATTTATTTGACTTATTTAAAGAATTCCACAAGCCCTAGGGGTTGCATGTATGTGAATTGGATATGGCATGTAACATTTTTCAAATAGAAAATCTGAAGCTAACAGCACCCCAAAAGGACAAAATGCACTCTGTCTTTACAGGTCCACAAACAGTGACAAGACAAAGCCTTCTCTGGGCTGCACTAACATCTTGAGCAGCTTGGACTGGCCTGAAAGACCATCCTCTGTAAAGAGGAATCTGCTTTGGATTGTTCCCTTGCCCTTTGTCTCGGTGCATCTTCAGTCACAGGGGGCTTTTGCTCCCTAACTGCTCTCCACATTCACAGAGGGAACACGCCCCTTCCTAGCCTCTCAGAGCCAGCAGGCTCCTGCATATGTTTGGTTGTCCCGAAGACCTGAGGAAGCCTGCCCACCAGGGCATCTTGCATTCAAGGCATATTTTGCTGTTTTATTGTGAGTAGAACCGGAGCCATATTTGAGCCTTGCATTCTTGAAGACCCTGAACACCTTGATTTGGTCTGCCTGGATGGAATAATACTAATTTATTTTATTTTACCTATGTGAATCACAAATTTAAAATTCATTTATTCAAACGTATGTAAACATCACTATGTAAAAGTAATTTGAAGATTGTTTTTAATGTAGTAAAGAGCAATATAGTGTATCTTTATTTTCAGCCCCAAAGTTGAAGTGAATGAGAAGTGTTTTAACAAAGTGGATTTATTGGAAATCCACTGCAAGCACTGCCAACAAGGAGACGTTGTGTGTGTTGTCTATGTAGGAATTTACCAAAGATAGTCACTTTTGTAACTTGAGAAATGAAGCCTTCCAGAGATGTACAGAATTAATCTTACCTTTTGAATTATTTTAGTGGGAGGGGTTTTGTTTGTTTAAAACTCAAATGAAGCCCTGGCTGGTGTGGCTCAGTGGATTGAGCACTGGCCTGCGAATCAAATGGTTGCCGGTTCAATTCCCGGTCGGGGCACATGCCTGTTTGTGGGCCGGGTCCCCAGTGGGGGGCATGTGAGAGGTAACCACACATTGATGTTACTCTCCCTCTCATTCTCCCTCCTTTCCCCTTTCTCTGAAAATAAATAAATACAATCTTAAAAAGAAAAAAAAACCCTCAGGTGAAGTTTGATACTTTTGTCTGAAGTCCACTTGGCCTTATTTTGCTGGACATCATTGGACAGGGCAATGCAACCTTATGCAGCATGACTTCCCGTGCTTTAAAAACATTAAAATGGGTCAGTGAGAAGATAAAATTGAATTTCTTTTAAATAGTGGAACTTGAGAAAACTCTAAAGTGCTTACCCAAACTGAGATATTTCCATGAATTAGTAGCTAAGTAATTTAGAAAAACATTGGTTTATTTCTAAATGTAAAACAATAACCCCACCAAGATATACTCATGAAGTAGGAAGTCTTTGGAAATAATGAAAAATTATAAACCAGGCCCACAGACAATAGTCAGCAAAAACAGATAGTGGAAAGGCACGCGGATGGAGCTAACGTCAGCCCTGGTAGGGAGTGGAGAAAATTTGAGCACTGTGCACACTCAGAACAACCCTGTAGGAGCCGCGGTTCATACTAAGGCAGCTCGACTGGAACCGTTCCTCCTAATGTTACCTTACAGCACCCCCACGACTTGCCCACTGTCTCAGAAGAACTTCCGTCGCACAATTGGGGTTCAGCTCACACAACGTCCACTTATCTTTCTGAGCCATATTCATTTCACAGTGGTGATGCAACCGATTACAGAATCAGTTAATTTGAAAGAGATGCAGCATAAGTACTGTGAATCATGAGATGTTTTTATTATTTCTTTTTTAGATTCTCATTTCCCTTTGTCATGGTCCTGTGAGAGATTTAAGCAGTAATATAATTTTGATTTCTTTTTCCCACATTCCTTGAATGTGAAAAGGCGATCTTCCATTTATTGTCTTCATTTAGTAAAATCTGATGTTTTCAAGAAATCAGTGGTTCACTCAGAGATAATTTATTGAGCACCTACTAAGTGCTCAATTTATACTGAATTAGGTAGTGATCTGACATTATTTACATTTCTTTCCAATTATTTTACTTACTGATTAAAAAACCAGATATTAATGTAGACTAGAATGCTTACATTAATGCAAAATGAACAATCTTTGTTTTCCCCACACCCTCTGCCCTTCTAATTTTTAAAGGTACCACTATAGAATTAGAATTGGTAGACCCCCTCAGTACTGGCCAAACTCATGGGCTGGTGGCACTTCAGAATAATGTTGGCTTCTAGGGAACAGAATAGATTTGTGTAGAAACTCTGTTTTTAGAGATAGAACCAGAGTTGGGATTCAATTTTCCCCTGAAGGTCTGCTTCAAAAATTTGCCTCAGGCCTGCTCTGCCCTTTCCCCCAGGTCATCCCAGAATTGTCACTTTTTTCTGCATGGGATTCATAAAGGCAGGAAGGGTAAACTTGGTCTGTTTCACAGTATAACTATTTTTACCTTATCTTTTACTTTCCATGTAAAATTATTTTTTTCTCGTATGCTAACTCCCTTGCATAGACAGGACAAGCCCAGTGAATGTGAAGATGAATTCAAGGGCAGCACTGAAGTCCTTTGTCTGTCCTTGGCCACAAGACTTTTTTTTGTGCTTTTCATGAAACTACAAGTTTATATTAACTACTCAACTTTCAAACTTCAATGGAGAAGCCCATCTTTATTCTCAAGTGGTACAATCAGTCAATTAAGTTTGTATTATGCATCCTATCTTAATATTTCTCTTCCCTTCGCTTCTCCCCAGCCCCGGAGATCAGTCTCTCTGCATGAGTCAAAGTTCCTTTTCTCTCCTCATATTTCACTCTTCCAGGATCTGTAAACTGTCCAAGCTCTCAGAGCTCACTTAAAAATGGATCGGGTCCAGAGGGATCAGTGCCGACTTCTCATTAATCTATCAGAGTTTCAAATTCCCAGGCTTGCACGAAGAGAAGTGGGAGAGGAGGGAAAAAGTGAGGTCTCACCTCCAGGAGAGGAAGGCCCTGCCTCTGTTTCTGTGGCGGGATTGTTACCTTCAAGTGTGCTCTCTCCGAGGTGAATTCTGAACTGAGTGGTGCAGGGATGATGAGTCAGCTCGCTCCAGAGGAGTGAGACAAGAGTTTGGCTAGGACCCTGTGATTCAGCTTTGTGGTCAAGGAAGAATATGTAAATTAACTGAATTCCCAGGCATTTCAACCCTGGAGGAAGAGGATTAGGGGAATCCAAGAGTCTTGACCTTACTGTGTGGCTGAATTATAACTAGAGCCTGTTTTAACTAGCACAGCTTGAGTTTCATACTTGAAGTAGAGCTTAAATGAAAATACTCTCCACTCTTACCCTAGTCTGGTGGGAAATTTATTAAATGTTAAAGTCTAATCTGAAAACAAACAGAGCTTTAAATAAAACTATGCCATGTCATTTAAGAGTGTTTATAACTTGAGTGACGAGTGTCTGGGCCTAATAACCCAGATATGGAGAAGGAATTCCACGGCCCTCCTTTTCAATCTGGACCTGTCTGGAAGCGTTTATTTGTACTGAGTTTTCCAGTCTGAAAGTCTGTGTCATTGTTTAGATTCTGTCTGAATAAATAGGCAGGATGATAAACTTCCTCGTCAGGTGAGGTTTATATCTTTTGAACCAGACCATAGCCTCTAAGCAACGGCTTTCCGGTCCAGAGGCTGCATAATCAGTTTTGCAAATACATACAGGAGGCCCTCCTACATGCACAGACCAGCACTGTGTACTTGCAGGCATAACGATAATGATGATGATATACAACCCTTTATGAAGTTGTAGTCATTTGGGGAACGTGAATCTGATATACATGAAATAAGGTGCTCATTTAGGAAAATCTTAAAGTAAATATAGTCAGATCTCAAATTCCGCTCAACGCACTTAGTAATCAGGAAGAAGAAAGTAAGCGTTGGCTTTAGTTATTGGGGGACAGTTTGATGAAATAAATTGGACTTGAAATGGTTTGTGCAGAATGGGTTCAATTTTGGTTGCCAGATTTTAAGAGGAACTTAAAACATTAGCATAAAGCTTCCCATCGACCCACAGCCTCGGGCAGGGGCCTAGGCTGAGAGTCCCCAAGCTCATCAGTGCGCCCCAAACCTGTGCCTTATTCCCCATCGCGCTGCACAGACATGGTCATTTCTCTTTGCGAATGACGTGAATAGTGGTTAGGCAGCACCGAAGTGGGGGGGTTTGGGATGGCAAAGAATCTCCAAACCAGGTCCCATGAGGCATAGTTGAAGGATGGCAGCAAATGAGCTGGAGTTGAGAAGATTAAGGGACAAACATAATAGAGAGTTTTCAAATATTGCAAAGCCCATTTTTGTATTTAGTTTACGTGAACTTTATTCATTGATATTTATAGTATTAGAAATTAAAACTGAGAACTAAAAAATATTTAATAATTACTTTAGAAACAATAACAAATCCATTACTATTATATGTTAAACTAAATAACATACTTTATAAGTATATTTTCAAAAGAGTGTGTAGAGTAGCATTGTTTTATTTTTTTCAAATCTCCAATATTAATACTGGTATAATAGGATTTAGTTGGATTCTCATACCTATTTCTTCATTCAGTCTGTTGTAATATGTAGTTTTGGTGGAAGTATACAAAAAAAAGAAAATTTAGTCTTTATTTCAAAAGATCAATCTGTCTATTTTACAGATTATATATCATCTGGATCTTAATAGTTTTTAATAACCTTTTTAATAATGGTGGGTATTCTTTGCAAAGACCATTTTGTTACAGAAGTGGATTTGTTACAGATCAATCTGGGGTGCAGTACTGGGCCTGTTGGGTGGATGGACCAGGGAGCATACAGCTAAGAATTCAGCTAAGCATTCAGAATTCAAATAGGAGTTTTCTCATAATTAAAATGCCTGACAGAGCACTGTTTTTTAGAGCAGTGAATTCCTCATCCCTAAAAATGTGAAGGAGAACTTGGGTGTCTCTAATGCTGGCTCTGTGGGGAGAGTGGCAGGGTTGGACTAGGCAGGCTCCAGGGTTCTTTTCAACTCCAGTATCTTCACCACTGGGTGTGTGTTTAGGAGCCCAGGCAAGAAGAAATGTGGCGACTTTCTAGTCAGAGGTAACTGCTGCACGGACAACACGTCAGGGGATGGATGCAGAGAACTGGAAATGTCTTTGTGTCAGGTGTATGCTGAGACATGACAAAAGCATGAAGTGGATGATGAGAACTCTAAATATTCTGACAGACAATGGGGAGCCATCTTACTTCCTGTCCTGGGGCAGAATGTGATAAGGTCAGTGTTTGAGGAAGCTTTGCTTTATCTCCTGTGCTAGACAGGTGTAGGGCAAAGGGAGTTAGAGAGATAGATTGATTGACCAATCAATGAATAGATAGTTTCCAGGCAAGGAGATCATTTAGAAACTTTCTCGGGTTCTCTTATACCTTCCTTGCTGTGGTGGGGGGAATAGAAACAGAAAAAGGGGCAACATCAGAATTTAATGGAAAGACTAATATGAAAGTAGTTCTGAAATACCTCTGAAATAATTACGTGGTTACTTTTTTAGATCAGTAGACCACAATAAAGTATTTGCATTTTGGTCTACCCCTCCAGCTGACCAGCGGGACCTCAGATGAGTCATTAAAATTCCTCATATTCTAATTCCCTGGCTGTGTCATCTCAGTAAGAGAGAATATTTACAAAACATTCTGAGTCCTGGATGAAAGGTGCCTTGGTATATTAGTATCATCCTATAATTATTTTGTTATTATGCTTATTGTTCTCAGTTAACAATGATGACGTAATTTTATATTTGTTACTCTAGGGTTATTTTTGTCTTCCAGCAGGATTCTGCAAGTGCCTTTCCTGTAAGATGGTCTTTGAAACACCGGCAAGTCTTTCAAATATTTGTTTTAATATTGGTCCATCCAGGGAAAGTGAAAAATATATAATATTCAAGATTATCACTCCTATGTCCTCCTCATTCTAATATCTCGAATATATAGAAAATACTTTGTCCTCATTTATTTACAAGAAGCTATAATGATTAAATTGGTGCTGTCCTGGGGTAGTGTTTTTTTTTTTTTTTTTTTTTTTTCTGTGGAATTCTCTGAACAGGGCTTTCCTGAAAAGAATACATTAAGACTGTCAGAATGATTCTTTTCAGCACACTCAGCTTTGCAGATGGCCTTTGTTGAGGGGGAAAAAATGCATTATTCTGAAAGCCCTTCTGATCTTCAGGAAAACTGAAAATATCAAATATTATTCTATCATTTGAACTTCCCTACGAGAAAATCCCAGAAAATTTTATTTTCTGGACTAAGATAATTCAGAGCTCACAGTATTTTAAAACATGAGAATAGAAATGTGTTGAAGAAAAATGAACTTTTAACATATGCATTTACTGAAAGGAAGACTTCCTCTGTCTTTGAGAAGCAGAAATCGTGGGGCCCCTTTCTCTTTTCCATTTATGAGTTTTTGCACCTGAACATTTCCCTGGGTGAAGGGATGTGTCTGGCATAATTTTCCTGGGACATAATTACTTCATGTGTGTCAGTAAGACAGGGCTCAGATATTTACTGAGCTCTGGTTGGCAGTGTTGTGAACAAGATCGTGCTTTTTCAGGACTGCAAAAACAACTCCCATGCATTGGAAAAAGAAGAAAGGAGGACCTTCCCCAGGAAGACTTGGTTTAGAAATCTATTTCAGGCCTGCACCGGCAGACAGTGCTTGAGTGGGAGAGGACTCACTTTGATTTTTAGGGACTTATAAAATGTGCTGCCCTGTGTACCCAAAGCCACAGACCTGCTGTTAATAGGATATGTACCTGGGGTTTTTCTGGTGGTAAAATTTATAAAACCAAACAGTAATTTCTTTGGGAAGTTGGGGTTCAGATGATAGTGTCTAGCATGGGGCCACAGGTTGACAAACCTTCATAATGATAACATCTTTGTTGTTGATGATGGTTGAAAATGGGGGTAGAATGAGGAGCAAAGAGGTCTGTTTTCCATGATGGAAGGAGAGCTCTCCTATCAGGAGAGGAAAAAAAGAGATGGGCAGGTCAAGGGAGTATTTTGGCAGATGCTGCTGCTATTCTTAAGAAAAAGAAAAAATGGCTCAAATTATCTTCCAGGAGAGTCCTGGCCGTCCGCTAGGAAACTGGTTCCTGGTCTGAAGGTATCTGAGAGGTGCACTGTGATTACAGAGCGAAAGGTTGTTTGCGGCTGAGCTCTTTCTTGGCTTTGTGTCTGCCGGCCCTGCTTAGTCTTTTATTCCAGTCCCCCTGCCCCTACTTCCTTTTCTCCCGCTCTCCCTTTCTTTTTTCCTCAACTCCTCATTTAGTGCTTGTTTCTCTTCTAGGCTGTAACGATCTCACTCTTGTCCTTTTCATGTCTGGAGACCATGTCAGATAAGGTGGGAGTCCTTCAAATCAGCCTTTCCAGATGGGGGAAGGTGAGGCTTGCTTATTATGTACAGAAAATACGACACTTTCAAATGTGCTTATTGCATTTCCTACACACACAGTGGAAGAGCATGCCAAAAGACCATTCTGTCTATAGGATGTGCCTACACCTTAAACATATTGCAGTTTATTATTATTGTTTAAAATGTATTCATGTAAAGCTTTTTTTTTTTTTTGAGAAAATTTCTCTATTTGGAAAAAAATGGAGAATAGGATCCAGTATGCAATTGTTATGTTGTTGAATTATTCTTGAATTAGCAAGATAAATGAAGAAAGACTTCTCAGATAATACATTACAGCTGAACTGAAGTTCTATTCTACACAAATGTGCTTGCGAAAAGTTAAAGTAATTTCGAATTGAAAAACCTATATGTTGTTAATTCTGGTTTTTGCAGGAAAAAGGGATTTATAATAGAAGGAAGGAAAGATATACAAGGTGAAACTATACCTTACTATAGTTTTAAAAATTTACATGCAAAAATTACTGTGATTTTCGGCCTTATTTTAAGGGTATTCTTTTTCATTGGCTTCATAGAGTTCTGTCCAGCGAGGCCTTTATACTTTGTATATTGATCAATAAGCACACTGTTTTCTAAAGCGAAGGCCTCCAACCTGACTTTCATCTTTGTCCCCAGTTCTAGGCTTTCTTGGACAGTTTTGACTTTGTCCTACATGATGGATGTCTGTGGGGCCCTATGGCCCGAGGGAGAGGATGTCACCCCTTGCAGCTTCCTCACTGCCATAGGCAGGGTGGCATTCTCCAGTCCAGCCTGTGTGCTCCCAGCAGCAGGCTGTGTGCCCTTTGCATCTGCAGTGGCCCAGTGACTCGAATCAAAGGTGTCCCTCCTCAAATCTGGTTCTGCTTCAGGATTAAAGTGACTCTCCACCCCAGCTTGCCCAGGTCACTCCCTCTGCCCACTGGCCGGCTGTCCCAGTATAATCATTTGAAACACTTCTTTCATCCTCTGGGTTTATTCCTGAGGTACCTCAGGTATCAGCAGAGAGAGGCTCTGTTCAAACCGGGTTTTACTTTATACCCAATAAGGTTGTATTGGGGAAGAGGAACCATGTTAGTAACTTAACAACACTGGGGCTCCATTAATAAGTGTCTATCTGGGAAGTGGATAGCAATTACTCATTTAATCGATGTTCATTCATCACCTACTTTGTGTCACATACAGTTCTATGTATTGTGAATGTAGAAGTAAAGAAAACAGAGTCACTGCCCTCAAGAAGCTTCTGTTTTGCCGGAGGAGACTGGCAATAATGAAAAAAAAGGGATATAATTTAATGTCAGGTAATAGTAATTGCTATGAAGAAATAAAGTGGAGTATGGTGCTGGAGATATTACCAGAAGTACTGTTGCCGTAGACAGGATGTCAGAGACAACTTAAGGGGAAGTGACATGTGAACCGTCGTCGTCACAGTCATCTCAGACAGAGCCTGTGCCACAGTGAAGCCCTCCCTGAATCACCTTGGGTGCTCCCAGCGTGCCCTGAAAGCTTGCCAGGGAGAGGACAGCGATTAGCATAATGCTGTGGAGAACTGTTTTGCGTGTGGTCTTCAACTGCTATGAACTTACTTTGTTCATCGATCTCCAGTCCCAACAATCCCACGCCATAATTTTCTACTTGGTGTATTACCCACATTGCATCTCCATTTAGTTTCAAAGTTCTAAGAGGTCTGGATAGAGGTGGGCGTTTTTGAACATGTAGCAACACTACAGAATATTTCCCGAGGCTGTTTCCTGTCAGTTGTGTGGCTCTGTAGTGAGGCATTCTGGGAAGTTCTTCCCGTGCCCCAAGTCTTTGGAGCTTCCTGACATCTGAGAAGATTGCAACATTTCCTGAATCTTACAGTGAAGGGAAATGGGCTCCTATATCCAAAACCTTCAGACTTAAGTGTTTGCCAAGTGCTTTGCAATCTGCCTTTCCATAATTCGCTCATTATGTCTGTGATAGGGTTTATCATGCCGGTACAGCACCTTACTGAATAAATTTTGGGACAGATGGAGTTGGCAGAATGGAGAAGAGCAGGAAATGACATTGAGCTGTGAGCTCTTCACAGGGATCTTCTGTCTGTGGGGACAAGCTTGTGACTGGCACCACAGCACTGGCTTTCAATAAAAGTTGTGGCATGAATGAGTTTATACAAGGTGGAGGTGAGCTGCTATTTATTTGAAAAATTTTAGGTATTTTCTTTTAAAGTGATTTTATTTTAAATAAAATAAGATTTTATTTAAAATTATATTTTAAATTAAGAGATCCTGTTGTTGAAGAGGTATACCATCTCGAACCCTTTTGCAGGGTGAATTTTATTGACCTGGATTTCATCATGAATTTTAAAGAAATGGCATTTATAATATTTTAAAAAAGATTTTATTTATTTACTTTTAGAGAGAGGGGAAGGGACTGAAAAAGAGAAGGAGAGAAACAGCAACATGCAAGATTGGTTGCCCGGCTTGCGCACCCCCAACCGGGGACCTGGCCTGCAACCCAGGCATGTGCCCTGACCAGGAATCAAACCGGTGACCTTTCAGTTCACAGGCCAACGCTCAATCCACTGAGCCATACCAGACAGGGCAAAAAAATTTTTTTAGTAGATGAAGAAAGCATGAGTGCCCTGGCTGGTGTGGCTCAGTGGATTGAGTGCCAATTTGTGAACCAAAGGGTCATCGGTTCGATTCCCAGTAAAGGCACATGCCTGGGTTGTGGGCCAGGTCCCCAGTAGGAGGTGCATGAGAGGCAACCACACATTGATGTTTTTCTCCTTCTCTTTCTTCCTCCCTTCTCCTTTGTCTAAAAATAAATAAGTAAAATCTAAAAAAAAACCCCCACAAAACCAAGCATGAGTGGTGAGGTGGCCATTATATTGTGGGTCAGAGTTTGAATTACTTACAGTATCTTCGGTGCTATAGCTCATGGCTGGCTGGTTGGTCTGTCCCTACGTCCATTTGTCCATCTATCCACCTGTTCATGTTTGTCATGTGGGAAGACATTTTATTACTGACTAGCAGCACGGTCATTTATCTCTCACATGGACTCAGTTTTCTTATCTATAGAATAATGGGTTTTGTCTAAATTATATAAAGGGTCCTTTTAATCCTGGATTCTTGAGATTCTCACAGTTTGATTGTGTAAGACATTGGAAAGAATACAGACTTGAATTAAACATGGATCCTGCCTCCAAAAGCCACGTGGTCTGGTAGGTGTACTGATATATAGAAGGCTAGCAAAAATGCCACTGGAGAGTGACCGGGAGCTAAGCACAGCTGCAGGGAAATTGGAAGGGGATTTAGAGAAGGCGGAAGATTATTTTTAGCTGCAGTGTTAAGGAAGTCTTGGGGATTGGGAGAAGGTGGCATTTAATTTGAATGGAGGGAAGTAACATACTAAGTTGATGAGTATCAGTTATCATCCTTGTCTCATTTAAAGTTCACAACTGTGAGATAGGTTTTATTATCTTCATTTAGCAGATGGAGAAACTGAGGCAGAGAATGAGATTAAGTAGTTTATCGAAGGTGATCTGGCTGTTAATCCGGAGAGCTGTGTTTCAGGAGGAGGTCTGTTAACCCCACGTTATCCTATGTGTTCAAGGTCGAGTCAGAAGAGAGATGAGGACACCTCAGATGAATGAAAGACCATCCGCAATGGCTGGCCAGGTGCCAAGTGCCTGCGCCCTTGAGCAACAGCAGGGATGTCAGGGGGCCTGGAACTCTGTGCCCAGCGATGATAATACGTGGTAGAAACAGAGCCTGTCAGGGCAGCTTGGGCTTTGAAAGGAGAGGCTCTCCGAGCCTGGTTACAGGATCTCGCCTTTGTGAGGCCCAAATGAAGATTTTGAGCAGGAACGGGCCGTGACTAGAGGAGTGTATTTCAGGATGTTTATGACTGTAAGGCCTTCTTCTGATTCTAAAGAACTTTCATGTGTGTGATGCTGAGAAAACTCCTCCCCAGTGTCTGCTGAGGTTGAGCCTCTGAGAGTTTCACCCAGGCCTTTGTACTAAGTAGCACCCGGCCCTGGCTCCACTGTCCTGCCATTTGGAACATCAGCACTTAAAAAAAAAAAAAATCCCTGCTCAGTTCGCAGGACTTTGAGAAGAAAATGCCTTAATTTCCCCCCTCTTTCCTGTCCTCTTGATTTTAACCTATTTTCTGCTATTTTAAAACTTACTGCTCAATAAACAAATAATTAGCCCTCCTTTGGCTTTGCTAGTGAATAATATACCATAATGTTTAGATTAAAGCAGTGTAGCGGCTACACTAGAAAAATACATCCCAGTTACATGATGAATTCCTCATTTTCCTTTTTATTCGTGGTGTCCTGGGGTGGCCTACTGGAGGAAAAAAAAATACTATTTGATTCTCCCTGGGTGGTCAGACAGGACTTGTAAAGACTCTTGTTTGTTTTGTGTTGAGCCTTCAAAGGCACGCAGGCTTCCCTACATAAAGATGTACTACAAAAATAGGGATTTTTTTTTGAAGTTGCTATGTGTAAAGGGAAATTCAGAGCAACCGTCTTCCTTAGAACTATGAGCTAATGTGATCGAGGGCCCCTTTTCACCAGGCAGCTTTGTCGTTTCTATCTCTGGTCATTACCGTCCGTCCTACGGGGAAATTGTGTTATAAAAACGATCTCCACCTGTGTTGTTTTTTTAACCATCACACAACATGTACTTGAATTTCTAAAACCACATTTATTATTGTGCATGTTAGATTTTTTAAGGCCTAAGAAATCTGAGTGGGGGTGAGGAGGGAGGGGGAGAGAGGGGGAGGGAGGAGAGAGGGGGAGGGGGGCAGAGGGATATGGGGGGAGGTAGGGAGGGAGAGAGAAGGAGGGAGAGAGAGAGAGAGAGAGAGATTCAGGAGACTCCGGAGGTATGTGCGCTCCAGAAAGACGTTCCAGGCCACGTGTTCAGCACATTCCAATTAGCAAGGCCCTCCTGCCGAGGTGTGGGAGAAAAGTTTGGATTGGGGTTAGGGCTGGCTAAATGGAGGCTACTCTTTCATGCAGTCTTTCCAGAACCCCCTCATTAACACCTGCAAGTCAGCTGGTGCCCTGTGCAGGGTCCGTGCCTCTGCCGTGCGAAGTGTGTGTCAGCCATTTTGTTTACCCATGCTTATTTTCTCCATTTCATAAAATTAATTGCACCTAATGGGGGAGGTTGATAGTGCTGGATTATTTTAAGCCTGGAGGGAGCAGAGCAGCTGTGTCCTGGATCAGACCACTGATCTATCTAGTAGGCTGTCTCGTCACCTGATTCACGGGAGGAAATGTGCGTAGCCAATTCTGTGAATTCCTGTGTGAGAGAAAATGACCTCGAGCCCTCGTGAGCCACACGGTTGCTGGATGCGGTGTGTTCACGGAAGCTGCGTCACTGTCTTGGCCCAACAGGGATATAGTATAGTGCTAACCCCTAGAAAATTATTTCTCCTTAAAAAAAGAAATGGCCATTGTGTGAACTAGTTGACTGTTTCACAACTTGCCAAGAACTTTGCTTTTGGAACCAGGTGCTTAGAAAATGAGTATTTTGGGGTTTAGCCTCTAAAGGTTTTAAGAGAGAGCAAAATTGCCAAGCTTCTTCCTTGTGTCCAGACATACCCTGTTGTTATAAACTTTTTTAAAATGTGAGAACTATTAGAGAAAGGCAAATATAAATTTTTTGAATAAAAAATTAGAAGAAGTGTACATTGAACATGTTGTAAGATTCTGCCTACTTTTTTTGGTCATGTTTTGCTGAGACAGAAAAAAATAGAAGTGTTATAAGCTAACTTTACTGGGTATTCTCTTGGAAGTTATTTTATAATCAAATACATTCTCATAAGATATCAGACTTTTTGAAAAGATAAGTCGGGACACAGAAACCAAATAACCCTTGATACAATCTTGGAGTCAAAGTTCATGGTTTTAATGCGACTCTTCCAGCAACAGGACTGCCCTGAGTCAATCGTCCATGGTGTAGCGCAGTGATTTCATCCGATGCGCTGTAAGAATTGTGAAAATATGCAGTGCCTGACTTTTTAGTCAGGGGCACTGACCTCTTTTCCCCTAGACCGTCAAATAAAAAAGTTACAGCAGCCAACAGAACAAGAGCTGTCTGGTGTGAATGAAACAAAATTATACCTATTTTTTTTGGTTAGATCAGCAAAAAACATGTATTGTTTGGCGTGCCATACAATTTTAGTAGTTAGTTCATGTGTGCCACGAGATGAAAAAGGTTGAAATCCCTGGTCTAATGGGAAGAACTTCTCCCTTAGGATCAGCCAGCTCCTGGTTTTGATCTGTGGCTCTGCTACTGCTAGTTCTATGACCTTGGGAAGTAATCGCATAGGCTTAGCCACAGTCTCTTTGTTCATAGCCTCTGTTGCTTCAAGACTAACCTTACAAAACCCATTTTAGAGATTAAATAAAGTAACGTACAGAAATAATTGTGTAGGGTCTAGGATATATATTCATGGCCGTTCCCTTTCTTTTCTTCTGATTACATCCTAGGGCCAGTACTTTTTCAAATGTAATGTACTATCAGCTTTGGGAGTCACTATAGAGAATGTCTAAAATACTTCATTCTCCGGATAATAAAGTCTAGACCCAGAACAGGAGAATGTCGTGCTTGCACTGCCTTAGAATAGGACTAGCAGAGCTGGTGCTACAACCAACCGTGTGTCTCTAGATGCTTCCAGTTTTCTCTAGGAAGGAGGGCGGCTTCCCATTCTGAACTGAGTCCCTGACATGGCTCCAGAGCAGTCAACTCCAAGGCCAATCTTAATAAACACACAGCTTTCCAAAATTGCCTGTAGGTAGACAGAGATGTGTACTGAAACCTTACTCTGTTTCCTTCTGTACATTCTTGCAACTTTTGACTCAATTTCCCTTTCTCTCCTAGTACTCTCAGGAGACTTCAGAGGTGCTAACACCCGCATGTTCAGGTAAGAGACTTTCTGGATGGAGAAGATTTCCAGATAAAGGATTGCACTGATTCCCTTCAAGGTTAGCACCTGGCGCTTGCTCTTTCCTGGGCTGTCCCAAGATCCTAATGGTCACTGTTCTCCTAGTTCTTCTCTCCTTGCCTGTGCAGGGGGAGGCCGGGTGCATGAAGGATGTCAACTCTGTTCTCTTAAATTTTTTTTCAATGTATATGTCTTAAAGATGAGAGCTCATGGTTTTTTGAAACATAAATACTATGTTCACACCTAAAACAATAGTTAATTATAATGCCTTCAAATCAAATACCCATTCTATATTCAATAACTCCCATCTGAGAGATGGATACTGCACAAACTCATCTCTCAGGGATGCAGTGTACAGCAGGGTGACACGGGTGCACCGCTGCGCTGGACGGTATATCTGAACGTTGTTGAGAGCGTAGATCCCAACAGTTCTCATCACAAGGAGAAAACGCTTTTTTCCTCTTTTTCTCCCTTTTTGTATATGAGATGACAGATGTTAACTTACTCTAGTAATCATTTTACCATACGTGTAAGTCACATCATTATGTGGTATATACTTCAAGCTTAAACAGTGCTGTATAATTATATCTCTATAAAATTGGGGGGGGGATAAAAACAAATTTCTGTTTGGTGTTTTCAGAATTTGCAGGTGCCAGAAGTGTAGTCTAGAGCACTGATTCTTAGGTGTGGTCCTGACTTCAATACCATCAGCATCTTCTGGAAATGTGTTAGAAATGCAAATAGCTGGACCCCCCCACACCAGACTGAATCAGAGACTCAAGGGTGAGGAGTTTTAACAAGCCCTCCAGGTGATTCTAATGCATAGGAGGGTTAAGGAACCACTGGTCTGAAGAAAACCGATATTTTATGCTCACTACACACCCTATTTTACACCTGTCTTTGTGTTAAACACTGTAGCGTATCCCAAGACACTCAAAATACTTACACCTGGATCACTGTGATATACTAAGAAATATATATATTTTGGTCTTTGTCCCTGGCTCCTGGCTGAAGTTCCTAAAACCCCTGTAATTTCTTAAGGGCAATAGGAGTATCTTTTGTTTTAATATTTGGTTATTGTCCCTAGCTCTTGAAACTACTCTGCAGTGATAAAAGTGAGAGGACCATCTTTTGTTAATCAAAACAAGCCCCTTTGCACCACACCTGAGTTTATGTTAATAATTGACTTTTGGAGGTCCCTAAATAGGAGGTCTGGTTGCCATGGGGACCAGCCCTGTGTGTTTACAGGATTGAAACTTTTGGTCCCACCCCCTGATCTCCAGGGAGGGTAGAGGAGCTGGAGACTGAGTTAATCACCAGTGGCCAATGATTTAATCAGTTATGCCTACCTAATGAAGCTGCCATAAAAACCTATAAGAAAGGTTTGGGAGAACTTTCCGGTTGCACTGGGAGGTTGGTGTGCCTGAAGAGAGCAGAGAGGCTTGCTCTCTTCATACACCTTGCCCAAGGTATCTCTTCCATTTGGCTGTTCTTGAGTCCTGTCCTTTCTAACAAACCAGTAATCTGGTAAGCAAATTGTTTTCCTGAGTTCTGAGAGCTGTTCTAGTAAATTGTAGAACTGGAGGAATGGGTTGTGGAAATCTCTGATTTATTGCTGGTTGGTCAGAGGAACAGGTGACAACCTGGACTTGCAATTGGCATTTGAAGGACTGAGCCCTTATCCAGTGGGGTCTGTACTGAGTTTGGACAGTGAGTGTCAGGAATGAATTAAATTGGGTCTTTCCGTGCCCAAAGAGAATTGGAGAATTGCTTGGTGTCTAAAAACTCCCCACACATCTGGTGTCAGAGGTGTTGCATAGAGGAAAGTGGGAGTTTTTGCTTTTTAACTACCAAGATGGAGTCAAGCTTTCCTTGCCTTGTGGGGCCTGTCCCAAGTGTTCTTGCACCGCTAACTGCAGAGGGCCTGCAACTCAGCCTGCTGCGCACGTGGCGGCCTGTGTGCTGCGGGGGGTGTGGTGGTGGAGGTCATGACCAGGGCTTTCTGGGACAGGACAGACTGAGTGAAATTAGAAACGTAATTTACTTAATAGATAAATTAGCTCTTTTATTTAAAAAAGAGCAGACAAGCATACCTCGGAGATACTGTGGGTTTGGTTCCAGATCACTGCAGTAAAGCAAGTATGGCAATGAAGTGAGTCATAATCTCTTTGCCTTCCATTTGTAAAAAAGAAACATCTGTGAAATGCAGTAAAGCAACGCGCAATAAAATGAGGTATGCCTGCCCTTCTAAAGTGGTTCTCAATTACTGGCCGCACAGTAGGATTCACGTGGGTGGCTTTGGAAAAAAACAAAAAAACAAAAAACACCGGTCCCTTGGTCTGACTCCAGGAGATTCCAGTTCCAATTGAGTTGGGGGGGAGGGGTGAGTCCCAGTATTAGCATGGCTTATAGGCTCTCCAGGTGATTCTAACTACAGCCATGGTTCAAAACCACTAGTTAAGGCCTGTGTTTGGTTTGGGATTCAGATGAGAAATTAGATGGAAATAGTTTGAACTGTGCTTCTTAGTCTATTAGTGACCAGGTATGGTGGAGAGTTTTTCTGTTATCTCTAGCTTTATCTGTTGCGTTGTTTTCAGCTGGCGTAGACAGGTTGCACAGTATTTCTGGTCAGTTCTAGGTAAGGAGATTTGACTACCGTTTGCTCACCTGTAGGTGTCTTGGGTGGGGGGCAGCATATGTATTTCTATAGCTTGCATGTGACCTCCCACCTCACCTCTGCAGCTCCCTTTCTGTAGGCGGGTACAGCTCCAGGAAGGGAACTTCCAGAGACTAATGGTATTGTGCGTTTTGCAGTGAGAGACATTTTAATTTTTCTAAGACTATCAGTGGGACCAGAGCTTTCCTTGTAGTTGCAAAGTTATGGAAAGGAAAGAATGAGCTGTATTTGTTGGTTGAGTGTTGAAAAATTCCATGGAAAAAGGAAAGGGAAACAAGTTTACCACTGGTTTTTCTTGGCAGGTTTTATCACCTTTCCCCCCAAGTTTCTGGCAAGTGTGATTAGAAATTGACTTGCAGGATTTGCTCACACTAGCTTCTCAAGACATCTTTTGCTTGCTTGCTGCTGACTAGCAGTAGTTAATTTGCTATCTCTCACACGTGTTATCCAAAAATCACAGAACTCATTAGAAATAAACAGCATGAACTTGGTCCTCACATTTGGGGGGATTAGCCAGATGTAAATCTAAGTCGCACTTGGGAGGTTTCATGGGCCTCATTTAAAAATAAATAGAACTCTAGCCTTGAGTAGAAACAGATTTTTTTAAAAAATGAAATATCTTACTGGAAAACAAATTTTATTTTTCCAATAAAAAATATGGGGAGGAGGTAAGCTTCTCCGGATGCCCATGCTTATTTTATTTCATGCCCTTCCCTTCTCCTTGCTGATGGCAGATGTGGCAGAAATAAAGACCCAATTTCATTTTCCAAAATGGGAAAAATTTAATCAATTCAGGAATGTATTCTTAATTGACAGCAGACGTTTAAAACCTGATTGGTCACAGTTGACAATCTAATGTCTTTTAGGAAAATAAATATACATTTATGTATTTCCCAAACCATCTTGTGGACTCATCACTACCTAGCCAGGTTATTGACGTGTTGGCCTTGAGGTTCTCTGACTCTCAGAGCTTAAAAAAAAACATTTCTCACCAAGAGAAATTGAAAGCGCTATTTTTCATGTGATTACAATATATGATTTATGTGATTAGAAAATTTCTGTTTTCTATTGATATGCAAACTCACTGCCAGCAATAGCAATATTCATCTGCCACCTGTTTTTAATTCCAGCAAAACCTATAATCAGAATGAAATTAAAAATACCTTACCTTTTGAAGAATCAGAAAAATAATTCATATTTATTGAAGCATTTTGTGTTTATCCTTCCAGATCACACTAAATCAGATGAATACGCAGATGCCAAAGGGTTGACTCTTACCAGGTAGAGATTGTTCCCTGCAGACGCAGGAGCTGAGTTAAAGATCTGCTAAGACTTGCCCGTAAGCTGATTCTGAGCAACCCGGGTTCTAGAGCTCCCCAACCTTAACAATTATATCACACGTCTCTGTTTTCTCTTGGTTTATTTTGAAAAATGACTATTTGTCACCTGTCCTAGTGAAGCATCTGCTTTATCAAAACCAGTCCAGGACTGCCAGCTGTCTTGTCCATCTTTCTGAGCATGAAAGCATTCATTCATTCTCTACTCCTGTTCAACCTTGAGATCAAATTTACAATGTATATTTCCACTCTTGTCTAGGGGCAAAGATAGATTGCCCGGCGAGCTTTTATTTAGTGTTTCAAAAGAAATAGATGGTTAGATCTGCAGCAGACTGGCTTTTCGGGGTTCACTACAGAGGGGCTCCTTTTTGAACCTACCTCACTGATGGTGCCTCACGAGGGATGTGGTAGTAACAGAAAATAATTTACTGATCTTCCTTACTTCTGAAGAGCTCCTCCTCCCTTGAAAGCACTTTTGATAGCCAGGCACTGTAAAATTTCAATAAGTAAGGCTGCAGGGAAGGGTAAATAGAAAGAAAGAAAGAAAAGTGAAATACCAGAAGCAAATAGTCCTATCTACATTCATATCATGTCCATAGGACCTGAAAAACGGATATTGAAGTGGCAGAGCCAGACTGCCTCTGCGTTCCTATGAACTAATTAAATGTGTTTTCACTTAAAAAGGATAACAATGTTAGATCTTAATGGGATTAACCTAACTGAAATTTATTAGGAATTGCTTTGACAGTAAAGATTATGGATGGCTCAAACTCCATTTTGAGATGGGAGCTTTGATTCCTGTGATTTCGCTATAGCTGCTGTGCGGAAGACATCCAAGTTACCAAACATGACGAGTGTTATGTGATTGAGACTTGGAATACGAGCAGTGTTTGAATATTTTTCTCTTTAACATTTTTTGAGGATTAATTTTTACTCTATTTTCATACTAAAGTGAGGCGTCTTTAGCTGAAACAAAGGGGAGCCCCTCATTTTAAAAAGAGAACTGAAGCAGTGTTGATAGTTTCTTAGGGTCTCTCTCGCTCAAAATTATCTAGATGAACTGTTTCTTCATTCCAAGTTCACTGATAACTACCCATTCCTCTTTTTTCTATGTATGTGTTGCAGGAGCCCATAATTTTTTCATTGTATTAAAATATACGTAACATAAAATTCACCATTTTTAATCATGTTGAGTATGCAGTTTGGTGGTGTTAAGAAGAGTCGTATTACTGTGAAGCCCTTACCACCACCCATCTCCAGAACTTTGTCATCTTCTCAAACTGACTCTGTACCCCTGAAATACTAACTCCCCAGCCTCCCCTCCCCCCAGGCCTTGGCAATCACCAGTCTACTTTGTTTCTATGAATCTGACTATTCTAGATATATTGTAAGTGGAATCATACAGTTCATTTTTATGTGACTTGCTAATTTCACTTAGCATAATGTTTTCAAGGTTTATCCATGTTGTAGCAGGTATCAGAATTTCCTTTTTAAGACAGAATGATACTCTTTGTGTGTATCTAAGACATTTCGTTTATCCATTCATCTGTCAATAAAATGAATGGGTTTCTTCCCCTTTTTGGTTATTGTGAATAACTATTAAGAACATGGGTGTATAAATATCTAAGTTCCTCAGTGATATTTTTGAATTTCTTCCCTATGAAAGAAAGACATTTTTTCCTGATTATTTAATACACCCAGTTGCTGATTTTGGTACTGATTTTAATGACTTAAATACTGTTGCTAGAGAAGGAAGCTTTTTACGTAGCATGGTTGGAATCAGTATGGTGTCTGGGTTATGAAAGGTCCCTCAAAGCCTACGAGGACATTTTGAACAAATGGCAATGCAAACCCTTTTAGAACACTTGCAACCACATCTCCTGGCCTACCTTCTCCGGTAAAGACGCGTTAGAACTGACTTTCTTTTAAAAAAAATTCTGATTGTTTGTAAAGATCCGTGTTTTGGAATATTCATTGAAAAAGAAATGTTGCTGCAGAACATCTGGAAAAATTAAACTCTCTGGTTAATCAAAATCCTCAAAGCAGAAGAAAATACAGGATTTGGGATGTGTGTCCCCTTCTTTAGAGAATCAGGCTTATCTCTTAGAAAGTGAATTAACAGCTCGTATTGCTAGCACATACTGTGTGTGTGTGTATATATATATATATGTGTGTGTGTGTGTGTGTGTATATATATATAAAATATATACATTCTATCATCACATTTCTGGTGTTTTCGAAGTTTTCCACAGGTTTCGCTATCTTTTGTAATGACCTTGAGATAGTAGTTCTTTCAGATACTTTAAGCCTGACTAGACAGACAAGCTTCTTCTGGAATTAACGCCATTTATTTGGCCTGTACCATGTGTTAGAGTTATATATTGTTAGGAGCTAATATTTAGTCAATCCTTGGCATATGTTAGGAATTGTTCTAAACTCTTATGTGTCAGAAGTTACTTAATCTTCCCAACACCTCAATGTGTTTGATACCAAATAACTTCATTTCCCCAATGAGGAAGGTGAGCTGGAGGAGACAATGTGATCAAGGACACAGTCTGGAGCTGTGCGAGCCCCGGCTGGAGCTCACGCATCTCTGACCACTGGGCCACACCTGGCACGGGACTGTTGATTGGACTTATGAGTCATGTGGGCCATGTTCTCTGGAGGACAAGTTCTTTTTGAGGAGAATGACAGCTTTTAAAGTCAGCTATGGGTGCCTGTCTAGAAATCTGTGCCATGTTAAATGATCACGAAGTTGTTGAGAAGCTCAGCACCAAACGACCAATGTTTCTTCTGAGCATAATGCCCTTTCCTTCACCTTTAAAGGTAGATACATTGCATAGGAAAGGAAAGGAAAAAGACCATGTTTAGAAAATTTTTTAGAAATTACATTTTTTTAAATAAAATGTATTATTACTTTTTTACTTGTTATTACTATGAAGTCATAGTTTGTAAAGAATTTACAAAAAATAGTAGGAATTAGCCTCACTTAGAAATTCGGTATTAAAGGCTTTGTAAGGAATGTCTACTTATGTCCACTTATAATTCAGAGATTTCTCTTAAGATATTGGTGATTTTACTTGTAGCCACTTTTGTTTAAAAATATTTAACTACCATTTTAACAGTCAGCAAGTAAATATGAGTCTTTTTAATGACAGGTCTTAATTCTTTTGAAGACCTTTTAATTCCTTTCAAGGTGAGGTTTAAAGAGTTCATTATAGCTGAAGGAACTTTGTTGAGCAACAGTTACAGTTGCCAGGCACTTTGCTAGATGCTGGGATTTAAACACAGGTAAAAAAATAACTTACTTTTAAGATATTCTTAATTTAGTATGAGATACAGAAGTAAGACCAAGAGGAGAAATATTCATAATATTGAGGAGAGAGGTTCTGAGAAAACTGGGCAGGAACTTGGTCTTAAAGTTTGAATAGAAGTTTTCTGGGCAAAGTAGGGTAAGAGGGGTGAGTAGTTTTAAGGAAAGGAAAAGCCATGTACAAGGGCACTGAGATAAACAACATGGGTGAAATCATGTGGTCCTCATCCTTTTCCATCTGACTTATTTCACTCAGCATGATGCACTCTAGGTTCTTCTATGTTCTTCCAAATGATAATAATTCATTGTTTTTTATGGCTGAGTAGTATTCCATTGCATATGTACCACATATTTATCCAGCTATCCATTAAAGGATACTTAGATTGTTAACATGTCTTGGCTATATATGCAGTGAACATAGGGATACATGAAAGTATCCCCATGTAATATGAAAAATAAGACATTTATTGAAGATAATGCAAGATACCAGAAACATTGTACATAGGACAATGACGCCTCAGTCCCCTTCAAAGTAGACACCTTGGGACCTTACACAGTTCTCCTAGTTGCCGTCAGCTGCCCTGTCATAGTTTCCCGAATCTCATCAATGGCTTGAAATCTCTTCCGTTGTTGTAAGGGTGGTTTTAGTTGTGGGAAAAGCCAGAAGTCACAGGCTGCCAAATCTGGGCTGTAGTGGGGTTGAGTCACCTGTTTCACCAAAAACTGCACCAGGCATGATGCATGAGTGGGTGTGTTGTGATGCATCTGCCAATCACCAGTTGCCCATAGCTGTGGCCTCCTGAATCATCCCAGTGGTGTCCATGGAGGAATGTTCAAGCTTAACCAACATTTAATGCAGACTCATTGCTCTACTCGCTCAGTCATTTTGAATGTCATGGCCACACAGCACACATGCTCACTCAACGGCATCTACCGCCCCCACTGACTAGTACAGTGAAGTTGTCATTGTTCACATATGTGCATTCCAGTCCACTCTCCTTGGCTGCCAGGTTACATTCATGTGGCATAAACCATTCTTGTTATATTAACAATGATTGGACTTTTCCCAGACAGACCTCGTATCCTTAGAAATAAGTGTTTTAAAATTGTATGGTAGATACTCTAAAGAGGGATTTCTGGGTCATGTGGTAGCTCTATTTTTAATGTCTTGATGAGCCTCCATAAGGTTTTCATAGAGGCTGAATCCATTTGCAGTCCACCCTTAGTGTGTGAGGGCTCTCTTGTCTTCACATCCTCTCCAGCAGTTATTCCTTTTCTTGTTGATAGTTGCTAATCTAACACGTATGAGGTGGTGTCTCACTGTGCTTTGATTTGCATTTCTTATTGCTAGACAGAAGAGGACAAGAACCTTATGATTTCACTTGTATGTGGAATATAAAACAAAGCAGCAAATGAATAAACAGACAACATTATAGTGGGGTTGGGAGGGGGATGAAGGAAGGTAAAGGGGATCAAATGTGAGGTAACAGAAGGAGACTGGACTCTGGGTGGAGAGCACACAACACCATGTACAGATGACGTATTATAGAATTGTACGCCTAAAACACATAATGTTATTAACTAATGTTACCCCAACAAATTTACTGGGTTTGCCAAAAAGTCTGTTTCGTTTATTCCATAAAATAAAAGATAGTTTGCATTTTCACCAATACCTTTATTGATTTGAATATTTTGAGTATGTCAGCTATTTCCCCCTATTGGCTTCTATTGGGAAGAGGCCAGGGGTGCTACTCAACATCTTCCAATGCATAAGACAGCCGCACAGCAAAGAATAATTTGGCCAAAATAATTCTTTAGTATCAGTAGTACCAAGAAACTTTGCAAACTACTTTTGACATGTTTGATTATTCATTCACAGCATCTTCTCCACACACTACACAAGTCCTTTTTTACATTTCAGTTACATTTTTACCTTTCTTGAAATAATAAAGCATAATATGCTGAAGATGTTGCATGTTTTTTATGTGTGCTACGTTTTTACCTTTCTTGACATAATAAAGTGTGATGTGCTGAAGATGTTGCATATTTTTTCCATCGTTAATATTAAAATGGCTGCACAAAAATTCACCAATTTTGATGAGTTTTTTAAAAATATACACATAGATATGACAGCTGTCACAATATAATCTAACAAAATTGTTTTGAATGAAGTTAAAGACAACTAAACACAGCTAGAGCTATTGTATGGAAAAAACGAAATGAACTTTTTGGCCAACCCAATAACTAAAAAAAGAAGCAGTGTGATACTTCAGCAAACCTTGAATAGGAAGAGTCACAAAAGGTTTAAAAACTACCCTTAAGTCTCAGTTTTATGCTCTGTAGGAAAGAGTGATCATTCACTTTGGTCTGTTTTGAGTATTAAAAGTAGTGTATGCAAAGTGTTCAGTAAAGAACTTGACATGGATTTCTACACTGATGTTATTATGTATTGTACTACTATCCTTTTTTCATTTTTGCCTTTTCAGTTTTTTAAGTAATATTACAATTACAGTGGTTCAGAAGCTGAGAAGTGTAAAAACTTCCATTTTGTGCCTCATCTATAAGTTCCTTCTTTTCAGCCCTCACAGGAAACCCCCATCCTTAGTGTCTTATGTGCCCTTCCCTAGTCTTTTTATGCTGTACAAGGAAATATGATATCAATTCTGTACTTCCTGCTTTTACACAAAAGGTAGCGCGTTCCACACATTGTGTACTACCTTTTTAAAAAACGTAACCATGCATCTTAGAGATCTTTCCATATCAGTTTATGAGATCTTTCATCTTTTTTTTAAAGTGCTAGCTTTATTTTCACATAACTCGACTCACAGAAATTGCAATAATAGAACAGAGTTTCCATGTGCCCTTCACCCAGTTTTCCCCAAAGACAAGCTTGCATAACCAGAGCACATTGTCAAGACCGGGAAACGGATCTCGGTATAGTACTGTTAACTCATGTGGAGACCTCCTTTGGATTTTACCAGTTATTACATGCATCCTTTTGGGGGGTATGGGGTATATATTCCTATGAAATTTATTATCCTTTTACATTCAAGTAATAACAACCAGGGTACAGAACTGTTCCCTCACCCCAAAGGAACTCCTTTCTGCTGCTTTTTTAATAGTCACACCCTTCTGATCTTAGCCACAGGCAAGTGCTGATCAATCAATTAATCCCCACATTTTATGTGTGCTACTTTTAAGAAAACCCAACCATATATTATACTTTTCTCAAGGTAAGAATCTTATTTTCAGAATTTTTAAGTTTCTTAGGGGCCTGAGCACTTAATGGGTGTGCAATAATGACTTGTTGAAGTACAAGAGTCAGAACCAAAATAAAGCCAAGCCAAATAGAAAATTCAGAGTGGGAAACAGTTGAGTCAGGATAATTTGCTTTCAAAATAATGAAAAAGTTCACTTTCTTAAATAGGAACTCCTCAGTGTGAATTAAGTGACAACTTATTTCTTTCAGGACTCAGTAAACACGTAAGTGTTAATGATCAGAGACATAGCTTCTCTAAAGCAGAACTTTTCACTTTTCCAATCTTTTTTTTTTTTTAACAAATTTTTTTTCTTTAAGGACCTCTCTCATAGTGATACGATAAGGTTTATCTTTCCTAGCTGAGTGAACGTGAGGGGACAGGAGGAAGAAAGCAGCAGTTACTGAGTCTACGATGCCACCTCAGTCAGTCCTCCCAACAGCTCGGAGGTCAGCACTCATTTTGTGGACGAGAACATGACACTCAGAGATTCAGCAACTTGTCTCTGGTCAGTTTATATCAGAGGCAAGATTCCAACCCCCGCCCCCCCCCCCATCACTACTCCATAAAGTATAATTGCCTTAGGTTAACGGTCCAAGGAGAATTCAGATTCCCTGTCTCCGTTTTTGGAAATGGTGGTGGAAGTGGTATTTCAGCACATTGCTCACGTATAAAAGATACATACTGTAATAGTTTATGGAAATGGTCAAGGGCCTTGCAGTCAGCTAGATTTCTGTCCAAATCCCAGCTCGGCCATCCTCTGGCTTTGCTGACAATGGACATGTTTTATTTATTGAAGCATCATGAACTCATCTCTAAGTGGAGACACTGGTAGTTCCTCCATGGGGTTGAGGGAATGAAATGCAATAAAACACTTAGCATAGTGCCCGGTACCTACCACTCATTTGATAAACAGCAGCTATTAGTATACATGAGTCTTCATTCTATGGACTTTCTATTTCTAAAATCAGATTATAAGCAAATTTTGTGTTATATGCAAAAACAACATATATTGATAGAACTAATGTAGCTACACAAGGACTTAACTTTTTAAACTTAAAAAACAGATTTAGAATGTCGTTTGCCTATGCAATTTGAAAATTTGTCATTGAAGTTGCTGTATGTTCAAGTCTAAGGCTACCATTTTTTTCCCTTAAAGTTCTTGGTTTTGGTCTATGAATGAGTAGATTTTTGAAATGAAGAATTTGTGTTTTTTTGTGTAGGACAACTGTGGAAGAACTTTCTGTCGTTTGGCTCTGACTAAGGTTCTGGTAATCGTATCCCTGTAGGGCCATGGACATACTCCTTACCCGGGAAGTGGAGAGGCAGGTAGCTGACACCGTGCATGTGTTTGGTGGGCAGTGCGGGGTGCTCGTTGCATACAGCTTCTGTAATAAAAGACCCTTTAAGTGCAGTGCGCAGACGTCGCTGTGCAGTCACATCCTTGGAGCTGTTCAGGGAATGTGCTTCGCTCTGTTTCAGGGGATGTTTGTTTGTTTAGGGCGAGAGATCTGTGAGAAGCATTTGTATCAGTGACAGACTGCAGAGAGCTCTTTCCTGTGTTACAGATTGCTAGGAAATTGGATAGAACCTCCTGAGAAATGCTGTCCCACGCCTTCCCCCAGGACATGTTGGTGGCATACGTTAGGAAGGCAGTGGGGGTGGGGTGGAGAGCCCGAGGCTCTATGGGAGTGAGCTGCAATCCCCATACCGTGTATAGTGTGTTCTATACTTAGGGGCTCTCTGCACGCAGCAACAGAGGATATGCTTGGCCCACCATGGAAAAAGTACTAATGCTTCCTTGAGAGCCTCTTGGACTTCTCAAAATAAAAATAAATAAATAAAAGATTAAATAAAGAGAGCTTGCTTGGCAGATCTCATCAGAAGTCTAAATGATGCAGTTTAATGCTGTTAGTAAGGTTGGAATCAGTTGAGGATACAACAGTGGCTCTTAAATCTAGATGCATATTAGAAAAGTAGGGTTTTCTTTAACCTTCCAAATGATTCTACTGTACAAATGGGGTTAAGAGCCACTGGGATAGGGAGAAAGCACCTTGACAAAATGATGAAAGGAGGGGAGGGAAAAAGAAGGAAAAGAAAGAAAACCTCCACACCTACATGAGGGGAACGGGTTCCCATATTTTTCAGTGAGGCCACCGGCCTTTTCAGTTGGCTGAAATTTCTCTTTTCACATTCTGAAAGGGGGTACACTGGGCAAGGACCCTGTTCACCACTGTGTCCACCCTACTGTATTTCTTGGTGTATGGGGTACACCTGTTTTGTTTGTCTCTGGAGTGGGGAGCCCCGCTATTCCCCTGCTTGCCCTTGGAAGCATTATTATTTAAAGCCTCAGCCCTCAGGCTTTAAGCACAAATGGATGGTACATTCTAAGGGGTATTGTGTTTAAATCTTAATAATTTCTCTTTCATGTAAGAGAAATAACTGTGCAGGGTGGACAAAAACCCTCTGAGAAAACCATGTGTTTCACATTTACTGCGAATAAGTCACTCCCTCTCTTGAGCTCTCAAAAGTCATAATTTGGAAATCATTCTTTTCCTGCAAAAACTGGAAAGCTTCCCCCTCACCCTCGTCCTTTTGATAGGAGCTGTAATAAAAGTTCCCATAGGCACAAGCTTTTGATTTGATATGATACAGTGGCTGCCTTTCTAGGGAAGTCCTGGAAAATGCATTGCTGGGTTTTTTTCCTCCTCAATTGCATGTGTGTTTTATTCTCTGAACTTTATGTCCAAGCATGATGTCACTCACATGCCTTTGGTACATCCCAAGTCCTTTTGCAAATGGAAACTACAGAAGAAACAGAAATCGCTTGAGTGCAGAAAGTATATTTCAGGAACATCCTAAAGGGTCTGTTTCAGAGGCACTAAATTTCAGAGTATTCACTGACATTTATCGTCCTGCTTCAAATTATTAAATGTCTTTTCTGATCACATGATGCCATGTTTTGCATAGTGTGACATATCTGTCCTCTTTTAAATGCATAGAAATTGGCAACACTCGCATTTCGCTGGCGGATTTGTTGAAGCATTAGCACAAGACGGCCAGAATGATTGATGAGTGCTCTCCAGGCAGGGAAATGCTGCCAGCTTGCTTTGTATTTTGTCTTACCTAGAAGTTTTTTCCTTAACCGAAATAGAAAATTATCCCTTTTCAAGCTAGTAGCCATAATCACTCTGTAAGAGCCTTAAAAATTGTCATTTCCCAGTAGTAATTCTCACAGTGCAAGCATTTTTATTTAATGTAAGATTATTCTTATTTTTTAACATTGTAAAAGAGATAGACAAATATTTAAATTTCCTAGTTTTTTTTCTTTTTTTGGTTAAACTTTATTTACTTTTTAGAGAGAAGGGAGGGGAGGAAGAGAGAGAGAGGAGAAGTATTGATTGGTTGCCTTCTGCACACACCCTGACCAGGTACTGAATCTGCCATCCAGGCATCCGGGAGTCGAACTGGCGACCTTTCCGTCTGTGGGATGATGCCACACCAGCCAGGGCTAAATTTCCTTGTTTTAATTGTAAGAACATGGGTCACATTCCTGTCAAGCGGAGAAGTTAATGAGTGACCAAGGGGAGTCCTGAACTCCATCTGAAACAGCAGCGGTATGCGCCTTGATATACTTTGACAGTTTTTAAAAAGTAACAATAAAATTTTGTCTGAGAATTGGATGATTTTGGTAAATATGAAGTCCGGTGAGACAATATCTGTTTCTGTTTCTCCCGCTCTATTCCTCTGACCTTGTGTGTTTTCATGTCTTCTGAAATGTACTCTAGAGATGGCCATTCCAGCAAGAACCACTGGACAGGCCCAGAGGTAGAGATAAGCAAGCTTTTCAAAAATCCTGATTTTCTAGTTCCTTGCAGCATGAAGGCCAAGAAGCTGAGTGGAGGACAGCTCTATATCTGGAGAGGGCAAATGTGTGGTTGAACTTTTTTTGCAAATGAGAAACCACATTTGAACAGAGTATATTCTCAGGTAACTGAGCTGTGGAGCATGCGCCCTGTGGTTCTTTAACAATCATTTACTTCGTATGTCTCATCTCGCTTTTCTACTTTAAGGTATTTTGAGTGGTCCAGTCTTCACAGAAGAACTATCTTTTCTGGGCTTAGGATATAAATTCTTTCATCAGGCCCTTCCGTATTCAGTAAGAGGTATTTAAGAAGTTCTCTGCATGTTGGGAGAATGTGATATTGTTGCAGTTAGGACTTGCAGATTCTGTAAACGGTGTGTGGTCAGATAGGCAGAGTGAATCACTATTTAAAATTAGCAAGAATATTGACTTTAAATGGAGGTTTCTGATTGGCTGCCTAAGGCTGTTACAGCTGAGTCAATAATTTTAGAAAAGATGATTCGGAAGTATTAGTCATCTTTATTTATGAATCTAATCCTATGGGTGAGCACTTGGACATTCCAAGCGTAATCCTATGGCACTTGGCACATGAAGGTAGTGCGTTTCTAACTAATAGACGTGGAAGCATATATTTATATATAAATATAAGTTTGGGAATCTGTTCCTTTTTTTTTTTCTTTTTTGGGTTCATGTCTCCTGATGGTCTAGGGTCTTATTGAAATAAAAGAGCGTTAAATTCTGGTTTCTTTGAAGAAAGACAACAAATAGAGTTTAAATAAGTTAATAAGTATTCTTGGTTGGTTGCAAATAAGTCCTTACAGGTGGTGATGGTGAGCAAATGTTGGGCCAGGCCAAGGGCAGGGAGAAGAGAGAGGGATCTGTAAGCCTGTGTAGACACACTTTGTGTTTCCCACAGCTTGCTTCAGCTCTACCATCAAAGCTACAGAAATTCATTGATTTTCTTCCTGGGATGGTCTATTTGACCAATAGCCCTCTTAATCAGCTATTAAGAAAAAGAAGTGGGGGGAGAGAGAAAATGAACTCTTCACCAGGGGGAACAGGGGTGTGGGGAGGTTGAGGAAGGAACAGGGGGGATAAATGGTGATGGAAGGAGACTTGACTTGGGGTGGTGAACACACAACACAGAGTACAGATGATGTGTTGTGGAATTGTGCATCTGAAACCTGTAATTTTGTTAACCAGTGTCACCCCAATAAATTCAATAAAAAGGAAAAAAAATCCCACTGCGTAGGTCTTAGATTGGGAAGTTAAAGTTCAGAACAAACAGGCATTTCCGGCTCTTACTGGATTCTGTTTGGCCCCCATCCTCCCTTTGTGCTTAGATAGTCATGGAAATGGAGAGGAAGAGGAAGAGGAAAAGAATCAGATTTCCAATTTAGATTTCACGGATTTTGAATTAGGAGTTGGCTTAATTAGATTTCATCTTATTTTCTCTTACCTTGAAAAGCAGAGGGTGTGGGGGGGAGTTATAAATAGCGTGACCTAAATTGTAGCAAGGGTATATGACATCTATGTGAGATTAGATGTATTTTAGAGATACATTTTTCTATCAACAATTGTTATGTTAATTATATATTTTTACTAGGCTTAAACTGTAAAAAAGTTATGCCTTTCAAAGTAATCCAATTTTTTTTTAAATGATAGAATTCAGATGGGCCTTCAAGGCAATTAATGTGAGTTAGGTAATATTGAACCTGCACTTAGAGATGTACAATGACTTCAATTAGTACCCAGTATGTGCCAGCTTGTTACTCATTTTAAAATAGGTGATGGGCAACATGTTATGACATTGGTCTTGGATGAATGCTACCTAAACCTGGATTGTTTTCCCAAGTGGTTAACTGAATTCTGACATCAACATCAATTCACATTCTTTGGTTACAGTTCAGTCGTTTGAGAAAGTTCATATGCACGTACTGTATGCTTTAATACTGAACCATTTCATAACAAGAACATAAATTTTGAAGTTAGAAGACCATTCCACAGTAATTACAATTATCATGGCATTAAAAGGAATCAATTTACCAAAAAGAACTAAAAAAAACTTTGAAGAATTAAAAAAAAAAGGCAGGGTGGGTAGCTGGGGACTGAGGAGCAATTTGGGGTTATGTTGATCTTGTCCGGGGCTGGCAGTGTCTCTGGGCAGCGGAGCTCACACAGCTGGATCAAGGTTGCACCCTGTAGTTAGTTTCTCTTTCCACTTGTACAGAAATGGAGGTGTCGGGCCTGTAATCTGGTCCTTGCCCATAGCCAAGTTAGGGTTATGAAGTATTTCTGTTCGGAACACATTTGTCCTTATTTTCCCTTTCCTCTGCTTGCCCACTCAAGGGAAAAAAGTAATGTGAGGTACTGCTTGGGTGGAGACGCTCTTAGATCTCAGTGCCCCAGGGTTTTCTAGGTTAACAAATGAGAGTTTTCCAGCCTGTTGAGTAAGGGTGGACCACAGCTGCTCCCTCTTGCCTTCTCAGGTTCCCTTCCCCTTCCCCCACTCCCGGAGAAAGAAGCCCAGTTGCTGAGGTTGGAGGATGCTAGTTGAGGAACATGGGGATTGTTGACAGCAGCTGTGTCTTTGTGGGAAGGAGTTCCAGAATATTCTTGGAAGGGACTAAAAATTTCCACCTTTTAGTTTGCTACTTTTGTCACATTGCTGCATGTGCCTCGGACATGCTGGGGTGGGAGGATGGTGTGGATGAAGATTCGGGTGTGGATGGGTGTGGTGGAAGTTGAAGCCTCTTGGGCTCCGTCAGAATGGGAGCCAACATCCAAGAGACAAACCTTTTTGCCTTGTGTCCTGATGCTTCTGGGTGAATGACAAAGGACCTCCATTAGTTGTGTGGGAACTTAGAAACATAGGGAGCCAGCCTGATCCTCCTTGGAGAAATCAGACTTCTCATGCTGCCTCCTCCTGCCTCCCTTTGCTGGGGGTGTGGAAGAAGCAGTGAGGGAAGTGGGAGGTTTTCTGCAGTTTATTGAGAGAACAGCTGCCCTGCTCCATTCCCCTCCACCCCCACCGCCCCACCCTTCTTTCTGAGGCAGGATATCACGATGCTGTAAACTTTGGCAGAAGTAAAGCATGTAAATACTTTTTGAAACAGGAACTTTTTTGTTTTGTTTTTTTGGCATAGAGCTGTTAGGTTAAGGCTGGGGAAAAAAGCATAAATAAAATTTGATATAGTCATTCTAGAAATGATTTGTATGCACATTCTAGAGATGGTTTGTAGGCATCCAAAAAAGGGTCAGAGTTCAGTGGTTTGAATCAGAAAGAGCCAAACTCAGATCAGGTAACACGCAGTATTCCAAGCTGGCCTGTGCGTGCCAGGACTTGAAAGCCTGTTTGCTGCTCTTCCTTTATTATTGTAACCTCTTGAACAGAACACACCATTTGAAATGACAGTAAATGTTTCTCGGTGGATAAGTCTGTGACCTAGTTTTTGACCAAGAGCACTTATGGGATTGAACAGTGCATGGAAGAGCAAAGGAGCTTGGACTCCATTGGCCAGAAGTTCTGTGAAAATCTGGAGCTCAGGGCTAATTAGAACCTGAGACATTAAGCAGCAGCTGTTTTATGGTGTGAACTTTTGCACAGAGGATTTCAAGAGGCTAAGTCTCCTTGGAAGTCTGTTTGTGAAGTGGTTCTTTTTTGGCCGTTGCTCCATTCTTCTTCAGAGGCCTATTTTCACTGAGTGTGAGCATTTTGTGCCAAACCTAGCAATGACCTTATGGCGCTTGGAGCTGCTGCACAGCCTGGCCCAGGGGACTCCAGCAGGGTGCAGGGGCAGGGCTGAGCGAGTTCTGCTGACTCCGGTCGGCTCCACACCTCGGAAATGGAGTTGAAGAACTGAGAAGAAGGGGAATGTCACAGAGAAGATGGTTCTTCTGCCGTTCCCTCTCATTAACTGCACTTGGCCCTCTCCTCGTTCTGAACTCTTGGACCCACCCTTCGCCCTTCCACTCTGTTAAATCTGAACTCACTTTCATGTTTTCAGGGAAGACCTTGAAACAAATTAAAATGTATCTGAAGTTCACTAATGGTGTAGGCCTTGGGGTGTGGTTAACAAATTCTTCCTCCTCTCCTCCCCCACCCCCTCAGTTGTTTTTCTTTCTGTCCTCCTCCTTGTGTTTGCTTTGACAGGGGAGCTCCTAAACAAAACATGCTTAGAGACATGTTTTAGAGAGTAAAATCACTCTCCAAGAAAGAACACAATGCTGAGTCTGGGATCCATGAGAAACTGCAGAATTAGAAAGGCAAAGGCTGATATCAATTACTGAAGTGATTGATTATCGTTAATAACAGTTACTTATATGACTAAGATTATAGAAATACTCATATGGCACATTTCTTTTTTAGAAATGCATATCTTATATGCCTCAAGATGTGTGTGCTTGTTTCTGTCTCCTATCGTTCATAAACACAAGAAGTCTCTGTACAAAAAGCTCTTTAACAGGGAAGAAATGTAACATTCCTATCACATGCCAGTAGCAAAATAAATATGTAAGTGAAAGGGTAGGAGAAAATATTAAACATGAACACTGTTGGGGCATTATTTCTAATTTACATTAGAAAAAGTAACAGAAAAATATAAGATTGCATATATAATATTATCTATGTGAAAATACACTTTCAAATGCTGAGAAGGAACTATACCAGAACATTAACGGTAGTGGCATAGGGATTATGAACATTTAAAATTACTTTCCACATTCTCTCTACTCAGTTTCCCATAGTGAGTAAGCAGGTCTTACACAAACAGAGCATCCAACTTTTACAAACACTCCATTTTCAATGGATAACCCCGAGAATGGCTTTCTCTGTGTCTCTGGGCTTTACCATTTTGGGCAAAATGGTAAAGCTCAAAAAAGGTTATTGCTTTAAGTGTATTCATATTTGCAAGGCTTTCAGTCTTATGCGCAACTCACCAATTTGGGGCAATCCTGGGGCAGGTGATTTACCCCCAGGTCTCCAGGAAGAGGCCAGAGAACGGTCCTTCCATGGCAGGCTGCCACTTTTCTTCTCAATGCTCATGCGATTCTTTTTCTTTGACTTCAAGGATGTGTTGTTGTTCTGGGATCTCGCCCTCCCTCCTTTTTGCTGTTGCTGGTGTACATTCCCTCTCCACCACTGTGGACATCATCCCTGAATCTCTTTACTCAGGACGACTCGTAATTGGGGAGCAACAAGTCACCACTAAAGTTAATAGTGCTTCTTAGGGACCCTATTTGTGGCAATAAAATTTGCAACGAGAAATTTGCATGAGCAATTCCAATTTGCAACGTTGTCTTTAATTGTTCAGAGATGTCTATAAAAATATAGTGTGGCAAATTAAAATTGCTTATGAACTGCTGAGATTTTTTCTTACCAAAGAAGGTGCTCCCTAGAAAGCATTTTTCTGTTCCGCAGTGACACGTGATTGTTGGCTCAGGCCTTCGCAGTCTGAAATGGTCACGCTGTGCTTGACGTGTGGCGCAGAGGTATTTGTTTCTTAGACGGCCAGCTTTCCATACGGGTTTGAGAGACCATTTGAACCAGAAGTAGAACCACCCAGGATGGTGAATTGAATCAAGCCTTTTCTTACTGATGTGTGTTAGCCCTGGACACGACCTACTTAAGAAAATACATACCGCCTTTACATACACCTGAGGAAAATGAAGTGGAAACTAAATTGTCCCTGATGCCCCTATCGCTTTTAATCTTAAAAGCACAAGTAATGGAAATTACGATCTTATGATAAAAATCCTTCCCCTATTTTTGTTTTTCCCAATTTCCAAAAGCTAAGGGGGAAAAAGTCTCCAGGTGTTACGCTTCTACTGATTATCCCATGTGGTAGTACATTTGGAGCATATTTATATTTTTTTGCCTATATCTACACTTCTTACCTCCTCATATTTCTTGGTGGCACCCCTCCAACCTGCTGTACCCTTACATCTCAAGGGTGAATGTCAATAAATACCTGAGATTATTGCCTCAGGCTGAATTTTGTAGCCCAGGCCATCACTAGCTCAGCTTGGACATATCAGCTACACCCAGAGTATTCTTTCTTAGTGTGTGTGTACTTGGTGAATGTTTTAGGCTGAATACAGACATGCTGGGTAGAACCTACAGTCCTTTATACCTGGAAGGGAAATTAAGAAACTGAGTTGTTAAATTAATCGCATAGATAACCATCCTCTGAAATCTAACAGATGTAGCTGCTTTGGGGAGTGGGTTTTGGAGTACCTCTCCCTCATTGTGGATTGTGTGTGGCAGGTAAACACAATATACAGGCTTGGGAAAAAGTAGGTTCACAGTTGTTTGTATGGAAAATAATAATTAATAAAAAATACAAGAATAAACTCTGTGTCTCGCATACTCAAAACTGTAAACCTACTTCCCCCACGCCCTGTAGTATACAGTTGTGTACCTCTTAATGATGGGGCTTTGTTCTGAGAAATGCATCTCTACGTGATTTTGTCTGTGTGTGAACGTCCTAGCGTGCCCTTGCACAGACCTAGATGCAGCGGCCTACCACAGCCCTCGGCTGTGTGGTGTAGCCCTGTGGTGTGTGCAGTCCTTCCACCATCCGGTTATGTGGCGCATGAATATATGGGTTTTTTTTGGGGGGGGGCAGATAATACTATCTCTCTGAAATGAAGATGGAAAATGAGCAGGACACTTAAAGCCAACAGCGAATCTTAGAGAATCTATGATGAGAACATCGTGACTTCCCGCTAACACAACGTAGATTCCTAGAGGAGGTAGAAGAATACACACACTGAAATCAGACTTCTAGGTCACTCATCTTTCTGTACCTTTGCTGTCTATTCCTCAAAGCATTGTTGTAAATTTGCTACTTCTGAGGTGATCCCGGTAACCCGTGCATGACTGAACTTGTGGCTCTCCCAGCTGGCCTGCAGAGCTGGAGGAAGACCACAGGTACCAGTCCTTGACCAAGTTTTGTTTTTGCAAAAAACACCTGTCTTGGGCCAGTCACTCTCCCCTCTGTGACTTCTCACGTGGAATGAGGTGATGGTGGTGCTGTGAGATCCTTTCCCTTCAACCTCTCTGACCAAAAATCATAGGTCCAACAGTCGGGTCTGTGGAGGGTAAATATTCCTTGTGATGAAGGCCGTGTCTGGAAACCTGGCAGTGCCATTTCTCCAAGCCCGACTCCCTCTCTCTGTACTGTCAGTCCTACTGAAGGGGCAAGAGTCGGGGGGACGGGGATGCATGGGCATCCAGCCACACTGTGTTGGCTGTTAAGTGCTTGGTCTTAACTGCCACCATTAACACCCTAAACAGAGGTGGGCAGTAAACTAACTTCCTTGGTTCCAAATCACCCTCTTCTTTCTTATACCCCACCTATGTGATTTTATTACTTGTGAAAAGCAGAGAAGACTTCTGGAGGAAAAATGGTGCCTTGTAACATTTTTTTTTAAGCCACTTTTTTACACTAGGAGGATAAAGAGCTTGTTTTACAACAGGAAAACCTAACTCCCACCCCTGGCCATTCTTTCCAATGTCCTGTGGGGACCCTGAAACTTCTCTTTCCTTCAGACACCCTCGTTCAGACTTAACAATGAACACAATGCTGGTGTGTTGGGAACAGGTCTGCACACTGGGGTGTGACAGAGAACAAAGCTTGGTCTGTCCCCACATTTTGGGGCTGCTGGGCAGCCCTGTAGCAAGCCCTGGCATTCAAGCTATTTGTTGAACTGTATGTAGTTTCTAGGGAAAGTCACTGTTCATAAGCACACAGAAAAGAGGTTTACTTTGTGCCTACCAAGTTTATCTTGATCTTTCTATTCACACCATGCTCATGTAGCATCTTAACTTGCCAGTGACAAGGTAAAGAATTTAAGAAGGGAGGCGGTTTCCTCAATCCACCTAAATTCTCTCCTGAATTCTCTCTGCATCTTTCAGGCCATATTTTCTAGCTTACAGAATGGAAAACCTGTACTGCATTTTTTAGGGGAGGAAGGACATACATTGACATAGCTGACATTTAGAATCTTGTTTGAATCTACTTTGTACCTGAGTCTGGTTTCCTTTCAAAAAGAGAGATCTTATATTTTTTTCTCAAACTCTTTTCTCCAGTACTTCAGAGTGGTGACTTACTTGTTCATGCTTGACTGCTCAATAAATCTGTGTGGGATGAATTAATGAATAAAGAAACACCTTCCCTAAATCTTTTCTCATCCTCTGGTTTGCATCCTTTGCCGTCAGCACAGTTCTTGAAAATCTGCCGAAGCCACATGAATCTCTTTGCTATTTTTTTTTTCTTACACACGACCTATTTTTATTGTCACTTTGCACAAATTCTTCCCTCTGCCCAGGTTGCCCTCCTTCCCCTCTTCAGTAACTTATAGCTGTGATTACTGACAAAGTCTAGCTCAAAACCTAAACCTAATATGATAAACCTTCAGTGAGCTTTCCATCTACCTAGGTCACCTTTTCTATTTCTTACCTCAGTCACTGATGGACACTGGACTAATATGCTCTGTTCAGAAAACCCAGAAACCTAGCTTTGTCCTTAGATGATGAGTGTCCTTTTGTCTGATGGAAGAACGGGGGGGGGGGGAGTGTGGATTGTGAGTGTGTTGGAAGGAACAGCTCCTCCTCTCGTCACAGAACACCCTGGGTGGACAGATTAAGTTGGTGCCGTGTTGGTGGCCGTCCTGACTCCCTGCTATCATTTATGGGCTCACATGTACCTGAGATGAGGCTTATTTCAAGATGCCTCTTTCACAGTCCTTCTCTCTTCTCTGACAACAGTCATTAAGAGATTACATTTCTTGTAAAATCAGCATTTGTTGGCCCCCTGGCTGCATAAAGCTCTGTAGCCTAACGAGGAGGGGATTTCTGAATAGATTTTCAGCAGTGAAGAAATGCTGAGTTTTAAAAATAAACATTCATAGTGCAATGCACTCTTTTGCCTACTATGAATGGGCATATGCCTTTTAAAAACTTAATTGCAGTCAAGGGCATCTAGAGGTGTTTGTAGAGAGGGAGGAGATAGTGGTGGGGGGAATGACTTTTGGGTCTCATTCTGTCTGGTAACCATCACACAATATTTGAATATGCCAATTCTTATCATATATAAACCTCTCACTTGGAAGGAATCGCTCACTTGGATTCAAGATATATACAGGATTCTTCATGAAAAAAGCTATTTTCTGGCCTGTTAGCAGCAGAAAGTGCTAGATTTTACAAAATAGGGTTTGTGGTACTGAAGAGCCTACTTATATCAGGAGAAGCAATGGACTGAAGCCGAGGATTTGAGCTGGTACTAACATCTAGAAGGGAATTGTGTCAAAATAACTGTATTTTAGAAAGGGAAGGATGTGACCATTTATATCACCTGGGTGAACTCTAGGGTTGTTAGAACCTGTAAACGGCGGATCCAGTTTTGTATGACAAATAGAATAATGTCCTACCTTTCTGGTATTTTTATACCCTTTTTAATTAAAAAAAAAAGTCTTAGCATAGAAGCCTCTTTGATGAATAGGAAAAGAGAGGGCAAAATTGTGTATCTGATGGTCATCTTCAGATCCATTTGCCTGACTAGTGAATCGTGTACTCTTTCATGCACCCTGGGAGTTCTGCACTAACTCCAATGATTTCGCTAGTTCTGATAACTGTAATAGAGTGAAACTTTCTATTTGACTCTGTTGCAACCTATTAGATCTTGAACCTCCCATCTAGCTGTGGAAACCCAGGAAAATTGGTGGCCAAGCTTAATAAAAGACTAAAGTACATTCAACTTGGTGGAGGAGGAAGTGGAAGCTATACTAACCTCCTCCCACAACCAATCTAGAATTACAACTAAATTGTACAGAAATCATCCAGAACAACCAACTGAACAGTAACTGGAGAGAAGCCTTATAACCACCGACAGACAGAAGAAAACACTTCACCATAACGTGACTGGTAGGGAGTGTGGAAGAGACCCCAGAGGGTTGGCTGGGCTCCCATGGGCAGCAGCTGAAGTGCCAGAGGGATATTTCAGCAGTTGGGGGGTGCCCCTGACAAGTGTGGGTCTAATTAACAATGTATGAAACTAGAAATCAACTGGAAGAAGAACACGGAAAAACACATAAAGACATGGAAGCTAAAGAACATGTTATTAAACAATGAATGGGTCAACAACAAGATCAGGGAAGAAGTCAAAAATACCTCAAAACAAATGAAAATGAAGACACAACAATTCAAAATCTGTGGGACACTGGGAAAGCAATGCTAAGAGGGAAATGCGTAGCATTATAGGCTTATCTCAAAAAATAAGAAAAAGTCCAAATAAATAATATAACTTCACACTTAAAGGAATTTAAAAGAGAACAACAAAAGCCCAAATTGAGTAGAAGGAAGAAAGAAACTAATAAAGATTAGAGCATAAATAAACAACATAAGAGTCTAAAAAATGATACAAAAAATCAATGACTCCAAGTGCTGGTTCTTTGAAAAGATAAGAGATTTACAGACCTTTAACCAGGCTCATCAAGAAAAAAAGAGAAAGGACCAAAATAAATAAACTCAGAAATGAAAGAGGAGAAATAACAACTGACACCAAAGAAATACAGAGGATTGTAAGAAAATAGTATGAACAACTATATGCCAAGAAACTGGACAACCTGGATGAAATGGATAAATTCCTAGAAATATACAATCTTCCAAATATAAACTGAGAAGAATTAAAGAATCTGAAGAGAGACATTATACTTAATGAAGTAATGAAGTAACCAAAAAATGCCCAACAAAAGCCCTGGACCAGATGGCTTCACAGGTGAATTTTACCAAACATTCTGAGAACAATTAACACCTCCCCTACTCAAACTATTTCATAAAATTCAAGAGGAGAAAAGGCTTCTGAACTAATTTTATGAGGCCAGTATTATCCTAATTCCAAAACCAGATAAACACACCACAAAGAAAGAAAATTATAGGCCAATAGCACTGATGAACATTGATGCTGAAATCCTCAACAAAGGATATTAGTAAACTGAATACAGCCATGCATCAAAAAGATCATACACCATCATCAAGTGGGATTTATTCCGGGAATAGAAGGTTGATAAAACATTCACAAATCAATCAATGCTATTCATCACATAAATAAATTGAAGGATAAAAACCACATGATCATATCAATAGATACAGAGAAAGCTTTTGATAAAATCCAGCATCCATTTATGATCAAATCACTCAGCAAAGTGAGAATAGAGGGAACATACCTAAACACAGTAAAAGCCATATATGACACACCCATTGCCAATATCATATTCAATGGGCAGAAAATACAAGTGTTTACGTTAAGATTGGGAACCAGACAGAGACGTCTGCTTTCACCTCTTTTGTGCAACATAGTAATGGAAGTCCTAGCCACAGCAATCAGACAAGAAGAAGAAATAAAAGCATCCAGATTGGAAAGGAAAAAGTAAAACTGTCTTTATTTGCAGATGACATGATACTGTACATAAGAGAACCCCAAAGATTCCACCAACAAACAACTAGAACTGATACATGAATTCAGCAAAGTAGCAGGATGCAAAATTAATATCCAGAAATCAGTTGCATTTTTATATGCCAATAAGGAACTAATAGAGAAATTAATAAAACGATCCCATTCACAATTGCTTCAAAAAGAATACAATACCTAAGAATAAAGCTAACCAAGGATGTAAAAGATCTGTGCTTGGAAAATTATAACACACTGAAGAAAGAAACTGAAGAAGATTCAAATAAGTGGAAGCACAAACCGTGTTCATGGATGGGAAGAATTAAAGAATTAACATCATTAAAATATCCATACCACCCAAAGCAATCTATAGATTCAATGCAATTCCTATCAAGGTTCCAATGATGTATTTCATAGAACTAGGACAAATATCTCAGAAACATATATGTACCACAAAAGGCCCTGCATAGCAACAGTGATCCTGAGAAGAACAAAGTTGGAGGAATAATGCTAGGTAACATCAAACTATACTACAAGGCCATAGTAATCAAAACAGCATGGTACTGGCATAAAAACATACACATAGATCAATGGAACAGAATAAAGAGCTCAGAAATAAGCTACTCCTTTAGAGACAACTAATATTTGACCCAGGTAGCAAGCGCATATAATGGGCCAAAGATAGTTTACTGAATAAATGGTTTTGGGAAAATTGGACAGATATGTGAAGAAAAATGAAACTAGACTGCCTTTTTATAGCACACACAAGAATAAATTCAAAATGGATCAAAGACTTAAATGTAGGACCTGAAACCATAAAAATCCTAGAAGAAAACATAGGCAGCAAAATCTTAGACATTGCTGATAGAATTTTGTTTTAATTGGATATAGCTCTCCAATCATGGGAAATAAAAGCAAAAAATAAATGTGACTACATCAAAATAAAAAGGTTTTGTGCAGCAAAGGAAATCATCAACAAAATAAGACAACCCACACAATGGGAGAACATACCAATACATGTGATAAGGGGTTAATGTCTAAAATTTATAAAGTAGTTACAAAACTCAACACCAAAAAAACAAACAAAAAAACCAAACACCCCAATTAAAACGTGGGCAAAGGACCTGAATAGACACTTCTCTAGAGAGGACATACATATGGCCCATAGACATATGAAAAGATGCTCAACGTCACTAATCATCAAAGAGATACAAATTAAAACTACAATGATATACAATCTCACACCTGTCAGAGTGGCTGTCCTCAATAAATCACAACAAGTGCTGGCAGGGATGTGGAGAAAGGGGAACACTTTCGCACTGTCGATGGGAATGCAGACTGGTACAGTCATTATGGATAGCCATATGGAGACACCTCAAAAAATTAAAAATGGATGTCTTTTGACCCAGCAATCTCACTTCTGCAAATATATCCAAAGGAACCCAAACACTAATTCAAAAGAACATAAGCACCCCGATGTTCACTGCAGCATTATTTATAATCACCAAGATTGGGAATCAGCCCTAGTGTCCATCAATAGATGAGTGGATGAAACAACTATGGGACATTTACACAGTGGAAATCTACTTGGCTATAAAAATAAATAAGGAAATTTTACCCTGTGCAACAGTATAGATGGACCTGGAGAACATTATGCTGAGTGAAATAAGCCAGTCAGAGAAAGACAAACACCATATGATTTCACTCATATGTCGAATCTAATGAACAAACTTAACTAACAAGCAAAACAGAAAGACTAGATGGAGAGCAGGATGACAACTAGTGGGGAAGTCAGGGGACGGAGGGATTGAGCAAAAAGGAAAAAGGACTCATGGACATGGACAACAGTGTGGTGATTATTGGGGGCAGGGAGTCGTGAGGGGACTAACTGGTAATGGAAAAAATACAATAAAGATCAATGTTTAAATAAAAGACTAAAGTGCAGTTCTTCACAGTTTGAGTAGGAAAGCAGTGAAGCACCACTTAGCCTTGGAATAGAATTTGCACATGCCTGGATCCCATGTGCATTCATTTTTTTGTTAGCATCTGTTTTCATTCTATTATTCATGTTTAGTTTATTAATCCAAAAGCCTTCCGCCCATCTTCTGGGTCTTGCTAATTGACACGTGTTCAGAACAAAACATTTTCTCCTTCTTGCTCCTTCCTTGATCCTCATCAGGAAACCTGCTCTTCTAGGTGGAACTTCTTGTTTTGATTTCCTCTAGCTTTTCTTTCTCCCTTTGGCTGCTTATCCCCACTACTTTCCCTAGAGATGAAACTAAAATATTGCATATTTTCAACAAATAGTGTGAAATAAGCCAAAATTTATGGCTGAACTATTTTAAAAGTCATGTATGCTTCCACAATTCTTTGCTGCATTTCATGGGATAATTAAGAATGTACATTTTCTTCATATTTTTGGTGATAGACTTCATGGCAACAAATTGACAATGATGTATACGAAGTCTGTCTGGAAAAAGTCAATCTATTGTTAATACAATGAGAATGGTTTGCACCATATCGATGTAACCTGGCAGCCAAGGAGAATGGACTGGAATGCGCATGTGTGAACAATGCCCACTTCACTGTACTAGTCAGTGGGGGCGGTGGATGTTGCTGAGTGAGCATCAGTACTGTGTGGCCACCACATTCAAAATGACTGAGCGAGTAAAGCAATGAATCTGCAACAAACTTTGCTTTAAGCTTGAAAATCCCTCTGTGGAGATGATTCAGAAGGTCACAGCTCTGGGCAACTGATGACTGGCAGTTTCATCACAACAATGCGCCTGCTCGTGCATCACCTCTCCAGAGTGTTCTAGTGAAACATCAGCTCACCCAGGGGACTCAGTCCCCTTACAGCATAGATTTGGCTCTCCGTGACTTCTGGCTTTTCCCAAAGCTAAACTCACCTTTGAAAGGGAAGAGACTTCAGACCATCGATGAGATTCAGGAAAATACGACAGGGCAGCTGATGGCGACTGGGAGAACTGTGTGAGGTCCCACAGTGCCTAGTTTGAAGGGGACTGAGGCATCATTGTCCTGTGTACAACCTTTCTTGTGTGTTGTATCTTCTTCAATAAATGTCAATTTTTCATTTTACATGGCCGGATAGCCTCTGGACAGACCTCATATGCCAGCAATCTGAGAGTAATCTGCCCTAGAGTGGAGTAGTGACGCAGCCTGGACCATGAGCATAGTTTAAGCCCCAAATGAACAGTAGGCACTAGGTGTTTCTGAAATTGTTATCTTCTCTATGAATCATTGGTAGGGTCAGGGATAGTTTTCATCAGCGTCTGGACTTGTCTGGCCAATTAAGCAGACATGTCTCTGCATTGGAACTCTATTAAGTGAAAAGGGCTGGGTCTGTTTGGTATAACTGTAATTAAGGATAACCCACCACCCCTTTTGTAATTTTACCAAAATAAGTAAGTATCTTAAATAGAAGAAAATCATGGTGAAGGAAAGCAGAACCTGTACCTGTTACATCCATACTGGTGTGTGGATTTCATAGCATTTCCCTCCCCCCCCCCCCACTATGGGATCTGAGACTCATTTGAAGTAACCTTGGCAGAAGTATATTAGCTACTTAGACCTATAAAGGATATTTTGATCTGTAATATAAAAAGCAATGTAATAATTAATATAAAAGCAGCTGAAAGTGCCTGAGGTCAGTAGCTGCTACATCAATATTGCATGTAAACAAAGTATTAGTCAAAATTGCTTTCAGAGGGCCCTAATTACATCAGTTTTTATTTAATTTAGTTTGATTTAATGATACTTTTTATATGAATTTGCTTCATGGTTACTCTGTTGATTGCAATTTCCTTTCCTTGAGAAGAATGTATTGAAGATAGGATAGTTAGAAACTTCATTTTAGCAGTTTAGTTTGGTGACCCTCTATCAAAGTCACAGTATTTTATTGCAAAGTTAATTGATATAAAGCCAGTAATTTAAACTTAATTCACTTCGTTTACAGGTTTTAATGTAAAAGTCACCTACAATGAAGTGCACAAGTCTAGCTGGTACGTTTGAGTTTTGAGAAATACATTCACTTGTGTAACTTGGATTTTTATCACAATATCGAACGTTGCTAGTACTCCAGTTAGTTCTTGCTTGCTCCTCCCCTTTGGACCCTGCTTCACGGTACCCACAGGCAGGCAACCACTGTGCTGGCTCTTCTTTTCCATCACAGATTAGATTTGCCTATCATATAGCTTCAGGCAAACGAAGCCTCACAATACCTACTCTTTTAGGGTTTCTTTCACTCCTAGGCTTAATTCTAATAAATAGTTTTTACAGTATATATAATAGAAATTAGTTATGATAAGCAATTGTGTCAAAGCAAAGAAAGAAAGTGGTCTTGTCTGAAAGAAGAGAGAAGGCAAAGTTCACATATTATAATTTTGCGATGACTAAGCTAACAAATACTGATTTGTTTTTTATTTTTATTTTTTTATTGTTATGTTATCACAGTTGTCCCAGTTTTTCCTTCTCTGCCCTCCTCCTCCTAGCCCACTCCCCTCACAGTCAGTCCCCACACCATTGTCCATGTCCATGGGTCATTCATACCTGTTCTTTCACTAGTCCCTTCTCCTTCTTTCCACCTTTATTCCCTTCCCCCTTCCCTCGGCCTGCTGTCAGTCTATTCTATGTTTCTATGTCTCTGCTTCTATTTTGCTTGTTAGTTTATATTTTGTCCATTAGATTCCTCTTATAAGTGAGATCATATTATATTTGTCTTTCACCAACTGGCTTATTTCACTTAGGGTAGTATTCTCTGGTTCCATCCATGCTGTCACAAAAGGTAGGGGTTCCTTCTTTCTTTCTGCTGTATAGTATTCCGTTGTGTAAATGTACTACAGTTTTTTGATCCACTCATCTACTGATGGGCACTTAGGCTCTTTCTAGCACTTGGCTGTTGTAAATTGTGCTGCTATGAACATTGGGGTGCCTAGGTTCATTTGAATTGGTGTTTCGGGATTCTTAGGGTATATTCCCAGTAGTGGAATTGCTGGGTCAAAAGGCAGTTGCATTTTTAGATTTCTGAGGAAATTCCATACTGTTTTCCACAGTGGCTGTACCAGTCTGCAATCCCACCAACAGTGTACTAGGATTCCTTTTCCCCCCATTCTTGCAAGCACTTGTTTTTTGTTGATTTATTAATGATGGCCATTCTGACAGGAGTGAGGTGATATCTCATTGTGGTTTTAATTTGCATCTCTCTGATGGCTAGTGATTCTGAGCATCTTTTCATATGTCTATGGGCCCTCTCTATGTTCTCCTTGGAGAAGTGTCTGTTCAAGTCCTTCACCCATTTTTTAATTGGATTCTTTGTCTTCCTGGTGTTGAGTCATATAAGTTCTTTATATATTTTGGAGAGTAAACCCTTGTCCAATATATCATTGGCAAATGTGTTCTCCCATATGGTCGATTTCCTTTTCATTTTGATGCTGGTTTCTTGAGCCTGTAGAAGCTTTTTTATTTGGTGTAGCTCCATTTATTTTTTTCTTTATATCCCTTGCCCTAGAAGATATATTGGCAAAAATATTGCTACATGGGATGTCTGAAATTTTACTGTCTGTGTTTCCACCTAGGACTTTTATGGTATCATGACTTATATTAGCCTTTTATACATTTTGAGTTTATTCTGGTGTATGGTGTAAGTTGGCTGTCTAGTTTCATTTTTTTTCATGTACCAGTCGAGTTCTTTCAACACCATTTATTGAAGAGACTATTTTTACTCCATTGTATGCTTGTGCCCCCTTTGTCAAATATTAATTGACTAGAGAGACATGGGTTTATTTATGGACTCTCTGTTCTGTTCCATTTTTCTATGTGTCTCTTCTTATGCCAGTACCAGGCTGTTCTGATTACAGTGGCCTTGTTGTATAGTTTTGTGTTAGGTATTGTGGTCCCTGCAACTTTATTCTTCTTTCTCCAGATTGCTGAGACTATTACGGTCTTTTTTTTGTTCCATATAAATTGTTAAGGTGTTTGTTCTAGATCAGTGAAATGTGTCATTGGTATTTTAATAGAGATTGTGTTGAATCTATAGATTGCTTTGGGCAGTATGGACATTTTAATGATGTTATTTATTCCAATCCATGAACAGGGTATATGCTTCCATTTGTTTGTATCTTCCTCAGTTTCTTTCTTCAGCATTCTGTAGTATTCTGAGTATAGATCTTTACATCCTTGGTTAAATTTATTCCTTGGTACTTTATTTTTTCTGTTGCTATAGTAAATGGGATTTTTTTCCTAGTTTCTCTTTCTTGATAGTTCATTTTTGATGCACAAAAATGCCATTGATTTCTAAATATGGCCTTTGTATCCTGCTACTTTGCCAAATTCATTTATTAGGTCGAGTAGTTTTTTGGTGGAGTCTATAGGGTTTTCTATGTACACTATCATGTCTTCTGCAAATAAGGACAGTGTTACTTCCTCCTTTCCAATTTGGATGCCTTTTATTTCTTTTTCTTGTCTGATCACTGGCTAGAATTTCTGGTACTATGTTGAATAAGAGAAGTGAGAGCCGACACCCTTGTCTTGTTCCTATTCTTAATGGAAAACTTTTAGTTTTTGCCCATTGAGTAAAATGTTGGCAGTAGGTTCCTTGTAAATGGCCTTTATTATGTTGGGGTATTCTCCCTCTACTCCCACTTTGCTAAGTGTTTTATCATAAATGGGTGCTGGATTTTATCAAATGCTTTTTCAGCATCTATATTGACATGGTCATGTGGATTTTGTCCTTCATTTTGTTTGTGTGGTGTATTACATTTATTGATTTGTGAATATTGTACTGTCCTTGCATCCCTCGGATAAACCCCACTTAATCATGGTGTATGATCTTTTTAATGTATTGCTGGATTCAGATTGCCAGTATTTTGTTGAGGATTGATTAGTTTTTTTAATTGAAATTTTAGTTTATAGAATTATAGATTCATATAGAGTTGTAAGCAATAATACAGCCTTTACCCAGTTTCCCCCAATAGTAACATTTTACAAAAATATCTTAACCAGGATATTGAATGTTGATGTAATCTACCAATTTTAGATTTCCTGTTTTACTTGTATGCACGTGTGTTTATGTGTATTCAGTATAGTTTTAGCTAGTGTGTAGGTTTGTATAGGCACCAACACAGGAGAGATACTGAGCATTTCCAACAACAGAAGGAGACTTTATGTGGCTGCAGCCACTTCCTCCCACCACTCCCCTCCTATCTCTAAAGCCTGGAAACCACTAATTGGTTCTCCATGTCTAAAAAACCTTCATATGAATGGAAGCATATGGTTTGTAACCTTTTGGTTTTGCTTTTGTACCTCACCATAATTCCCAGGAGGTTCATCCATGCGTGCATCAATAGTTTTCCTTTTTATTGTGGAATAGAGTTCCATGGTATGTATGTACTATAGTTTATTTACCTATTCACCTGATAAAGGACATCTGGGCTGTTTCCAAGTTTTTGGCTATTGTGAATGAAGCAGCTTTGAACATTTGTGTTTAGGTTTTTGTGTGAACATAAGTTTTCATTTCTCTGGGATAAATGCCTAGGGGTAAAATTGCTGGGTCATGTGGTAATGGCATGTTTAGTTTAAAAAAGAAACTGCCAAACCATTCTCCAGAGTAGCCCTACCATTTCATACAACTAGCACTGTATGTGTGATGTAGTTTCTCTGTGTCCTTACCAGCATTTGGTGTTGTCATAATTTTTTTTTTGCCATTCTGATAGGTGTGAAGAGGTATCTTATTATAGATTTAGTTTGTATTTCTCTCATTCTCTGATAGCGACTAATCTTGAACAATTTTTTTCATGTGCTTATTGGCCTTCCACATATTCTCTTTGGTGAAATGTCTGCTCATGCCTTTTCCCATCTTCTAATTGATTTTAAAAAATCTGCATCTAAATATATGAAACAAAGGACAACCCACTTATCTTTCAAGACCATTTAAGAAAAATATCCCAAGAAATACCTCATTTGGCTTGAGAGATGCTATTTGTAGCTGGATGAATAGGTAATTGAATCATGTGATATATGTAAATAGATATTTTGCAACAAATTAACAAATATGTGAAAAGAATTGTCAGATTTCTGTGTCTCTCACAATTTTATCAGTAGCTTGGGCTTCCAATCCCTCCCTCCCTCCCTCCATTTATTTATTTTTTTAAGTTTTGGGCTTCCCCCTGCTGTGCCCCAGACTGTCTTTCTTTCTTTCTTTCTTTCTTTCTGTCTTCCTTCCTTCCTTTCTTTTCCTTCTTTTCTTTCTCTTTCTAGAGAAGGGAAAGGAGGGACAAAGAGAGGGAGAGAAACAGCAATGTGTGGTTGCCTCTCAAACGCCCCCTACTGGGGACCTGGCCCACAACCCAGGCATGTGCCCTGACTGGGATTCAAACTAGTGACCCTTTGGTTTGCAGTCCTGAGCTCAATCCACTGAGCCATACCAGTCAGGACTGCCCCAGACCTTACTGTCTCTTTTCCTTTTCTGTTTGACAGGCTTGGGTGACGGATTCATTCCCTTGACTATAATTCTGAAGTGTATCAATGGATTCCTCAAATATGGCTTGTGGAGCAAATCATTCTGATTTTTCAATAGGACTTCGGCCATTTGAGATCTCTGTTTGCACATTCCGTAGTGTTTGTTTCTATCAGGCTAAATAAGACAAGAGTTATTTTGATGGAAAGATAAGAAAGAAGCGGTCTAGAAACAGAACAGGAAAGCTTTCCAGTATACTTGGTAATGAATTTACTGGAAGGATCATCAAGTAATAAGGTAGAAAAGAGCCGGAGGCTTACAGATAAAAAGGACCTGGATTTGTAACCTTGTTCTGCTCTAATTTAGTGACATCGGTCAGATTACTTAACCTCTCTGAGCCTCCACTTAATTATTTGTGTAAATGGGCAATAATTCCCATATTACTTCCACAATGAGTTGTAAGTATCAAATAGGATAATGGAATGCATTTGTAAGTGATAAAGTGCTATACAAATGTAAGCTGCTATTATGTTTATAATAATTATACTCCTCCCCACAACTAAAGCAAACAGAAACACAACCTGGAAGAAAAACAGTCATTTTCACAGAATGAGGTCAAATGATCACTCTAAGCTTCCTAAGAGGAGGGAACCCTTAGCATTATTGTTTTCTTAGATGCGATTTTAATTTTGTTTGGTAGGCAAGAAAATGCTGAAAGAATCAATCAGCAATAATTGTACTGAGTTAGGCCACTGAGCAAAGCTGCTAAGGTAGTGAAAATGGAGTTACTGAAGGAGTATTCTCATCTTGCCCATTTGTTTTCTAGTTTTAAAGATGGGTTATTAATCAACTTGCCAATCAAAGCCTTACCTGGGGTCATATACCTCCCACTCCCCCACTCTTGTCCTCAATCATCACCTAGATAAGCCTTGTGGTAAAGAAGCCAGACAGACCTATGTTTGTACAAGGAGTGTTATTAACTGCGGGTGACCTTGCATGAAAGATTAGATTCTTCTCTTTATCCATAATATTTATTCACATGAAACTGTTTACTGACAGTGTGGGTGGCACATTATCTGGGTATCTGTTTTTAAATAACAATTTTGAATAATTTTAGGTACAATAAACACAGTGTAGATGGCAACACTGTCTATACATTGAGAAGTTCAGAGAAAATGTCATTCAGGGCAACTAAGTGATTTTATTCTAAAATCGATGATTGGTAACAACCAGTTTAGGAATGGAAGAAACCGAAAGCCACTTTGCACACATGCAGTTCTCTACCCCAGATCTTAATTTGGGCAATTAACTTCTGTGATTTAGGATAATTAAAAGGTCTCAAGGATCAGATTAATGTATGTGACAGTGCTTTGGGAATTGTCATGTGCTATGCGAACTTTGTCAGTTGTTGAGGCCCCCACGGAGGGGTGGCAGCAATAAAGAGGGGTGAGAGAAGGGCATGTGTTCATCAGGCTTGAAAGCTTGCCTAAGAATATTTCCAGTTATTGGATAGTGTTGGGAAAAACCATAAACTTCATTCTAGACTCGACGTATATCACTACCCTACTCTTGGAACACACGGCCATGAATTAAATCACTGTCCACTTTACATTTTAACAATTCAGTTGTAGGTGATGACGTTTACAGAAATGTCCCTTAAATCTGGAGAACTAGGGCAATGACTTCAGAGAGCACAGCAGGGAGAATTTTAATTCAATGGAGACCCAGCCCATGATTAGATTAGGTGACAGGAAGAGGGTCAAATGGATTATGGAAAACTCAGGAAGGAAGTAAATTGAGTCATCATGCTTTTAGTTTCAGTGTATTTTTACAGTGGATTCTGGGGTTGGTGTATTCTTTAATGCATTACAGTAGTTAAGCACCAGTTTCAGCTTAAAAGCATGACTGATTGAAGCTCTAACCAAACTCTAATCCCAGCTACTAGAAAGCCATGACTTCTTAATGTCCTTTAATCTGAAATAGATTATGGTTCTTCTGTAGTATCAGACTTTTCAAATATTTATTTTCTTTCAAATACAAGGGTATATTCCACTGTCTGCAAATTCCTAAGGCAGTCGCTTTCTGTCTGATAACATAGGATGTTGGTATCTTTAAAAGTGCGCATGTTTTAAATGAGTACTGCATTAGCAATTGGTTTGCACTTGTCCCTCCTTTATTAAGAATAAAAAATTGTATCTGGCCATAAATGCAGTGATCTAATCTTTGTAAAATCTCATTAGTGATGTTTATGTTACCTGTATCTTATGGTATGAGCAGTATTATATTCAGTTCTTGCCCCATAAAAGAGAACTCTAAAGGAATTTATTAAACAATGGTGTTGCATGGATTTCTCACTTTTCCATATGTGATTGATTTCATGCAGCCTTTGCAGGTAGATTAGACTTGTGAATGATCTCGGCCAGCTCCTGTGAGCTGGGTGAGATGAAGGGTGTGCTCCTGTTTGCTTGTGCTGCTGGAGCAGTTAGCATCACGTGTTTTGTCCTTTCCGTCTGCAAAATTACTAGAATTGTTAATTCATATGCCTGTAAGCATCCTTCAGCTTTTCATACTGATCAATGATTGTCGGTGACTCTGTGGAGTGGAATTACTATCATTCTTGGTGTTCGATGTGGTCAGTTTTGACTTAAGGCTTCAGAGACGCTTTCTCTGTCCAGCCTATTTAAGTAGGACTATTGTCCCCCCCAATACATTGTCACGTTCTGTCCTCCTTCCTACTAGGTGATGTTATAGTAAATATTTATTTGCTGACTGGTTGACTGTCTTTGTACTAGAACTAAATACTATATGGCAAGCTCTTTGACTTTCCATTCAGTCCAGAACTGTGCTGGGCATACACATAAGTATTTGTTGGGTCAATTAATGTAATAATCCCATGAACCACAACCAGCTCATGAGATAGATTCTGCTAATGTTTAAGTTATTTCAGGTTCAAAACTTGCATCTTTAGAACTGTTTCTCTCTTTGGCTTCTAACACTGTGTGTGTGCGCACACGCTGGACAACTTCCTAATAAACACTATTTTGGGAGAAAGGAAGCCAAATGAGTATGGGTGTCAGGTTATCAAGTAAATATTGGAACAATTTTAGCCTCTGATTGGGAATGTTTATTTTGTCAAATGTGCATTTGGTCTGACCTTGGAGTTAGAGTTACTTATGAAGTTGCATAAATGTTAATGAATGTTTATAATGTGGACTGTAAGCTGAAAGCAGTTAAAATATAAATATTTAAGCCATATGTTAGAAAATAACCAGAGCATTGCAGCTATTTTGGACTGTAGGGGGAAATTGCCTGATTTATTGACAAGAGCTAGAAATTTGGGGTCCTGGGTTCTATTTTCATTCCTGCTTTTGACAGCACTTCACAGAATGTCTCTGTTGAATAAATGTTCAACAGGACAGGATTAATCCCCGTAAGAATAATACTTTTATGTTACTTAGACATTTTTGTGCTCCAGTTGCTCAGGCTTCATCGATGTTTTGTTAGTCTGTTTGTAACAGGTTTTTCTCATCTTAACCGATGAAGGCTCCTCTCACCTTCCTGCTTCAGTGCATGTTGTGTGTGTGGGGGGAGTCTGAGTCCATCTTATCAGTACCTCATTATAAATATAAATGTATTTATAAATATAAAATCATATAACTGTGCCTAACGCAGGAAATGCAATTTACAAAGAAAAACAAACTGGACGGGTTTTGATGGGGATGGGGAATGTTGTTGCAAATGGAAGTAACAGAAGATGAGAGCCTCCCTCTCCAAAGCACACAAAGCAAAGAAAGCAGAGAGGCTGGATCTTGATAAATCTTGAAGGAAGGCAACTAACTAGGCACAAACCAGGTGCCCTTATTTAAAGCAACCTCATTTAACACCATTAGTGTTATCAGGGCCTTTATGTCAGACTCCTTTTTGTCTGCCATGCTGGTGAATTTTTAACTGAGCAGGCTTTACAATGGGAGCAATGGAATAGACTATAAACAACAGCTAAAACCACTGCAGAATTCCAAAGGCCTGACTCAACTCTCTCTCTCACGGACTCTTTCCTTCTCTGCACTCCCCCTCTTGCTGGGGGTTCTTCAGGGGCAGCACCCCTGGCATGCAGTCCTCATGGCACTTGGGGAAAGTGTGAATTCCCAACTTCAAATGCAGACCTGCTGAATCAGAAACCACTGCGGAGGAAGTAATTTTGAAAGTCATTTTAAACAAGCACCTTTCAGGTGATTCTAAGGTACATTCTAGTTCCAGGACCACTGACCTATTCCTGGTGTAGTAGTACCCCTTGTCTTAAGGAAGCAGTTGGTTTTTATATCTCCTTCTGGACCACATTATGCTGTCAATGGAAGGGAGAAAACTGTGATACAAAGAAAGACCTATTTTTTCTTCTTAATTTATAGGAGGAACTGAGAACCCATATACTACTCATTTCTTCAAGGGGCCTGCTCTTTGATGGGGTACCCTATATCTACTGGATTCTAACATACTGATGCACATTTACAAGGAAAACATCTGCAGATATGAGTGAGAAACTCTATGAGCTTGGCAAGGTCGTACCTATTGGCACCTATGACCATGATGCAGATTCCATCAGGGTGACCAGGCCGGGTGTGTTCAGTGTTCAGTGTGAGTTGGGGCAGAAAAATCAGTTCTGGGTGACGCTGAGGGCTTTTCACATGTGATTGGTACAGCAGCACGACACAGGTCTTGTGAGAGGATTTGGGGTAGAAATAGTGCTAGAGATTCCAAAATGGAGTAGTCGTGGTCACACCCTTTGTGATGTTTGTTTTATGAAGAATCTCCATAAAGGTCCTGGTTTCCTAATGTGGGAAATACAGCCCATCTAGTGAAGAATACAGTTTTCCTGAGGCTTTCAGAGGGGGAACAGTTTTCAAACGTCTTTCCGAGGGGGAATAGAGTTTTCAAACGTATCAGGAGAGAATTCTAGAGGTTTCGATTAATCATGGAAAAACTGAGTTTCCTTATCTTACGTTGGGCACCTTTGCCGAAAAGGAATAAAGAAGTTTTCTGGGTTTATTGAAGTCAAAAATGTCGGTGTGCCCAACTCCATTACATCATTCATAGGCAGTTTGTGTGAGAACTCAGCACGTCAGGTTTCCTGCGCGATGTGATGGTGAGGGTGATCCAGATGCTGAACATTCTCAGTGCTCTTTCTAGCGCTGCCCGTTTGCGGAGACCGAGCAGTCAAGGCTCAGTGTGGAGAGTTCACTTGTTCTGATACAGGCAGACGGCGAGGTCTTGAACATTTGTTGACATGCTTTAATGAACTACATTAGATTAAGTGTGTGTGTGTGTTAAAAAAGTAAATTACAGGGATTGAAGAGACAAGGTATATGCTTTTGCACTCCTGTGACAAGACATATAAACTTAAAACTGTAGGGCAAACGAAGGGTATGGCTAAGCTGTCTGAAGAGTTGTGAAGTGGATTCAAACTGGGCTTGCACATTCGGCATATGGAAGCTGGTGGTCGCATTCATTTCTCATCTCAGAACTCATCCAAGACGTGGGGATTTGGGAAAGTCAGTTTTAGGAGAGATTCGCAGACTTTCATGAGAACCACTTCTGACTTAAATTCCTGCAGCTGCATTTGGAATGCACCTCACTGAGCTCCAGCTCAATTTAGATTCCCTGTTCTGCAAGATTGTGGGAAGGATTCAATTGGACAGTATTTATAAAGCTTCCATCCAGTTCCTGGTGCACAATAAATACTTGGCAAAATGAGGTTCCCCCCAGGCCCCTCATGAAAAAAAATAACTGTATTAATGGAGGAAAAGGAATTATTCCAGAGATGATAAAGCATCGCTGCTGCCAGGGGCCTTCTAACATTTTCTCTTTCTACCAGTTTTTACTGGACACAACCCCAAAGTGAACTTTTCCCTTTTAACAGTAACTGCAATTGTGTGGGAAAGACAGATTTTCCTCCTTTGCTCTCTCGGAGTTCTTTAAACGATAGATGGTACCGTTGAGCACATTAATCCATGTGTATTCTTGCCCTCAGGGTTTGGAAGTGGGGATACTGAGGCAGAGGCCGTAGTCACTAAATGACAGAACTTGTGCCCGTTGTGCCCAGGACAGTGTTAAGAATAAGCAGAATCAGGGTGTGATGACAGTGTGTTTATTTCCAGGAAACCAAGAACCAAAAGCCACCTATAACCTCAGACATTCCAGCAGAGTAGGCTCATGGTTTGGTTTGGTTTTTCATCCCCATACTCTGTGTAGGCTAAAAACAAAAATTACAGAACCCTGTCCGGGTAGCTCAGTTAGTTAAGAGTGTCATCCCAATATACCAAAGTTGTGGGTTTGATCCCTGGTCAGGGTACATACAGGAATCAACCAATGGGTGCATGAATAAGTGGAACAACAAATCAATGTTTCTTTTTTTCTCTCCTTCCCTTCCTCTCTCTCTCAAAAAATCACTAAATAAAAAAATATGTATAGAATGGATGAAGAAGCAGTTACGCAGTGTTCATGGAACACCTGTTTAGTGAGGCTCTGCCTGGGTGCGGGGTGTTGGAGAGCGTGGTCCGGTGAAGAACGACCAGCCAGCTGTGCTTTGACAGGAGCGGCGAGGGCCCTAGGAGATGCGAGCACTCGGGGGAAAACAGCACTTCAGCTTTAGATGTTTTGACTTCTGCTTTTATTACTTGGACTTTTTAGAGGCATAGCCTGACTTAAGATCAGCCAAAGCAGCATCTTAATTGAACCAGTAACAGCTATTGGGACAACCAAATGTAATTAACTTTGATGTTTTCGAATTCCTCCTTCCATTCTTTGGTTTGCCTGTGCTTTGATCCTTAATGATGTGTGCATAATGAATTACACTAGAAGAGAAATGTCTGTGTTCATATTAAATATTACCAGACCATTCTTTTCACCGAGTGCTGGACATTTTCAACTCACGGTAAGATGGATTAGTAAGGAACACTCTGTACTCTGGTAAGTATGTTTTCAAAAAACAGCCAATGACATCACAAATTCAGGGTCAGAATAAACTCGCTACCATGGCCAAATTATCTGTGATGTTAGGGAATGGGGCAGGGTATGGAGATAGACTCGAAAGATAATTAATGAAAATATATTTACATCAGTCTTGAAGCAAGCTTACTGCCTATTTACCTGGGTATATTTTTCACCTGTGATAGTCCTGACGTGGAGACTAGTTGGAAGTCCACTAGGTGCTCATTTTCCTACGACTTCCTTTTATTCCCCTTCTTGCTGTAAATTAGAAGTTAACAATATAAAGATGTGACCTATTACTAAGGAATCAGAAGATATGTACTGTGGCTCTCTGGCCACTTGTTGTTTGAGTCACTCTGGGGAAGTTCCTTAACTTTCCTGAACCTCACCTTTCTCATCTGTAAAATGGGCATGCTTAGCTCACCTAATTCGTTGCTGTGGGACCACATGAGATAAATGTGTGTGGAAGTACTTTAGAGACTTTAAAAATCTTTATAAATAGGATTTTATAGTTATGCATAGAGAAAGGCAGTCCAGACTAAGCAGATAAGATGCATGCTGCTTTTTCAAGGCCTAATCATTTATCTCGTAAACATATAAGAAAAGTTCCCTCCTCTAGGTCTTTGCCTCCTATGTTAGGAGCTCCATTTCCCTGTCTTATCACTGTATCTATTATTTTGGAACCTGTAGCCATTACGTGAAAAACTCACTATTTTATGGAGTACGCTGACAAATTCTTGGAAAATTATTGCTGGTTTAGATAAGCCACAGTCAGTTAGAGAAAGCAAATACTACTTTTTCTTTTATGTTTTCCCCTCTTCCTTTTTCCTCCGTTCCTCCCCCTCCCAACTTTTTGGAACATATATACTAAAATTTTGACATATCTGCCCAGATTTTTAGATCAAATTGTGATTACAGGAATTTGGACCCATCTTATCTAGACTATGATACTTTACATTCTATTTTCAAGATAGATAAGCTGAATTATAAACATGTGTCTAATCATTTTTTGCATTTGAGGCTGAAGAACCTGAATAAATATCGCTGTTTATTTTGACCTTGTACCCATTAGGTATGTTGACATCAAGTTCTCCTGCAATTTTGTTTGCATTTTGGTAAGTTTTGGATTATCACCTTACTGGGTTTTAGTTTAGGAAGGTGACTTGAAGCCGTTGGCTTCTGTCAGGTTTCCTTGATCGCTTCATTATGAACATGGCCACTCATTTTTCAGGTAAAAGTCATTAACCCATCACAAACAAGATGCCGTCCTTGCGGGGGGTGTACAGTAAGTATTAGCTTAGCTTGCTGGCCTTTAGAAATGCTCATCCCCACCCTCCACCCTCCCCGCTGCCTTAGATATATTTGTTGTTTTGTTCTGTGTGGCATCAAATTTACACTTGTCCTTTTCTCTTAGAGACAATTTGTGGGAAGGAAAAGACAAGATCATAACATTAAGATTGAATGTGTTTCTCAATCTTCACATTCTTAACTGGTTTCTTTGATGCATTTGAGTTTGCTGTAAGATGTTAGGGGAGGAAGGAAGGCAACTAGCGATAATCAAAGGGGAAGAAAGATCAGTGTAGGACTCGGTGACATTTGAGGCTAAGTTTTGGAGCTGTTGCAAGAGTTATTGCTGTCTGCAACTGTTTGGCCTGGCTGCATGTCAGAGCCATTAACTTCAGAATAACAGAGCCTTTAAGAGAATGTACTCTTTTAGAAAACTCCTCATTAATTTAATTTATGGAAGGGGAGAAGAGTTAGGGAGCAAAGAGCTGGGAATCATGGGGTTTCAAGAGTGCCTGGACTTCAGGTTAGGGAACACACACACACACACACACACACACACACACACACACACACGCTGTGAATGATGGATTACATGAGAAAAACAAAAAAATTCCCAGCTCTGCCTCAGTGTTCTCAGAGGGCCTGTCCTGCTTGAGATGGAATTGCCTCCTCGGTGATGGCTTTAGGAACTCAATCCCTAATGTGGATCCCAGCTGGGAAATGTTCGACTCTAATTAAGCTTCGGTTTGTTTTGATTCTCTTCCAGATTTGTGGTGGAAGGACTTTGTATATACAGTCTTTGGCTAACAACTTTTCCCACAGTCAGGAGCATGCACCTCGGCAGTGTTGGTCCTTACCTGCAAGCCTTTGGCTACCATCTCCGAGGAAATGGCAGACTTGTGCACATACACGTCTCTCTCTCTGGTCCCTGACATGGCCTTTGCCACATTTGGAGGATGGAAGGAACAAAGTCATCATTACTAATAGAAGAATGGGAAAAGACAGTGGTGTCTGGGTCCCTGTAGCCACGAGAACGTGCCAGGATTGGCCATTCCTCTTTCCCTTAATTGTGTTTTGCCGTGCCCTCTCCTGCCAGGATGGCAGAGGGTAGGGTAAGCTGGATGGAGACAACATTTTTAAATGTAAATTTAACCACTGAAAATATTTGCTGAGCCTACCTACTATTTGTCATGTGTTAAGATCCAAAGGAAGGAAGGATGTCATCATGCCGAGTCATTGGAAGGCAGTGATGTTGTTGCCATGGTGCTGTGTATACAGAGGGATAGCAGAGGGAAACACACTGACAGCCCAGTGTGTGTCCTGGGGAGGCCCAGGGAAACCAGTGAGGAAGTGGCATTTTGGCTGAGAATTAGACAGTGGATAAATGTTTGCAAGGCTTTGGAGTGAAAGTGGGACCTTCATGTAGAAGGAATATGGTGGAAATTGGTAGGAAGAATGGAGGGATGTGTCCACAAGTAGCTCACTATTTCTATAAGTCATTCACTTGTTCATTTAATACATATTTATTGTACATCCTCTTTGTACCAAGTGCTGTGCTAGGTGCCAGGAGTAAAACTGGTGAACTTTTTTTTTTTTTTGGACCCTTACTCAGGTTTATTTGCACAGACACCACAGGAGGACCCCAGCCCCAGGGGCACACCAGTCCTTCTGTCCTCACATTGGCAGACAGAGGCCTCTACTATGGAGTCTTCACTGGGGCCTGGGCACCTTTGGGAGCCTGAGACTGAGCCTGAGCTGGAGCTTGAGCTGCAGCTGAATCTGCAGCCTGGGGCTTGGTTTGGGTCTTGGCCTTGGCCTTTGGCCGGTAGAGCTGGAGACCCTTGGTGATGTGGGCATGAGCACGTTTCCTGAGTTTGGGGTAAGCAATGTAAACAAGTCCACTGAGCTTGCAGCTGCCGCCCTTTGGGATCTTGGGCTTGACCTCCTTGGGCTTGACCAGCGCCTTGATAGCCTCAGCACGTGCACTCATGGCCTTGGCGTTGGCCTGCATCTTCTTCAGGTCCCTCGTGTGCTTCTTGGCAAAACGTGTGTTCCTCAGGAACTTGGGGCTACCCCCTTGAGAGACTCATATCTGTGATTGGGGCTTCTTGATGCCATTTCTGTGCCATTTTTGGGACTGGTTGTGTGTGGTATGGTTTTTGGACTTGGCCATCTCTGCACCCTAGCCTGCGGCTCTTGAAGTGCCTGGGACCGGAAGAGCCAAACTAGACATTTAATACAGGTTTGTGATGGATTTGGTGTGGGAGGAGGTCTTAAGGTGCCTGACATATACAACTAGATTGATAGTGGTCCACATACCAAGGAGGAGGGCCAAGCTTGGAGGAGGAGCAAGGGTGGGCCTGATGCGGGTAGCAGGGGATGAAGCAGTTTGGCTAAACTTCTTTGACATGTCTAAAGGAGATGTTAAGTGGGAGGTTGGGTTTATAGCTTTGGAGTTCAGAGCAGGGGTCTGAGTGGGAAATACAAACTTGAGGAGATAAAAGTATGTAGATGGTAATTGATACTGTGGGTGAGACTGACTAGTGAAAGAGCAGAGAATAAGAAAGGAAGAAGTCCTATGGGCCTGGGTCACTGAACCACACCATATCATGGCCAGGTGGAGGGTATGAGCTCAAGGCTACTGAGAATAAGGAATGGAAAGCGTGGTAAGAAAATCAGGAGAGTGTGTTATGATAAAAGTCAAGGGAAGATCGTGTTATGGAGGAGAGACCAACTGCAGCTAGAAGATGAGGAAAGCCAAATGTCTGGAGTGATTGGTGTGGAAGGTAGATTGAGAGATGAGGCTTTTGCTCTGGGGCTGCTTTGGAAATTCACGTGACAGTTTTCTTGGGTCATACGTGGTTGGAGGACACTGCTGGCATTTAGTGAGGGAGCCCAGCGTGCTGGTATCTTGCAATGCACACAGGTCAGTCCTGCGCACGCAGAGCTGTGCTGCGTGAAACGTGATCCTCATAGGTCTCAACTGATCTTGACGCAAGGTTCAAAGCAAAACCTCTTTCAAGTATTGGAGCTGGAACCTAACTTTGCGTTACATATAAGCGCGAAGTATTTGTGGTTAGGATTTTCCAGGAATAAAACTAATTTGTAAGGAGGAGGAAGATTATACATTGCTTTATGTGGACCTTTACTAAGTTTTGTTCACACTTCAGAAAAATCACGTCATCAGTGGTCATACCCACTCGTGGACCCTGAGCTGTCAGTGAAAGCGCTGCCGATCCGTGTTTGTAGCTGTTGTTCATGTGATCCTGTGTACAGATGCAAGCACTTTGTCTACTTCTTTATATGCTCTAGAAACTTTGCACAAATCTTTAAATTAAATAAGCTAAAGTAATTGAAAGTACCTACCTCTTTTTCCCTTCTACCATTTTATACTTAGGAAATGATAGTGATTTTCTTTTGGAAATTGTTGTGCAGGTAGGATATACTACTCGGAGTTTTATTTCAGGATAGACAGGTGTGATCTAGCCAATGAAACCTTGGCTGGATCTTGAAAAGCCTTATACACCATTGGAAGGAGCTGTGTATCTTGTAGTCTGTTGTTCCTGAAAGCATGATGCTCAGTCCACCTAATCAGAATCCCCTGGGAGGCATATGCAATGCAGGTTCCTGGGCCCCACTCCAGAACTACTGGAACTACTGAATCCTTGTGGAAGACTCTGGAATCTGTATTATAATAATTCTCCTTTCCGCACATAGACATGATTCTTATTCCACTATCATTTGAGAGCCTACTCCCATAGGCAGGGGCAATCATTTAAGAATTTAATGAAAAAGAGGAACAGAAGCAGATTTTTGGATTAAAAACAATACTCCAATGGGACTTAAGTAATTGGTTGGAGGAGTTCGGGACTGTCGGCAGTGAACAAATGAGGTTTGTGTTGTAGTGACTAGATGAAAAATGTCGACGGAACAAAGTGGTAGATATGGAAGGGAGGCATTATTAAAAAGCAAAATGATACTGCATCTGAGGAATAACAGAATAAAAGAGGGGTAACCAGTGATTAGAAATGCTTTCCATCCGGGTAGATGGCGGGACCATTGATCAAGCTGAGGAATTCAGGAGGGTGGGTTGCTAGGCTGTGCTTTCTGGTTTAGGCATGCTGACACTTAGTTTCTTGTCTTACCTGTAAGTGGAGAGTTGAGACTGTACAGATGTGATTCAGTTTAGGAGAACAGTCAGAATGAGGGAATCATTCATACACAGGTGGTAGCTGAAGCTGATCGTTGGCAGAGATTGTCCCCTGGGGAGAGTATGGAACATTCATTAAAGTATATATACACATGCTCGCTTTTCTGTTTGTAAACAAATCTGACTCCTAGAGTATTCAGGACTCCTTCCAGGCATGGTGGTCTTGGTTATTGAAGACAGAATGACTTGAAAAAATCAAATTAAGGGAATGTAATTGCATCATTACTGAATAAGCTTAATTGGGGGGTAGCCTGGGAAACCCATAAACCTTCTGATATGCAGCATGCCTCTTGTTTAGCAGTGCAGTCCAGCCTTGGGGTCAAGGGTTTTCCTGAAGGAAGCTAATTCCATGGTTTATGGCATGGCAAGGAAGGTTGCACTGAAAACAGCCGCCAGTCTACAAAATCAGTGCAGTTTATAGAAAATGCATCCATGGCATCATTAAGACCCCCAAGCTAGGTGATTGTTTTGATCATTAAGACCTCCAAGCTAGGTGATTTTTTTTTTAACTTTTGCATTTTCCCCCTTGAAAATATACACACTCTGGCCTTTGAAATGATCATAATTTGGGTTGAGGAACCTTCAGTAAGGAGATTCTAGCTTTGTTATCAGTCACTTCCCAGGGAATTCTTTCCTTTTCACTCATTCACATTTAAACTTAAAGATAAGATGTAAAATTAAACAAATAGAGTGATCAAGTAGACTGATTTCTTTGTTAACTGTTGACCTTTGCATGTCAAAAATCACAGCTGTTTGGTTCTCCTTTCTCTCTATCATTATGAGATATGCCAGTGTAAAGCCATTCCTTAAGTAAAATCTGCATATTTCTCTCCAACTTCTGATAGTTTAGTAACAAATTGGACAAATACTTTTAAAAATGTCTTAGTCAACACTGAAGTCCTGAAATTCCAAAATCCCTGACACTTAGTGCACGTAGCTTATACTGCTCATGAGTTCCACTCCACAGTTTCCAGTTCCAAGGTCCTAGGCCCTGGAGACTGACTCCACGGGGGAAGAGGAGCGTCAACCTACTTCAGAGCCTTTGGCAGTGCCAGCTGTGGCCAATGTTGTGTCAGCATTTCCATCATCAACATTCCCAACATTCGGGGGTTTGTAATGAGATTGTTAAGTTTCACCACAAACTGAATCTTGGAATGTGAGAATTGAGCCTGAAGCAAACTTTTTCATTTAAAATAATGCAGCTTCTCTACACAGCCACTTATAAGGAAACAAAGCTAGTGATTATTGGTGTTACGGTACCCAAACTGCTTGGTTTATTTGATATTGCAGTGACATTAGTCTTGAAATATAAACCAATCACTACAGGAGTTTGGGAAAAAGACTATGAATGTCAGTGATATTTAATTTCGAAGGGTGTCTGTTTGAACAATTGAAACCAATTTTTCTCTCAATTTTAGCATAAGTTTCAAGGCTTGTTTATCTGTCTTCTGGGGAAACAAAATTACTTGGGGCTCAGGACGATAAATTCAATAGTAACACACAAATAGTAACACACTTCAGGCAAGCGCCTTTTCCCCAACCTAGGAGCAGAGCAACGGCACATCGAAGAAGCCATGGTACAACTCGGGTCTGCCAGAGTTGGGGTTTTCATTGTTTAATGTATATATTTTAACTTTTATTTATTGATTATAGAGAGAGGAAAGGGGAAGAGAGAAAAACATCGGTCTGTTGTTCCACTTATTTATGCATCCATTGGTTGCTTCTTGTATGTGCCCTGACTGTAGATTGAACCCACAACCTTGGCATATCGTGACAACACAATGACCAACTGAGCTACCCAGCCAGAGCTGAGTTGGGGCTATCTTGATTCAATAATGTGCTTTCATTTCCAGGTAAGCTTGATTCTGAAAGACCTTGCAAGGAGAGCAGATGCCCTGAGGTCTCTTTCTTTCTTTTTTTCTTCCAGTAATGATGATGGATTTGTGTGAATGTACCCCCATGCTCTGACCTCCCTTGTGACTAGTCGGAAGCATATGCAAGATGCTAATTTGAGTTAAGCACAAAATCTATGGCCCTGCAGCAGAAACAGTGTGATGCACATATGGATGAACCCATGACTCTGGCCTCTCTAACACTCCATGCTTAAATCACTTAAATTACTTAGCTCACAGGTTAATGGAATGAAAGCTAAAGATTACCTTGTGTGGGTCACGTCCTGCCAGTCTTGGCCTCCCTCTACCATATTGTTGATAGACATTCATTCTATTTTTCTTTTTACTTTGTATTGACTCGTATCCTTAGTTTCTTCACGTCCTCTTGGTGGCCCTTCTCTTCCCCCTTCCTTACTTCAAATAATGTAGATTTGGGGAACTGTTTGTATAGTTTCTGCTGAGTACTGTACTAAGGATGAGCTCAACCTTTTCACATATATTCATTACGAAATGCAATTGGATGGACTTGAATTTATCAATATTGAAATGATATACATGTATATTTTTATGTATACATATATATACACATGTGTAATGTATGTATGTATGCATATGTTGTTAAGAGATAAACTGGGGCATATTAAAATTTTAATGTTTATTTGAGCAAAAATTGATCTGAACCAAGCAGTATCCCATCGAGTGGATAGAAGGAGTTCCGAGGAGCTGTACAAAGACTTTCATAAACAGAAGGAAGCAGTGACAAAGAAGTTGTACTGGGCAGGAAAAGTGGGTTGGTTATTGCAAGATTACTTTCCCTTAGAGGATGGGAGGGGCCTCTGAGGCAGATGACCTAACTTGTGCTGATCAGGTGACTCCTGATTGACTGTTTATGATTTCTATTCTGGGAGAGCTCAAACTGTAAATGGAGTCTCATTTTGGGGACCTGGGGTTTAGCATAAGTGACTCCATTTTGGGCCTGTTATTTTTTTTTTAAGTATAAATATTTGTAATCTGACTCCAGATATCTTTGCAACTAAATAACATATCCAGTTATGCTTTTTAGGTTTCGGGGTTGCAAAAAAACTTTAATGAATTAGAAAAAGACGTCCCTTCTGACTGACCCTAGCCATGTGGTTGCCAGCAGGTGAGGGCTTGGCTGTATGTGGTCCTGAGAATGTCATTAATTGGTAGTAATCCTCTCTCCAATGTGAGTTATTTCTGTTACTCAAAACGTGACCCCAATTTTAAGAAAAATGTCACAAGCACTCAAGGGACAACAAACTATCATTGATGTAATACAAAATTCTTTCATTACATATAGGAGGTTGTATCTGAATTTTTAAATTATTAGAATAGGCAAATGGTTTGATGAATTATTTGTGTAGACCTCGCTGTTCATACATACATAGCGATGATTTGCAGGCAAGGATTAGCCACGTCACTGGGTATAACCTGTGGTTATTGTTCCCTGCACTCAGTAACTTAGAAGGTAAGTTTCAAGCATGGACATCTTGTTTTTTTAACTTTCTTCTTATTTATTTTTATTTTAGAGAAGAACAGAGTGAGAGAAAGGGAAAGAGAAATACTGATTTGTTGTTCCACTTATTTACGCATTCATTGGTTAGTTCTTGTATTGGCCCTGACTGGGCATTGGACCCGCAGTGTTGGGACAGTGCTCTAACCAAGTGAGCTGCCTGTCCAGGGCAAGCATCTTGCTTTTTACTGAACAGTCAAGTACTATGAAGGCTGGAGGTGGGCCCCTCAGATTCCTGAAGTGTGATGGTTGTCAACTGGAATCATATGCTTGGATAAATAAGTATCTTGGTAATTGTTTCGCTTTTATGAAATTCATATCCTAGCCTTTTCTCCAAATCCAGAGGCTTAACTATAATTAGATAAAAGGTAAGAAGTAAAGAACCCACTAAATTGGGAAACTAGGAGGACTGCCTTAGGATGTTGAACTTTTGGACCACTGCTGTGTGTGTTAAAAAATGGGCTTAATAACCCCACCCTCACTATGCCTGGTTCTTTCCGTACTCATTTTCTACCTCTCCCGTGTGTGTGAAAGCGTGATCCGTAGTGCTGATGTAACTGGGTCCTCCTGTGCTCTCAAGCATGTCGTCGTTATAAACACTATGCTGACACAGCCTGTCATCTGGGGATGTGACTACGAATCTGCCGCTGCCCGTGTACGAGACCCGAGTTTTACACAGAAACCAAATCACATGAAGTGAGATGCAAACTGTTCAAACGAAATGTTTGTAAGAACCGACTTAAGTCATTATAAACAGAATGAACAATTTGACTACCTTGGAGTATATTGTTTCAGAATATAAAGTTGACTGCGGGGTTCTTTTTCCTTTGGTAATGACAGGAGAGTCCTTCAGCTCTATGATTTATTTCCTGTTTGGGGGGACAAGGTGTTGGACAAATGGTAAGGCCCATGTATGCCACTCTGCTAGTTTTGCAAATGGCAATTGTTTATCCAAGGGAGTAGCGTTGCCTATTGTGAAACTGGAAGAATTTTCTTAGAAACAGAAGGTGATGCTTTAGTGGTGTTTTTATTCAGATAATCTTTCTATCTATTCTATGACCTTGGCTTTTACTCGTTTTAACATTGCCTTTCAGTTTGTCTTCTCCCTATGTAAAAACGATCAACCACTGAGAATGTGTCGTGTGTAAGAGGAGTGATGCAAAACAACTCAACTGTGCTCCCCAACTCCCCATCCCCCAAATTCCAAGGCATCTCAAAATGAGTCATTTAAATGAGGTTTAAAATTTTCTTTACTAATCCTCAAACCCATATTTATTTTTATTGTTCATTTCAAATGCGTAATGAAACTAATACCCATATTTGATTTGATCATTGATTTATCCCAAGCAGTCTTCTTTTCCCACTGATGGGGACTATAGGAAATTTTACTTGGGGGTTGGAGAAGAGGCGGGCAAAGAAAGATGGTTATTTTTATGATATTCTCATATTTTGGTAATACGCTTTCCACACACCTACATCCCTTTTCTAAACTTTCTCTCATGAATTTCAGAAGCAGACACAATATTTCTGCATTCCACTAAGAGATTACATACGAAGAAAACCAAATTGGCCCAGCTGGTGTGTAGCTCAGTGGATTGAGCGTGAGCTTGCCAATCAAAGGGTCGCCAGTTTGATTCCCAGTCGGCACATCCCTGGGTTTCAGGCCAGGTCCCTGGTAGGGGATGCACAAGAGGCAACCACACACTGCTGTTTCTCTCCCTCTGTCCTTCCTTTCCCCTCTCTCTAAAAATAAATAAATAATTTCTTTAAAAAATTGGATTGATTTGAATGAAAGGCAAAAGCTAGAATGAGTTGAAGACACCACATGAAGTAGCTTATATACCAACTGCTTGGTAATAATGAAGAAAGAGAATTCATAGCAAAGATGGCAGAGGAAGCAGACACCGTGATACATAAACAGACATGAGGCTTTCTGCACTTTACATTAAAAAAAAAAAATAGGAAAATCCCGGCCTGGCTTCACCTGTTTACTGAGTCAGATCACTGAACAGTTATTCTCCAAATATTTTTATGCAGACCATGTAGTCAAAGTGTGTAGCTTCTGGAGTTGGAATTGGGGTCCAATTCAACCTGCTATTTCTGATTTTAATAAGTGTATGTGTTCTGAATATGTATTTTGGATTGGAATTAGAGATCCTAAGAAATATAAGCAACAGCCTTACCTTTGAAGAACTGAGGGAAGGATCGGGGTTATGGGAAAGTTGAGAAAAAGGGAGTGATTATAACGAGTAAAATACATACTTTTGATAGGTTTAACCCAGTTCCTACCGTACCTGGCCGCACCTGGGCACACCTTGGCTTGGACACACAGGCATCATTGGCAGACCTGGATCTCCGGATGCCTGTCCAGCACTCGCACCCTGAATCGAGGCTCCTCTGTGACCGTGATTTGTTGCTACATGTGCATTACTCATCTGTGACAATTATAAAATCCACAATTGGCTTTTTCCTTCTACCAGGCAACCACTGTCTGCAGTTGTTAGTTGGCCTGTGCTGAGGGAATGTAAAATTGAAAATTATTCTAAACTAAACTAGGGTGGGACATTTGTTGCCAACTTACTACCCTCATATAATATAACTAAAACCAAATGTAAATGATTTTTGGATGATCCAAATTAGTTTCCCTTTCTATCAGCTAGCATGGAGCACCAAGATTGGAAAGTGATAGGAGGGCTTCCTAACAGCTGGGTTTGGGAAAGGACTCCTTTCGCCATAGGAAATTGCGTTGGGAAGAATGCCCTTCAGAAATTATTATTTTTGGATTTATGATACCAGTGTGCTGCCTTTTTTTGTTGAGTGCTCAGATTTTTGTGTCTTTTGATTTTTCTTTGTGAAGTTTTATAACTTGGAAAATGACAATATCCATTGCTTAGCACACGGGACAAAAGGAACTCTTTTTTTCCTGTGTGTGTGTGTGTGTGTGTGTTTTAAATGAGGCATCTAAAACATTTTTTCCTCCATTTTCCCCCTTTTCCCAAGCTCCGGGTGGCCTAACAATTTAGACGTTATAGGTCAGATTCTTTCTTCTTTGCTTCACACACAGCTCTTTCCCTGACAGCATTACCCTTCCAACGTGCGCGGGGACTCCGCAGGCAGCAGCGTGCGAGCTGTGTGTAAATAAATGTACGAGCTAGCTGACGTGACACCATGAGTCTTTATGCTTTGGCTAGGGCGAGTGCGTGTGAGAGAAACGATTCTGACTACACAGCCCCCAAACAGTGAGGACCCCAGTTCCGCCTCTTCTCTCTTTGAACCTGCCTGGTAGTTGCCTCTTGAGCCAAGCGAAATATGAGGAGGGACAGGCTGCAGTCCCTTTATTTGCACTGTTTTTGGCATCCAGGAAAGTCCTGGAGGTGTGTGGTGAAAGGGGAGCTTGTCAGAACCAAACCTGAAGAAGCTTGTAGACACTGAATTTGCTCTGAGCAGATTATTAATTTTTTTTCCTCCTTGTACATTGTTAAATGTGTAGAAAAGGAACATCAGCTCAAGATCCGTCACTCTGGCCCCAGTCCAGCATGGCAAATTCTGTCATCTTTGCTGCATGGCCAAGCATCTTTATTACATGTTATAATTCTGGTTCTGGGCTTGGTCCAGCAACTCTGCTGTAACGTCAGATGGTCAGGGGTGTGGAAGAGGGAAGGGGCGGTGTCCATTTCTAGGCAGGACTTGGGGAGAAGTGCAAGGGCAGGATGCATGTTGCAGTTCTCTAGGGAAGGGTTTTCATGGACGCCACAGCCATCTCTGTGCTGCTTAGAATTTGGACCATAGTATCAATTTCTTTTCGTATGGATTGTTGATTTTAGACTGAAGACAAATGCTCTGGCCACCGCATCTCCCAGGAGCTCAGCAGTTAGCACCAGCCCTGAGAAGAGTGTCACCATCATAGCTGTGCAGGTTTTGTCCCATTGCCTTGTTCCTGGGGTCTGTTGGTGACGCTTGGCCTCCATCAGTCTGGGGTAGTGGGAAGCTTAACCCCTGAACTGTTCTGTCTGCACTGGTTTAGGACGAACCACTTCTGGGTTAAGTCTTCTCACTTCTTTCTTCAAAAATGTTTAGAGGGGGAGGCAATAGTGGGAATAGATAATAGTTTTTTTTAAAAAAATAGGAAAATTGATTGCATTTATTTCTTGAGTAGAGAGCCTTGACACTATCTTTTGCAATCGTCTCTCCTTCCTGCTCTTAGGGGTTTTGTAGATGAAGCCTTGGCTTTGGTTTGCCAGGGAAGGACTTTTTGAAGCTGCGGAGTGCATTCAGCAGCTTTGCAGGAAGCAGTGACACAAGGTTCCAGCCACTCTCCCCCGCCTTCCACTTATTGTTTAGAGATTGTCAGAAAACAGGCTGGGATGAGGAGGAAGAGAGACTATGAGGGTTATTCTCTCTCTCTCTCTCTTTTTTCCAGTTTGGCTACTCAATGAAAGCAGGCACTTTATTTAGCAGTGAATAGGAGGGAAATGCAGCCTAGGGTTGACACCCTTCTGGTGCTTATCCATAAATATGAAATGGTGTTAGAACACCAGACACCAGGGAGCTTTCTGATTGGCTGTTGGTGATGTCATCTTGTCATTAATACTGTGCTCAGAAAATAAACTGATCTGCCTGTTTTTTTTTTTTCTTTAAATAAAGCTGAAATGTATAAAATCCATTTTGTAATCTAAAATAAGGTACTTCAGTCAGAGCTTTTTGAAAGAATTTTTATATTTCTCAGGTGTTGAGAATCATTTGGGCCTTCACTTAGGCGTCTCAGTAATCAACCACAAGTATTCAGCCTGTCTTGTCTTACTGCTTAAAAGTAAGGAAGACACTTTTCAACACCCAGGCCCCCAACGGCTGACATTCACCCACACTAAGTCCTAATGCGATCAATGGGGATTGCTTCCTGTCAGCCTTTACCTGTCCTGGTACGCTTGGAGCCCAGGGTGGCCCTTCTGGTTGTGGGAGGGATGTGAATGGGTAATGAAAAGTGCTTTCTTCTTTTCTTAAACCATAATTTTATTTCTTTACCTCTGATAACTCTGTAGTCAAATCTAAAGTGGCCTGCTTCCCACTTAATCCATGCTCATCTCATCTCACGGTTATGTTTCCACAGGAGGATCACACTTGTGGCATGTCCATGCTGTGTGTGGTTTGTGGTGGTGGTGGTGGTGGTGGTGGTGGTGGTGGTGGTGGTGGTGGTGGTGGTGGTGGTGGTGGTGGTGTGTGTGTGTGTGTGTGTGTGTGTGTAAGGGGGGAGAGAGGCAATAGCATGCTTGCTACACAAGATTTGAAATTCTTAGGACACAGCCGCTGCCCAGCAACTCTGCCCCCTGCCTTGAGTTGTGGACCCTGGGGGTCTGTGGAGGCCTGACAATCCTCCCTCCCTATGGTTCACTCTGATTGAAGGTGGGTACTGAGTTTCAGTTAATCATTGGGAAGCATTATATGTAAAAATAGCTTCATGTATTTTCTTTTTTAAGTGAAATCTAGAACTTTCCTTTCAGGGAAAGCCATCATGAGAAATATTGGCTAGAACGATCTTGCCCTTTCTTACAGTATTTAACATTGCTTGTGAATAACTAATAATGCACTCCTTTGTCAATGTACTCTGTACAATGTACAGAGTAGAATATCCTAAAATCATGTGGGAATGTTAGGTAAATTCACCCCCCTCCTTCTGCAGAAGCCATGCCTCTGAGAGTTTACTCCGTCACTGATGACATGGCTGTCCAAGGTTATTTGCTGCATTCTGTGGACATATTATTTGGATTATCAAAATGCCTAACAAGCAGGTGTAACTGATTTCTGCCAGGCAACTCTCTTCTTACAGGGAGACACCGCATTACTTTTCAGTTTCCCTTGTTTTCAACAAGGTTAGAAACCACAGATTTAGCAGCCCTCGGGGTCAGAGAGAAAAGAGAAAGACAATGAGTCCCATTCATTCTTAAGAGCTCTAATGAGTCATAGAGATAGTCTATTTTCCAGGTTAGAGCTCTGTCTCTGGCAGGCATTAATTATCTGTGAGCTGAAACAAGAAGTGATATAAACATGCAAAAGTCTTTCAGGAATAGGTTTTTCAAGGAGATGAATCACCCAACTTGGTCTCCTGTTAAGCCCTTTTGCAAGAGGCCTGCTCCCTCTACTCCCTCTGCTCTGTTGCCACTTGATCACGTGACAGCTGTTTGCAGACTAAAGGAAAGAAACAATCATTCACTAGCAGGAAACTTAATCCTGGGCAGGTGCAGTTTGAGTAACGACTCTGGGCCTGAAGGTCAGCTCAGTTGCTAAGACCTAAGCTTTTGCAGATGGTCTGAGTGGGAGGAGCAGGCTCCAGTAACCCTTCTCCCATCTGCAGCCCCTGCAGCCCCCAGACTGTCCTCTCTTCCCTGTTGTGCTACCATTTCTCCAGACTCTGCTGAACTTTTGAACTCAGTACAGTGCAGTATTAGGATGTTTGTTTATAGGTTTCAGATAAAACAGTAGCGGATTTTAAGGAAACGGTAGACAGATCCATTTTCCTTTTCCTCCAGTGATGTGAGCGGTCTAATTAGAAGTCAGTGTTTTAGCAGCTTCCTCTGTATGCGCCTTGGGTTCTTTTTCTTTCTAAAATACACTTGTGGATATGAACAAAAGCCGGATGTTTCACTAGAGCTTGTGAACAAGTGCTCAGCATTAGATACGTCTGGAGTTTACAGACCACACTTTCCTCTGCACAGACCAAACGAGAGAGATTGCGTCCGGTGTTATGATTCCTTATTTTCATCATCAGTATTGTTATTTTCACTCCCTAAAAACCATCCCTCTGCCATTTTGTTTAACATCCAAGACTAATGCCCCCCCCCTTATTTATACTGCTTAAAACAAATTGAGATTCCAGGTGCACAAGCCCGTCACACTCAGGGACTTGGGTACTTGGATACTTGGAAAACCATAAAAATAGTTCAGTAAAAGGTAATCCACAGTTATTCTTTGGTTGGGGGGGCAGGTTGGGGATGGAAAGAGAACCAAAAAACCCAAACAGTAGTTCAGCACAGAAGGTATCAAGTATATAAATGTGTGGAGATACAAGTAACATTTTCTCAGTTGCAACCTATTTTAATGAAAACTGATTTGGTGGACAGTATAGAATATTTGCTAAACTAATTCACTTCTCTGAATAGCTCTCTGATTTCGTGTGGCTTGGCGACTGAAACTTCGAAATCCATAATTACACTGTATAGATGAGCCTTGTTCTATATTTAGTGTATAATCTCCCCGTAGGGGCTACATATGGCCATGAGTACCCACTTAGGAGCTAAAAATGTAAGTTGCCTCCCACTTTGTCCTGAATTGGAATCATACACACTGCTCTCTGCTTTTAAAATCTTCCTTTAAGGAAAGAGTTCGACATCAAGTTGTTGGTGAACAGTCCTTTAAATGAAGCAAGTGTCCCTTAGCCCTTGGAAGAAGCTAAGTAAATGCAGTCATGTGTCAATTAACGACAGGGGTATGTGCTGAGAAAATGCGTTGTTAGGCAATTTCGTCCTTGTGTGAACGCTTAGAGGCCGTGAGAAACAAAGCGCAGGACTAAATCAAGCATAAGAGAAATGATGCAATCGAGACCTTCCAGATGTATGGGGCTGCTGCTGGCCTAACTAACGCAGCATCCTGTTTTACAGCAAACTTATTTTCATAAGTAGAAAGAGTACACTCTAAAATAATGAGAAGTATGGTATCGTAAATACATATGCCAGTAACATAGTCATTTATTATCGTTATCAAGCAGTATGTACTGTACATAATTGTATGTGCTGTCTTTTCATAGGACTGGCAGCGCAGTAGGGTTTTATACCAGCATCAACACAAACGCGTGAGAAATGGGTCACCATGGCCCTGACGCCACTAGGCGATAGGAATTTTTCACCTCCTTATTATATCTTAGGGGGCAGCCATTGTACCACGGTCAGTCATTCGCTGCAAAGTTGCTTTGTAGCACTTGATTGAACTTGTTGAACACATGAAGGAAAGAATGATGTTCTTGGAAGAATTCACACCTCTCATTGCCTAATCAGAAAGTAACATAATGAGCCCCAAAGCTCTAGACTCATCCTAGAAGAAAACACTTCTCATGAACTGGGCATAGAACATCTAGCAGCAGTAACGGATGGGCAGGGTTACTAGAACTGGTAAAAATGAAAAGTGCGGAAAGTTCCAGTGATTTCCACGTCTGGCTGTTCATCAGAGTCACCTTGTGAGCTCTTACAAAAACAATCCTACCAATCTTTGCACCTGACCTCCGGAATCTCTCACGCACAGCGAGGGAAGCACCGCCTTTTCCCCTAGATCAGAATGGGCCCACCGACAGAGGTTATTCGGGGAGAGTGCAACCAGAGACAGCACAGCTGTCAGCACACAGCACAGGAGAGACATTTTCTTGGTTTGTTTTTAAATGGATTCAGCAAACATGTATTGAGCATAATAATACACTGTATCACATGTTGTCTTAGAAATACACAAAACAAAACTCATGTCCGCCGAGGGGTCCCAGACTTTTCTTGAACACAGTCACGATGTCACTTGTCTCATGTGCTATGGCCTCCAAGCACTGCTACCGTAGGAACCTAGAGGAGTTCCAAGTAACAGCTGGATTTGAGGGAGGCTGCAGCGGAGGTGATATTAAACTGGCATTCTGAAAGATGGTGGGGTTTTGTAGGAAGGAGCGGGAAGGCCGAAAAGAGATGAGGAAGATGACAGATGGAAGAGCCAGTGCGAAGTCCAGGGAGTAAGGAAGAGCATGGAGAGCTCAGGAAAGGTGCAGAAGGCGGAGGGTGACTGGAGGCAAGACCTATGCCCATGTCCACTTACGAGTCCCCCTTATCCATGGGGGAAACATTCCAAGAACCCCAGCAAATGCCTGAAACAGTGGGAAGTATCAATCCTTGTATAGAGTGTGTAAGTTTTTTCCCTATACATACATACGTACAGTACAGTTTAATTTATAAATTAGGCACAGTAAGAGATTAACAATAACAATAAAACAGAACGATTATAACAATATATTGTAATAAAACTTATGTGAATGTGGTCTTTATCTCTCTCAAAATATTGTGCTATAATCACCTACTCACCTTTCCACTTAAAGGAAGCACTGATGGCTTCTTTTTGCATGTCCAAGTTGCCAGCATCACTGCTTTTGAGCTTGGGGGCCATTAAGTAAAACAAGGCGTAGCTGAACACAAGCACAGTGGTACTGCGGCGGTCAGTGCGATAACCAAGCCAGCTACTCAGTGAATAACTTGCAGGGAATGTCTACAGTGTGGAGATGCCGGACAAAGGGATGATTCACGTACCAGCTGGAGGGATTAAGAAGCATGAGATTTCATCACGATACTGAGAAAGGAGCACAATTTTTTGAAAAGATTTTATTTATTTAATTTTAGAGGGCTAGGGTGGGAGAAAGAGAGGGAAGCATCAATGTGTGGTTGCCTCTTGTGAGCCTCCTACCGGGGACCTGGCCTGCAACCCAGGCATGTGCCATGACCAGGCATCAAACCTGTGACCCTTTGGTTCGCAGGCTAGTGCTCAATCCACTGAGCCACAGCAGCCAGGGCAAAAGGAGCACAATTTAAAATTTATGAAATGTTTCTAGAATTTTTCCTTAATATTTCAGACCATGGTGGGTAAGTGAAACCATGGCAAGCGGAACCTTAGATGGGGTTGAGGGGAGGCTACTGTGCCTTTGCTAGACTTAGGCATTCTGGGTTTTACACTGTAAACAACACGTTTCTTCCCATAAGGAGAGGGAGAAGTCTATGAGTTTTGTCTCCAACACAATGTAAGCCCTCTGAGGGAGGGGAAATTCATCATCCAAAGGTTATTCTCACTCCTTGCACATGTAGTAGGCACTAACAACTACTCTTTGGTTAATTAAAAGGTTTAATATTTGCCTCATTAAGCAGAATAATTAGTTTCTCTGATACTTGTGTGCCTTATTTTTCTCCTTTTAATAAAAACAAAAAAATAATTAAGGGCGATCAGCTAGCTCTCTCTTTTTCTCCCTTGATAATTCTCTTTCATTCTTTTCATATCTCACTGTTGGACGACTTTCTCCCTGGACCCCAGCTTCCTCTGATAACATCACAGTGAACAGAGCCCATAGAACCAAGTAAACTTAGAACTAGCCTCCTTTTTTCTTCACACGACTTCCAAGGTAGAGTCACAAGGATATGGGAATGGAAGGATTTTAAACATTTGTGATCCTTGCCCACTCCATCTTTATCACTGAGAGGCCTTTGCAGACTAGTAAGATGCTAAATGGCCCATATCCACAGGCTAGGTGCTGTTACTAAGAGCTTTCTTTGTGCTTATTTTTACTGCTGGTTTGTTTGCATCCCTGCAGAATATTCATGAGATAGAAAAGGAGTAAGGGTTTTCCCCCCCTCCTTTAAGGATGCCAAATCCAGGTGGGGAGTAATGATCTTGATGAATTCTAGCACTTGTCAATTTGAAAATGTTCATGGAAAACAAATGAAAGGGAGGATAGCTATATTTATATGCTATTATTCAATGACTTGGAGGTGCAGACGTTTCTTACTCCACTTGTGAAGGCAGAGATTGGAACTGAATAATAGACAACCCTTCAACATAAAACATTATCAAGCTTGAGGGAATTTTATTGTTTGGGTTTTTAACACATACTTTATTGTTTTTTTCGTTTGCCTTTGTCTTTGATCACTCATTCCTCTAACAAAAAATTGAGCATATTATTGCTTTCCCCTTTCCCCTAAGCTTATATTGTAGGATAGGAATTATTTCTGTTCTTTTTTTTCCTTTCCCTTATTAATTGCGTCGGTTTCAAGCATCCAGACCTAGAGAGCTGAAATATCCGAGTCAGTGGTAAATCTGCTTTTGTTTCCTTCAAATGTTTCCGTTGTCTTTTAAAATGTGTTCTTAGTAAAGAATTTTAACTAGTAAACTCAAGTAGAATACACCCTGTTAATCTCAAATGTGGGACTAAGGTTTATCTTTGCCTGCTAAGCCTTCATCAGTGTTATGGAGGTGTGCTGAAAAATCCTAGAGTCTAAACTTTACAAGTGTCCTCAGCACTTCAGAAGTCTCCGTTTCCACAGCAGCACTGGACGTGGTAATTATACATGATTCTCCTGTGTTCATTAAAATGTGAGCCTAAGCCTCCACCAACAGTTTGTTAGCTTCCCATAGGCTGAAAGTAATAAAATTGCTTTGCTGTAAAAAATCCAATTCAGCACTTTCACTATTCAGATGAGCTTTCTCTTCACTCTTCTCCCAAGTAGGTAATGAGGAGATGATTTTTTAAAAATACCTCTGAGAAAATGAGGGTGGTCCAGCCATGTTAGGGAGGAGAAAATATGGGTTATCTTAGAAGGTGAGTGGGATTGTTTTTATTGCCTTGGTCTTCAAAAACCTGCGGTTTCAAAGGCGTGGTAAATCCTTTCTCTCTTAGTTCCCGTCCAGCTCTATCCCCATGTTTCCATAAAGGATATGTATTTTTTCCTAAAATTTAAAGTTTCCATCATCTCAAAAAGGCAGACTTTTTTTAATGGATGGGAAAAAGAGTTTAAAAATACACTCACAGATAGCCAAAAAGTGGAAGCAACCCAAGTGTCCGTCCTCCTGACAGAATGTGGCAAACAATGAGGTCTGTCCAGAGGCTATCCGGCCATGTAAAATGAAAAATTGACATTTATTGAAGAAGATACAACACACAAGAAAGGTTGTACACAGGACAGTGATGCCTCAGTCCCCTTCAAACTAGGCACTGTGGGACCTCACGCAGTTCTCCCAGTCGCCATCAGCTGCCCTGTCGTGTTTTCCTGAATCTCATCGATGGTCTGAAATCTCTCCCCTTTCAAAGGTGAGTTTAGCTTTGGGAAAAGCCAGAAGTCACGGAGAGCCAAATCTATGCTGTAAGGGGACTGAGTCCCCTGGGTGAGCTGATGTTTCACTAGAACACTCTGGAGAGGTGATGCACGAGCAGGCGCATTGTTGTGATGAAACTGCCAGTCATCAGTTGCCCACAGCTGTGACCTTCTGAATCATCTCCACAGAGGGATTTTCAAGCTTAAAGCAAAATTTGTTGCAGATTCATTGCTTTACTCGCTCAGTCATTTTGAATGTGGTGGCCACACAGTACTGATGCTCACTCAGCAACACCCACTGCCCCCACTGACTAGTACAGTGAAGTGGGCATTGTTCACACATGTGCATTCCAGTCCACTCTGGACTGCCATGCCACTCTGTGCGTCCAGGTTACGTCGAAATCTACGAAATGATTCATAGTGCAAATCATTCTTATTATGTTAATAATGGCTGTACTTTCCCGGACAGACCTTATTGTGTACACATGGTGGAATATTACTGAGCTTTAAAGTAAGGGAATTCTGACACATGCTACCACATGATTGAACCCTGAGGGCGTTATGCTAAGTGAAATAAGCCAGTCACAAAGGAACACCTATGATTCCACTTACATGTAGTACCTGGAGTAGTCAAACTCCTGCATAGAGATAGTGAAGTGGTGGTTGCCAGGGGCTGGTGTGGGGGTGGGGAAGTTAATCTTAAGTGGGTACAGTTTCAATTTTGTAAAGTGAGAGGATTCTGCGGTTGGGTGGTGATGGTGGTGGCACAAGTGTAAATGAACACAGCGCCACTGAACCATGCACTTAAAAGTGATTGAATGGTAAGCTTTATGTCATGTATTTCACCAGTTACAAATTTTAAAATGAGAGCAAGAGTGAACAACTACTGTTTTAAAAATTTCCAAGTTAAAATAGGGTAAGGAAAATGTTATTTTTGCTAATTTTCAATGCTTACACATGTAATACAAATTACAAATATGTTTAAAATTACAACTCCTTCAAAAATACAAAGATGTACAAAATCCTTGCTAAATAAAATTATTTCATTTAATATAAAAACCAAACAAACCCAAGTCCAATTAGATTTTTAATTTGTAGTATTTGTGTGTCTTTTGTATGGACATTTTTCTCATTTGGATTCCTGACATAATATAAATAAATTTGCTGTTATTGTTCTCTTCTGGATTCTTTGTTTTGTTTTTTTGTGTTTTTTTTTGCATTTCAAATTCCTGAAACAGTTGAAATTGCATGCATATTCAGAAAAAAAGGATGGAACTAAATGCTCCTTAAAATTAATATGCATTTGAAGCACCTGAGGTTTTGTTAACATGTATATTCTGTGTTAGTGAGTCTGGGCTGGGACCTGAGATTCTGCATTTCTTAAAAAAAAAAAAATTCCACCGTCTTGAGGTACTCAGAAGCCCTTGGCTGGTCACCTGTCCCCATGGCTAATTTAGGGTTCTGCCTTCTAGGGTGTGCTGGTCATTCACTTACCACACCTCAGTCTGCTTTCTAATTTACAACATATTTGCTGTTGTCTTCCAAGTCTTTTAGCCCTTGCAGATTTTTGCATTCTAAAACCTTTTATTTTAGTGGACCTTAAGTGAAAAGAAGTTTTTCTTTCTTTTTTTTTTTTAACAGGAAGTTCCCAATCCCTTTTCCATTGTTTGTGGCTTTGTGCTTGGTGTTGGGAGACAGCTGATTAATGCAGCAGGATCAGTAGCGTGTATCAACATTCCCCTCTTATCTAAAGTTAGTTTGAATCAGTATTTATTGAGCACCAAATATGTGCTGGGTATTGTGCTCCTCCTCAGAGCTGATGGGTATGGCTCTGCCTTAAGGAAACTGGTTGGATATGTACCAACCCGAAGATGGAGAGGGGGGAGCTCAGGTGACAATCTGGAATCAGCCATTTTCATGCAGTCTGTCTTATCTCATAGGTGATGGAAGTTTCTTCTTTCTAGTCAACTTTGTCCCTGTGCATCTCTACTTTAGTCTCACCCCCAGATTACCCTCCTTTATTCGTTTTCGTGTCTTCCATTACTACTGATACAGTAAGTAGAGTAGAATGAGTATGCTTGTTTCTGTGCAAGGTCTTTCTAAGTTGTGCCCATGATTCTTCATCACTGAAATTTCAGATAATTGTTTTTGTAATTAGGCAGTGTTGAGGGGAAAATAAACATGGCCTTACAGCATGGTGTTGTAGGCAGAATTCGAACATGGTCCTCAAGATCCCCTCCCTGACCTCTACTGCCTATGTGCCCCGAATAAGCCCTGGAACTGTGAATGCGATGAATTGTACATTATGGTACATGGCATGGGTGATCTTAAGAGAGAGATGTTATTCTGGTGAGCGTGACCCAATCACAACAGCGCTTTAAAAGAAGAGCTTTGTCTTGCTGATAGAAGATGGAGGGTCCGTGGAGCAAGGAATGCAGGTGTTTGGGAAGGTGCCTGCTGTCAAGGAAGTAAGACCTCCATCCAAATACAAGGATGAGAATTAGCTTGGAAGTGGGATTTTTTTCCCCCTTTGAGCCTCTCGATGAGAATTCACTCCAACCAACACCTACATTTAAGCGTTGCAATACACTGAACAGAGAACCTTGCCACGATGTCCTTGGCTTTTGACCTGAAGAACTGTGAACTAATGCATGCTCGTTGTTTAAGGTACTAAGTTTGTGGCAGTTTGTCATGCAGGAATAGCAAACTAATACACATTGTATATTAGTGCAAATGCATTCAAAGAAGAGGTACAAGCTGCAGCAGTGAAAACAACCTACCATACTGCCTCGCTAGCTACTTTCCCGTAATAGAAATGAAAAATGTCACTGATACGTAGAAAGTATCTCACAGTGGAAAGAACATGCATTTGGAGAGAGGAAACCTGAGCAAGCTCTGGCTCTTTTACTTCCTAGCTGAGGCAAGTCGCTCATTTCTCTGGGTCTCATCTGTAAAAGGAAGAGGTTGACTAGATGGCGTATCATCACAATGTAACCATTGGTTTTATTTACCAACTAACTTCCTTTAATCCAGCCTAACCCTGATGCACTAGGTATATAGAATGATTGCATGTGTCTTTTTTGGTAGTTTTTTGAAAAGCAGCTGGAGTTTTTTTGGATTTGATTTTTAGGTCCGTCAGAAAATGTTCCCATGTCATAATAACAATCTGATGTGTATATCAACAAGCAACATCAGGGAGAAAAGTAATGTCTAAGGCTTGTTCTAGCTCTAAAAGAACCCCTAATGTCCATGAACAGTTTTCATATTCTTAATATCCTGAGGTTCCCTTTTTCTATGTTTAACATGTACAACTAGAAATTGATCTTTAAAATCTATTTTTGAAACCTAGGGTGATTCTGATTAGAAGAATTTCTCTGCTTGGAACACCTGCTCATCAGAATTCATTCTTGGTGTGTTAACACAGCCTTTCCGGGTGGGCTTGTAGCTCTTCCCTGTGCATTGCTGTGCGTGAGCTGGCCCCTTGAACTTCTAGTCATGTGTATGCCAGTCTCTGTGTGGCTGGCTGGAGCTCTCTGGGTTACTCATCTTTCTCCTATGAGGTGATTCTTCCCTGAGCTTAAAGGATCTTGTTCACATTGAAAAATAAAAATCTACAGAAAATTAAGGACGCTTGACTTATAATATCTTGGGAATTTGATGATATTTCAAAGGGAAATGCTAATTTGGAGAGTTTTCTTTTCCCCAACACCTGCAGCTTCTTTCCCTGCTATCAACTAGCTGTGATTTTCATAAATAGGATTATAACGGGAGTGGGGGGACAACCCAACAGATCAACCACCAAGAAGATGGCGGAAAGTATGTCAGTCATTAGAAAGGAAGAAAAGAGCCACCATTTCAGCTATGCCACCTCCCAGCAGGCTGGAGCCTCTAAGGAATGTATTCCAGAGTGAAAAACAAAGTTGCCTACAGGGCTGTATTTAAAAACAATAACTTCTGAGTTGCTGTCCCCCCAATTTTGAAACACATGATAAACAGGCCAGAGGTGGAAATGCCTTGGTTGTATGGTTCGTAGCTCCATCACAGACATTACTGAAGCCCTTCCTTCCACCCAAGGGGCACCCCTCCATCCCCACAGAACCCCCTTCGAGCAGATCTGTCGTGTGAGACGTGTCTCTCCACCACTTTTAATTGTGCCCCAGACTTGCTTGTCCTCATTTGACATTTGGCTCATGAAAATAACCGTTGTGGAGCTAAGGTCTTTTATCATTTTTTTAAATTAAATTTTATTTTTAAAAAAATTTTATTTATTTATTTTTAGAGAGAGGGGAAGGGAGGGAGAGAAGAAGAGAAATATCAATGTGTGGTTGCTTCTCACGTCCCCCTTCTGGGGACCTAGCCCGCAATCCAGGCATGTGCCCTGAATGGGAAGGGAAGCGGCGTCCCTTTGGTTTGCAGGCTGACGCTGAATCCACTGAGCCACACCAGCCAGGGCATCTTTTATCATTTTTAAACAATACCAGAGGACAGTGGGGAGGGGACAGCATCTGCACGTGCAGATGCCTGTTCGATAGTGTGCAAAAGCAGTGGTGCTCGGGAAACAGTGGTCTCATTTTCCTCCCTTTTTGAATGCTGATTCCCCTAACTCTAAGCCAATTCTCTCACTTTGGGGGCCTTGGTTTTCTTCTGTGGGAAAGGGGTATAAGAGTAGCTGCTTCGCAGTCTGGTGATTGTTGAATTGTGAAATTGACCATCAAGTACCTGACACAAAGCCATGTACTAGTGGGCAGCGTATGATATGAGTTAGCTGCTTTTTTCAGGGCTCTTTTTTAACTATCAAGCATCACCAACTGTCTTATGGGCAACAATAAAAATTATACCACATCACACTTTATATAATGCTTTTAAGTGCAAAATTTACAGCTTTGACTCTCCTAGGACGAATATTTACATATAGGATTTCCCTCCCTTACCTTCCTGTTAGTGACTAAGAATTACTTGGGGAGAAACAGAAAGGAGGAACCCAGGGATGGGCTCAGCCGAGGGACTGAGAAGCCGCTCCACCTGGGGTGGAGAACCAAGCTCCAGACATTTCTTGTTGGGCACCTTCTCCATCTCAGTAGCAGGCGGGGAGCCGTCCCCCTTTGCAAGGCAGAGTTTGTCTTCCTTGGCTGCTGCTTCAGGTGTGAAACCACACATAATGCAGCTAACGAGTGGATCAACATTCTTCTTTTTTTTTCTTTGAAAAAGGAAAACTACTTCTGAAAGGTGGGTGCTCGCTGCGAGCAGTGGCTTTGGGAGTGTCTCTGAGGTCAGTCCGGGCTGCTGTGGCAATGCAGTCAGTTCCAGTCCTGTGTTCCAGACAGGCCCTGTCCTTCAGCCCAGCGTTGCGTGTGGCCTTGCCTTGGCCTCATCCTCTGCCTGGTGGCAGTGCCAGGATGTCTGCACTGCCAGCGCCCTCCCTGTGGCCATGCAGAAGGGCTCCCTTTGAGACTCCGGAGGAGTCTGAGAACTCACCTGAAGCCTACCATTCCCTGTCATTTTGCTTCAGGTCCTTTTTGCTGCCGGTCAAATCATTTTATTCTACTTTTTCTCTTCTCTTCTTTTTTCCAGAGATGCATTATCTTGCTGGGGCCAGAGTTCTAAGGATCTCCCTCTTCCTGTGATGTCTGGTTTTGTGTTTTAACAGCTTAGATTCTTCGTCTTCTCTTCTCACTTCCCATCCCTCATGGTCCACGGGCAGGTAGCAGGAAAGTTGGTGCTGTGACGTGGATTGTTAGGTACATGGGCTTTTAGGAGTCAAGACCTAGTCTAGCCCTCTACGTCCTCCTTGAATTCTGTGTGTTCTCGTACACAGGGTAAGGACTGAAACTGTAGAAAGTGAGACATCCGTCGGACTGTAGGGGCGTTCACCAGAGCAGAAGTCAGATGACAGCTCAAGGGCCTTGCCTGCTGTTGTCTGCTTGGAAGACTTTTCACAAATTTTTGAAGCTTCGATTTCCTCATATATAAAATAGACAGTATCTATTTTCCCCCTGGGGCCGCTGGGGAAATCAAATAGGATAAAATATATGTCAGAACTTTGCAAGATGCAAAATGAGTTAACCCGTCTGTCCAAGGCAATATGCTAAGTGCTGTGAAGAACTAGTCCACCTAGCATAGTGGGGAAAAGTGCAGGATTTAAAGTGAGAGGACATGGGTTGCATCCCAGATGTGGCACTTAATAGCTGTGTGACCTTCAGTAAATTACTTAACCCCTTAGAGGTTTACTTTCATCACGTAAAAAATAGAGATAATAACGTGAGGCATAATGTGATGGCATCCGGTTACATATCGAAAATTATCACGTGCGGTGCAAATGTTAGCCATTTCATTATTACCTTCTAAAGGTATTTAGTGGTTCAAAGAAATGCTTTTTTCAGATATATCTAAAAATACCATATGGCGGAATCCTGGGAAACTAGGGAGCGTTGCTTGTGATCCAGGTTGCAATTAACATAAAGTAAGGAGCCTGTTTTAGAATCTAGAAGTTAACAGAAGGACACCAGCCAAGTTTCTTTAGCTTCTAATGTGATAATAGTTCTTTCAATTAATTAAGCACACTCTTTTATTTTTAGGATCTTGAGATAAAGGGAAAGGTTCCTATTTCATCCCTCCTCATATTCAGCAAACCTAATTAGATACCTGTGATACAACATTTAAACCCTTTGGTATCCTAATGTTTGAATCTTTAAGAGGGAGATAAAAATACTTGTCTTACTAGGTGGGATTGTTTTAGGGGCAAAGTAGGATAATTTCAGGATAGATTTTTGGAAGGGTGAAAGCGAATACATGTTCTATTACCATAATTTCAGTATATTTTGAACCAAACATAAAGCTTTTGTCCAATAGCAATTTGTTTTGGATGCGTTTGAAAACACTAAAAAAGAGGAAAACTAAAATGAGTTGGAATTATTATTGTGAAATTATTTCAAGTTAGAGATTAGTTTCATCATGGTGACTTTGAATCTCATAGTTCACAATAATATGAAACGCAGTTGAAATACTGTCTCTGAATAACAGAAACAGAGGTTTGGATCCTGAAAAACTATGTTGGAATAACACAGAAAAATGTATACTGTTCCATCTGGAAACATAAACCAACAAAAGTACAATTCCAGAGAGTAGTCAAACATGTTAGTGTCTGGCAAGTGGACAGATGCGAAATAAGGACACCAAGTATCTGCTCAATGTAATTAATAATAAAAAGTAAGAATTATGGTATTTATTGAATATTGTACCCCATTGAGATGGAATCTTTTCACATCCACAAGACGTTATTTTCAAGACTTCCATCATGTCCTTGCTTTTGTTGCTTTTAAGAGTTTGGATAATTTGATGGCGTACTGTTAAGTTGTTTGTAATAGTTGCTTCTGCTGTCTTAGAATAGTTGCTTTTGACTCTGGCTGAAAAAAGAAATTTCAGAAACTTCGTAGTCTGATGAAAGCCTATGAAAGTCTGATGACCATGTGGGGCCAGACTCCTCCCTGAAGAACTTAACCAGGAGAAAGCAAAATTGACCTGTCCTGCTTCCAGTTGCTGCCTCTACCTCACCCCCATCTTTTCTAGTCTGCAGAGAACATTGGGAAAGGAGGAAGAGGAGGAAGGATCATCAGCTTTATATCAGAAGTGAGAGGGAAAATTCCAAGAGACTCACCCAAAAGGACTGGGGGTGCCCGCAAGGAGACAAGACTGGCACTGAATGTCCTGATTGGATGTCTGCTCAGGCTGACTGACTTTCCTGCCTTCCCCTGTGATTATCTGGGTTGCGGAGGAGAGACCTGCAGAGGCCGAGTGGGAAGCAGCTCAGAGTATCCCCTGTTCAGGTTGGCGTGAATATGGGTGTTCTCCAAGGGTGAACTTGCTAGCCTGTGCTTAAGAGGATGGCTGTTGGTAATGAGAGCCAAGGGGGGAGTGGAAGAGGCTGAGCCAGAGCTGGTCTCAGACCTACATCAGAGAAGCTGTGCAGGAAGGAGTCCCATAGGGCCCTCTGGAGAACTCACACACCAGCCAGCATTAGCTTGGGAGGGGATCATGGCTGGAGACATTCGCCTGCCCCTCCTTACCAGTTACTTGTAGGAAAAGGATGAACTGGAGACCAGAGGAGGAGGAGAGGAAGGGAAAAAAAAAAAAAGACTTGATACCAGCCTGTGTCAGAGTGGGGGACTTACATAAAATCACAACTGAACTTGAGAATAAATTAAATTGGATTAGAGTTTTAATAACCAAGAATTACCCCCAAATTGTGAGATCTGCCTAAGGTGTCATTAAAAATGGGAAAGGTATTTTTAAAGTAGCAATTGGAGCCCTGCTGGTGTGGCTCAGTTGGTTGGTCATTGTCCTGCAAAGCCAAAGATCACTGGTTCAATTCCCAGGCAGGCCATAGACTTAGGTTGCAGGCTCAGTCTCCTGTTGGGGCCCATACGAAAGGCAACTGGTTGATGTATCGATGTTTCTCTCTCACATCCATGTTTCTCTCCCACTCTTTCTCCCTCCCACTCCCTCTCTCTCTTAAAAAAAAAAAAAAAAAAAAAAAGGCAATTGGAAGCTCTGATATGAGTAAAGCCATTTCCTGTTGATTGCCCACTGAGATGGCAACACACAATCACTCCAGTTTCACAATTTCTCCCTCTATACGTCTTTGATACCAAACATTATTCATTCCAATAGCCAAATATATTCCAGAAGTGCTGGTATTACATGATTAGCTTCCAGGAGTTTCATTGTTACAAAGCTTGTAGCCCTTCTCCGTATTGTACATGGTGTGAAGTGTATATGAAGATCAAAAGATGACCCTAGAAGTTTGCTTAATTACCTGTGATGACTTGATGGCCTTTTCGTACACAAGTAGAAATGTCTTCATTTCAAGAACTGTGTTTCTGTTGTCAATAGTGTGTAGGGCAGATCCCCGAGACATGTAAAAGGCCGATAGTAGACAAAATAATGCAGAGACGAATGTAACTGTTGAGTTGAAGGAGGCTCATACTCCTATTTGCTTAAGGAAGACTGTAAGCATTATGTGATATCATGTCAACACAGCTTAATAAAAAGCTACCTCGTAAAGGGAGAAGCGGATACAACATGTCTTTCCTAATGTTTTCCAGAGAGTCAGGGAATGAATCGAGAAGCAGATCCAGGATTTCATGTATCAGCACCACAGGTTTTATCAAGTATATAATCCTTTTTTTTCTGTTACTGTCAAGATTTTAAAGGGGGATTATGGTTTGAGTTAGAGAGCGCAGGCAATTCAGGCATACCACACAAAGTTGTTAAATCTCAGAGGCTTGAGATTTCCTGGCTCCTTTAAAGTTTTGGAAGCAGAGCACTCTTAGGGAATGCTATTAGGAATCGGCTTCATGGAGGAAATGTAGCTTTGGGGCAGTTCACTTTTGAAGCTGAGAGAGGATAATAGGTTGGTGAACGTGGAGGGGAAGTTGCTTCAGGTTTCCGAAACACAGGCAGCGAGGAGGTGGTAGTCCTGTGCCGACTCTTACTGTGACAGATCCTTAGGCGGACCAAGTGGTTCTCCAGATCAATCTTAATTTTCCACAAGTGCGTTTTGACAAAGCCTGCGGACCCTCTTGTGGACTGTCTATCTCTGTGTCCTGATTGCTAGGGCTGTCCTGACATCTGGGCCAACTGCCCAGTCCCTTTGGGTCTGAAAGGAATAGTTCCATCTACATCAGATTTTATAGATGTAGGGCTTGGAAAAAAAGTATTTGCAAAAAAAAAAGTGGCTCGCGGTTTGTATCATGCTATTAGAGGTCCCGTATCTGGTGGGTAATTTAGAATATAAGTACCCCTGGAAGCAAAGATGCAAGATGTGAGGGTAGGAAGGGAGGAAAGAAGAACTGTCCCATCTGTGCTTTGCCTTGTGGGGAGTTCGAATCTAGGTGTTGGGTGGAATAAAACCTAGGTGAGAGAAAGCAGAAAGAGGGGGGTCTGGACTAAGGCTTATTTTAGGAAGAGCATATTGGGGCAGTTTTCACCCACTCGGGAGATGAAAGGACTCTGGGAGAACTGGCACACCTCAGCAGGCCCCACCGAAGGCTGTGTGCAGACAAATGTGTGTATTGCGTAATAGGCATTGAGTCACCTTGTTAAATGTCCTCCCTAATATGGACGGGGACTTATTCCTTGCCTCCAGGCGACTGGGAGCCCTGGTTAGGAAAACACTAACACACAGGCAGATACCTATAGCACAGAACAATGATGTTGCTGTCATTCAATTAAGTGGCTTTGCCATAGATTGATGTTATCTTCCTGGGAGACTCTGGCCAAAGAGTTAAACCAGGCGAGGAGAAACTTGAACTTCATGTGGCTGTCCTGAGTGCATCAACTTCAGTGTTGGCGGTAGTACTCAGTACTACGTTGATTCCCAAGGTAAATGAGAGAGGTAATGGTTCTCACTCTCCATGTGCTTTAGTGCAGTTTTTTTTTTCTTTCGTTTTCAGATATTTTGTTGGGATCATAAGCATGCTTAAGTAGGTGCATTGCTAATACCCCTGTAATAAGTCTTAGAAGCCTGTGAATGTGCTGACTAAAGAGTGCTGGATGCTCCCCATGTGAGACAGAGGGGGCCATGGAAATGGCTCTGAGTTTCAGTTTCTATGTCAGCTAGAATTCCACGCTGAAAGACCGCATCTGCTCTGTATTTTACAGATGAGGAAATTTAGTCCCAGAGAGGGAGCTGTTGGCCCCTTCCCCTGAGAGTCCCCGGCAGAGTCGATACAAAAATCTAGGTCTTCTGTTGCAGCCCAGTGCCTTTCCCTGTATGTCACAGTGCTTCCCTCATTATCTGGAGATTTGCTGGAGCCCCCGGACTGCATAATGGTTGTGCATGTGTGGATTTCAGGGCTACAGCTGAATTGACTTATCATGTCAGTCTTAACCGTGAGTCTATTTCTACCACGTGTGGCAAAGCATCACTCCTGTGGCCTCGGAATTGGATGCCTGGAGGGTATAATCACTTGGACCTCAGCTCACCTCTGCAGCCCGTGTGCACGTCTCTGTCCGGACTTGTCCGGAGGCCTGGACTGAGGGGCGGAGCCCAGAGGTGCACATGCGAAGGCATGCAGCCCAAGCTGAGGCGGCCACTCTGCGCCCATTGAGCTCTACTCTCTTTGACCCCAGGTATTTTTGAAAATCCAGGGTAGACTTAATTCCGTTTTGAGAATTCTTGTTTGACATGTCTGAGACTGAGAAGGATGGGTATTGCCCAGTCCTCCAGTGATGAGATGAGGATTTCCTCGTGGTTTCTCCAGGCTGGAAGTCTCCTCAGAATTGGCTTTGCCCTTCGAATTCATGACACCTCTTACCTACTGGCTGGCAGGTTTTGTGTAATGGATTTTATTGATAAGGAACTGAATTTAAATCTTGCAGTGATAGACTGTGATTGCTTTAGGGGACTTCTACCTTTTTAGGCCAGAGCTACATCAAATAATTCCCAGGCTCTGCCGGATGTGGAGTTTTTCAGTCCTGATGGGTCACCCCCAACAAGTTCTCATTCTAATTTAAATGCAAAGGTGTCAAGATAATTAACTGGATTTAGGGATCCAAATAGCAGCTTTGGGAAATAACTTCCTTTCGTGTGAAGTGCACTAGCCTCTCTCACTTGAGTTATGCCGGCCTCATTCACAGCCTGTCCCAATTTTGGGCCCAGAGAAGAAAGCTTCTGTTTCCTTAGAAGCTTTTCCTAATTATTCAAGGGGCCAACCGAAGTTGGTCTTAGTTGCTTTTCTCTCTGAGTGCCTGATTTCTCATAGCCCTGCACGGGAACTGTGCACTCAGTTTGGCTGCCTGAGGCGTTTTAGCTTCAGGTGTTGGTGCTGTTGATTTGCCTGTACTGGCCCTTCCTGTAGAGCCTCTGGGGTTACTCATTTCCTTCTCTGCTCCTGCCCGCCTCAGGTACTGGTTGCTCATTTGGGTTTATTGCCTAGGAGATAAATGGGCAGGTGGGAATTACAACACATCTGCCTCTGGTTCTTCCGTCTCCCCCTTGAGGGCCACCATTAAAGAGGTAGAGAGGAAGGTAGAGAGCTGTGAGTAGAATAGGAGGGAGACGAGGCAAAGCAAGCAAAGGTGATGATTGCCCATTAATTTAGCCGGATGTTAAAAAGTACCAGGAAAAGGGAAATGAAAGCAGGCTTCCTCTTTGTCCCTACAAAGCCCTTTCCTCAGGCCCTTAGTTCCTCTTTCCTGCCTACGTTCTATAAATTACTAACATTTATTACTTCAGGTATATAGTGAATTAAAAAATGTTTCTGTAGGCTGGTCTGGAAAGGTAATCACTATTTATGATATTGCTTCTATGAGAAGCTGTATTCTGAGTTCCAAATAAATTATGAACATTCCACAGGAATATAAAAACATCTGCACATTTAGGGAAGTAAATATACCCTTTGTTTCTAGGTCTTTTTAAGTTTGTACTTCCTTTTAGATTGTAGAGTTGTGACAGATAGTTTTGAAGATATCAGAAGAGCAAAAAGCATATTTTTTTCTGGCATTATATCTTATTTGTTACCTCCACATGCTTCTAAGGTCTCTACATTTTCCTTTTGGTGAATATCTTTCAGAAGACCATGTGTTGGTCTTTAGCTAATTCTACTTTCAGAATACAGGATATAACTCAGGACTTGCTTTTAAAGTACTATGCAGAATTTTCTCATTTTAGAATCCTTTTTTTTTTTTTTTAACTGCACTAAATACTGTAAACTCAAGAAAAGCTCTATGGTTGCAGATCTGGTATCGATTATCATTAATTCTTCCCTTTATGACTTTTCCACTTAAACACACATTTAGAAACAAGCCAAATAAACATTAAATAGCATAACTAGGTTCTTGATTTGGGTGGTCCAGTTAGCTTCCCCATGTGTTTAGCTTTGAAAGGTGGTTCTAAAAACATTACATTTGACCGCCCATGAAATGATTGCAATAGATTTGTTTTTTTAAATTTCAAAATATTAATTCATATAGCTTTAAAAAAACCCACCTTGGATCATTTATAATTTTACTGCTACACAAAATAAGTGAAAAGGTACATTTTTCAGTTTGTCCAGTAAAACCTGCTCGACTGGTTTCCAACGGAGTGACTTTGGTCAAGTCATTTAACTGAGCTTTGTAAAATGGGGAAGATACACTAGTTGGTTCCCAGACTCCCACTTCTGAAATGCTAGGATTCTGCAATTCTATGAATTTAAAAGTTGATATTTAAAAGAATCACTCGAGGTAGAAAGTATACTGTTTATTTGCAATAGAACTGGGGAGGTGGCAAGTTCTAGAATGGTCAATAAAGGTCTAAAAATAGCACACAATCATGAGTTTCTTTTCAGAAGCCAGTCTTTATTTATTGCCCTATTTATTGAACTGTGCGTATGGTTGGGAGAATAGATAGGGCATCTGGAAAAATATTTTTAAAAATTTATGGGCAGAGATGATGCCATAGCACCTTAAATATGTTGTATTACAATGAGTGGTGATACTGCTGTTAGATGCAATGCTAATTCTGTGAATTAGCCCCGTTAGGATCTTTTTGGGTTTGGGTCTGGCCCAATGGGGTTTTGGGGGTTTCTGGAGCTTCTGGAGAGGATCTTAGGAGCTTCTGTAGAAAACATTTTACTCCTACAGGTTAACATTTTGCATATAACTCCCCAGTGCAGAGAGAAGTCCTGTCCCTTTTTTATTTTGTTTCTCTTTCCCATCTTTCCATGATTGTCTCTGCTCTCCCTCTCTAGTGATCCATTGCTCCACAGTGCAGGGAGAGTTTCTTTGGAGGTAATTAGTTGTCCTAAGTTATTTCCATTAAGAGTACTTAACTGGTTTCCTTGAGTAAGAATTGGGGATTAGACACTGATCTCATCTAACCATTACAGAGAAGGTGGTTACACACGGAGCAAAATCTATTAAGTGTTAAAAAAAAATTGGTACTTTAACTTAACCTGTTTTCAAAATCAGACATGGGCTGTTCCTTCAACCTGGTTCCTGCAAGCAGAGCCTGGGGCAAGCCTTTCTGATTTGTCACAGAGGCAGCTCCTCAGCAAATACTAACAGCACATAAAAGGGGAGTGACTGCAGTGTTTCATTTAGGTTCCTTTGATCACTCATAACTGGTTTTTCATATTACACCAACATTTCATCAGACACCAAAATATTTCTCAATATCTAACTCTGGCTGTTAAGGCCCGCCCCCTCCCCCCTTCTCGGATGGAAGATTGGCTGTTTTGTCAATATCTCATGTAAACAACTATTCGTGAAGAAAAAATTTAGCAGTAAGGACGTAGGAGCTTTTCTTCCTATCTGTCCCAGGATGATGAGGGAAGGCAGACATCGTATTTTTAGCATTCAGGACCCTACGTAGGGCTTGGAGTATAATGGGAACTTCCTGTTGTTGGGCTTCCTGTTGGATTGGGCTTCTGAGGACCCTGCAGGAAACTTCATCTGGAATTTTTATAAAATCCACTTGGTTAGGGAAGGCAGAGAGTAAAATGAAACTTGTCTCTTGTATCCTTCTGTTACAGCTTCAGAAGTGAGGGTCCCCCACCCCTTTCTAGTGTTCATTATGGATTTTTTAACTCTGTAAATTCAGAGTGTTTATGATTAATAGTCACCTGGTAATAGGATTCAAAACCCATTGAATCCTATCTCTCAGTAGTAGGCTAGTGAAATCTGATCAAATCTTTAGAAATCCAAGAAAGTCGGAATTCCAGATGCTGTAAGTGCCTTGTCAGGATCAAGAGCTGCTTAAAGTGGGGGAGAGTTTGGCCACACCCATTCTGACTGTCTTGTTGGAGATGACTGGGCCATTTAAAAGGCAGGGCTTGTTATCTCTATTTAGAACTTGGTGGTTTCAGTCTTTTTCTGCAAGTTTTATGGCTGTATTTTTGACATGACTTTACCACTTTCTTGCCTGACTTGGTATTTTTAGGCTTCCCAAGGATTTATCGTTCTACCATCTAGGCAGCTGCCTTCTGAGCTTCCACTAGCTGCTGTGTCTGGGACTGATGCTAGAGACACGGGCCCATGCAGTTATTTCTATGCCTTGGATCCCTCTGGTGCTTAGAGGCAGAGCCTGTGTTCGTCCGTTGGTGGTTTAGACAAGTTACAGGTAAAACACTATGAAAGCCTCTGTCTAGATTCTTATCTCTCATTCCAGCAGCATCAGACAGAGAGAAATGAAGTTGAATGTTGAGCAGCCTTTGTTTAAAAAAGGGAGATGCTGGTGTCTAGAACAGCTCAAGCCACTGAAACAGAATCGGCCCGGAGGTGGGGAAAGACATTGTAACGCTTTATATTACAAGCCTAACGAGAGTATAGGCCTAGTAAAATCCTACTAGTTCCGAAAGAGCGAAACTCGCCATCCTGGAATGTGAACGTATGGGTTTTATAAATTAAATGGAATTAAATCTCTAGTGCACCTGAGGTCCGAGGATGGGTTCGTAAAGACATAATAGATGTGAAACATAATCTCACTTTAAATGTTTCCATTTGTTTTATGTGTTCGGTTTGTTTTATAATATCCAGATGTGAAGCCTAAAGGCTGAGAAAAGGTCTGTTGTTAAGACAGCCATATTTCTTTGATATGCAATAGTTGAAGGGGATCGAAGTGACTGCGGACTTATTTTTAGACAACACTAAGCCACCCTTGTGAGGGGAGGAATCGGGAAGGGCACGCTTGTTCGCAGTCAGATTAGCCTGGAGTTAGCTATAGTGCCTGAAGCTTGGAAAAACTGGAAGAAGCCCTTGCTCAATGTAAACTTATGCAAACCTGTTCCTCAGATTATGCTGAAGTGTCTGTGTCAGATTTGTGACCCGCCCAGCTCGCTTCTTAACAAACCAAAGTTTTACAGGGAAAACGATCTGGGTTAGAAGAATTATTCGTTACATTTTAGTCCACAAATTCCTTTTGTACTAGCACCTGTTTAGCTCAATTTAAACTGTTAGCAGAGAAACTGATATCTAAGCAAGAGCAAAAAGATGAAGTCACTTATCTTGAAATTTCTGTAAATCATTATTGTAAACAGAAGAGCTAGTTTCTTTGGGGCTTGTAGTGAAGTATGCGTTATGTGACTTAGTTTTTTGGTTATCAGCTCGAGTCATCCTTTGATTTGAAGAACTAGAATAAATACCATCTGCAAAGATATGATTACAGTCGTTGGTCTTGACCCACAAATAATTAGATTTACAAAATTATGTGAAAGGTCTTTTATTTACTTACTGCCGCAAGCCTGAAATTAAGTCTGTGCTGCTGAGTGGCACTTTGAAGGCGAGACTGACATCCTCCTGCCTTTGGGGGCTGTCGGTTTCCTCCCACCAGGATGTGGCTGAGCGCCTGACTAACAGCCCCTTCCTCAGTGAGAAACCCTGTGGAAGTGCAAGATGATACAAAGCTCCTGGCACACAGTAGGCACTTAACAAACACTTGATAGGTGGCAGCACTCATGGATGAATTCTGAAGTAGATGGTGAGCGATGCTAAGGTTTCGTCTGCCATCCCGAGTCACACGGTGTTGGCTCACTCAGTGTATTCTGGTAGGATAGCTGCTAGCCTTCACTCATCTTTTGCAGTCTCAGCTTAGTGGGACTTTGCAGGAGAGTTTGCATCTTGATCCTTGTTTTCCTTCCCCCAGTTCACCGCTTTGAAGGCTTTCGTTGTCCGAGGAAAGTTGTCCTCCTGGCCTCCCTGCCCAATTTTGGCAAAGGATCAACGGATAAGCCTCATGGCCCGAAGATCTCATACAACTTCACTGGTATCAGGGCGCTGATTACATGCAAGCAATCCCTACACTAAGAGCTTTATAAATGAGATTTTTCTTTGAAATTTAAAAGAAAGTGGAATAAAAATGTGCTTGCTTTTCAACATAGATTGATTAGCTGGCATGGAGGGAAGACTGGCCTTTGAAATCTATAGGCATCACGTTGCAGGCCTGACCCCGCTGACCCTGGTAGATTAGTAATGGTCTACGCAGCCTGCTCTGTCAGCACGTCTGGCAGGGCATGCACAGATGGTGCCAGTTGGAGAAAATCACTGCGGAACACTGTACCGCAGCCTCGCCTTGGCCGGGGAGCCTCAGGAGGAGGAGCTGAGCAGGGCTGTTTACAGACTTGTTCCTGCCCGGCCCGCCGGAACAGACCTGTGAGGATGCCAGTCTGGTGCAGGACGCCTCTGCTAGTTGTGACCTAAGCGATGCTTTCTTGTCATAGGTTAGGCCTTCCTGCACCATTGAGCAGCTGGGATTTTTACAGGGTCTGTGGCCTTGGGGTTGCTCTGAAGGGGAATTTGAAACTAGAACTGATCTCATTCCAAGGAGTCAAGCATAATGCTATACTTGTTTTCCTAGAGTCAGTCAGCCTAAGGAAAATGGGAGTAGCCAGGAATGGGGGGAGGAGGAGGAGGAGTCTTTAGAGTTTGAGTAATCAACTTAACCCAGGGCTAAAAAGAATTTTATTATAGAAATAGCATATGTGAGCTCTGTCCTTCCAGCTACCACCGGTTTCTGGGTTGTCAAGTGATACCCTGAGAGTTTATAATCAACACTCCTGGTGTGGGGTCAGCTCAAGCAATGGTGACTCTGCGCCCCTAAGATAGAAAGAAAAAGCTGTCAGTAACACTTAGCCAGCATCTGAAATAGTCTCTCAACCACGTTGAACAGAGCTGAAGCTGTAAGCCTGCTCTTTTGAAGCAGATGTTTTATTCTTTGAAAAATCTTCTTGGAATTGCATTGAAAGTTCAGTGTTAAGGAAATGTACCCTCCTAAATCACCTCCGTGTGACCTACGTTTCGGCAGGTTGAGGACAGGCTGAAGGAACACCGATGGGAACGGAAGGTGTGCCGGTGTCTGTTCGGGAGGGTTGCTCCCTCAGCCCGTGGCCTGTCACCATTTGCAACTTTATTTTGTTTTCTTCTGACCACAACTTCTTCGTTACTTAGTTCTCTGTCCAGGTCTGTTCTGGCTTTGCAACTTGTTACCATTTAACTGACTTTCTGGATTCCTTTGGGGTTGTTTTATGAAAAATGATATTTCATTCTGGAAGAATTTTCCTTGGAGATGTTGCTGTCGTGAAATGAAGCTGCCCTTTTTGAAGCTGCCACTTCTGAAAAGTTTACAGTGGCATCATAAAGGAAACTGGTTGTTTTTCCCTAAAGATATGAGTGAACAGATCTATTCAGTACATGCTAGTGCTCTGGGGAGATACGGGCATAGACTAGAGGGATTGCTGAAAGAATGAAAAAGGCATTGGCTAAATACTCACAGGGCGGACACAAACGCAGCATTGCTGGTTGGATTCCGGAGGCGAGACGCTCAGAGCGTACTGAACTCTGACAGGAGTACACCTCCTTTGGTTAATAGAGTGTAGCTTCAGCAGGAGAGTGCTGCTGACTAGGTGTGAGTCAGAAGAAGACAGACGTCAAGGATGTCTCCCCACTGTGAGGTGGGAGAAATTGGCAGATGATGAAATGCATTGGCAAGAAGAAGATGAGGATTTCAACTTTAAACACTTTGTACTTGAAACGACCATTAGATCACGGATACCTGGGTGTGGGTTTGAGCAGCGAAGTCTGGGACACAGAGAAACTGGGGAGTTGTTGACACATAGCAGGTGATGAAACCACAGAAGTGAATGAGATCGTGTAGAGAGCTACAAGAAAGAGGAGTGACTGAAAAGAAATGAAAAGCAAACTGGGACTCTTCTCCCTCTCTGGTATTTGAACAGTGATGTGTGTTTGTCCCGAGAAGATGACCAACAAAAATTACTCAGTGATTGATTGTATAGGATCATGCTTGCTGTTTAGGAAAATTCCTAACAGTCTCGGGCAATGGCAGAGATAAATTCCTGAAAATAGCCCTGAAGTAGAATTTTGGAGTGCTTTGGTCCACTTCACAGATGCTCTACCATTTGAAGTAGATGCCCATGCAAACGCGGAGACAGGTAGCCGAGAGCTTGTAGTACATGAAGCAGGCATCTGCAGTTTGCTTAGTCGCAGGAGCAGGAAGAGCAGGGGGACGAGAGGGCAGCACACGCCAAGAATAAAACCTGGTCAAGCGGCCACATCAACCCAGCTTGGCAGACAGGCCCACTGGCTTTGGTAATTATACTGGTGCCTGCTGTATGTGTGCCTTTTCCACTAAGTTTAAAAAAGGCTTTCCTCTAACTACCGGGTCCCGGAGAAGCTGGGCTGCTTCGCCCTTGGTGGTTTTCTGCCGTGGAGTCTTCGCTGTGTCTGCTCTGTGCGGGGTCTGCTGACGCCACGCTGCGCTGTCCACCCGGCTCCCTCCCACGACTCCTGCGTCTCCTCCTCCTCCTGCCGGAGCTCGGGGGTGGGGGTGGGTTGTGAGGACATGCCCTTCTGGAATAGCCCAGCAGGAACCACATGACTGCATGGCTAGGCTGGCACCCGTGGACTTGACCAAGGCCTTGTCTTCTCTATTTTTTTTTTCTCTCTCTTCCCCTTCTTCTTCTTCTTCTTCTTTTTTTTTTTTTTAGTACTTTTGGTGTAAATAATTTGTAACAGACCACAATCAATGGGAATTTCATGACAAGGCTTATTAACTCTGGAACTTCCATTGGGTTAATACCTTTATTTTGAATAGAATTCCCTTTTGACACCCATATTTGGCACCGATTCTATTGTAAGTAACCTATTCTGAGAATGACGCATGAAGAAAATATACCTGAAAACTTTAGGGAAATGAATTATAAGAAGACTTCTGTACTTCTTGCCATGTATACCTCTGCATTGTACCAGAATAAATATTCACGAGACTTCTTTAAATTTTACTCACAGCTGGGTTTTTGCTAACGTTGTTTTTTGGGGGAAGGCGGTCATGGGCTCCTGCTAATAGTGCATTTTGTCCCTCTGTTGTTTGTATTGTCCCTAAGACAGAGAATGGTACATTGATACTAGGACATACTAAATATTTGCAGTTGGAAACACTTCTAACATTTGTTTCAGTTTTTGTTGTTTTAAGACTCCATTCTGTTGTTCATAAATTTTTATCTTTTTGTCACAGTCCATATTTAAAAAAAATACTCATCTACAGCCTCCTTTAAATAAATATTAACGAGATAAAAGTTAAGTTCAGCCTTTTTTATCCCCCCGCCTATCAGGCACTGGGTATTATAGTACCTTCTGGAACTCAAAGTTGAGGAAGAAATGGTCTCTGTCCTCCAGGAGCTTAGAGTTTCGGGGTGGTGAGTGCTGACATAAAGAGGTGCTTTCAGAATAGTGTGGGAAGGTCTGTAGGGGTCTAAGCCTTTCTGGGGGGCCAGAGTGAAGGGGCACTTTTGGGAAAATACTCTCACTGGGTCTTAAAGGATGAGGTGGAGTCATCTAATCTAGGAAGAGTGGCATGTTTTCCGGTCAGAGCGGTGACTTGAGGATTAAACATCATGGGAGGGGCCGATAACGGGGGTCATTCTGCAGCATTCAGCATTGGTGAGTTCTAGGAGGGGGAAGGTAGCCCGCGGGGAGGCAAGGCTCGAGAGCAACGCCAAGGTGAGGTCTTGAAGTAGGGTAACATTTATAGCTGATGATGTGCATATCATAGTCCAGTGGTATAGAGAATGGGTGGAACTGTGAGATGCGAAGAGACTTGTAGTAGGGCATCCAGCTGGGGGGTTAATGCCAAACAGGATGAGCTGAGTTAAGGCAGGGACACTGAGGAGAGTCAGGGGCAGATGGATGGGTGTGAGAACTATTTGGAAATAAAGTTGTAGGACTTTGTGATGGTTGTGATTGGCAGTTGCGGTGTGGTGCCTGTGGGGGTGTTAGCAGGTGAAGGGTGAGGCTCTCATCTCCAGCTGGAAGGGTTGGGTGGATATTACCAGCTGTGACTGACAACTGAAGGGGAAGGACAGTTAGGTGGGAATACCAATTGTGAGTTTGCATCATTAACATATTTCTAAGTATTTCTTCAACTTGCAGACTGCATCTAGGTAGGGTCATGTTTTACTTCTCCTTTCTGTGTACATTCAAACCTGACAGGAGTGGTTTTAAAAACGCAGGACTGTAAGAATTACTGTATGTATTGGGCCTTTATGTCTAGAGACATTAATTTAGGAGAATTGGAGCTGCCTTGTTCTCATGATTTTAAGGACTTTCTGCTGTAAAGCCTGTCGTCTCTATCTTTGCAATGTATTCAGTTTGATTCCTTCTTAGTGTTTCTGCTGTGTAGCCTGCTCACTCCCTTGATAGTCTGCTCTCTACAAAACGGATAGGATGGCTCTTCTGTAACATAAATCACATTATACTATTCTCTGCTTCAACCTCCAGTGACTTCTCATCTCACTAAAGGTAAAAGGAAAAAAGCTTGAAGTTGTAGCTCGGGTTCCCCAGGACATGGACTCCCAGTCTGAGGTCCTCTTGCAGGAGGGTCATCGCAGAGCACTCTGGGAACAACACCTGTGAGGGGGGAGGGGAGCAGGTTGCTTAGAGTGAGAGGCTGGGCTGGGCTACAGTTTCAGGAGAAGCCTTGGCTGACCTTATGGTGATTGCTAAGCTTGATGATCCTTCAGATGCACCCTGGTTGCCCTTCACCGACCAGCCACTGGATGGAACTGAGGGAGAGGAGTAAACTCAGGCCAGTCAGTGTCCTGTGTCAAGCCGTGCTTGGAGAGGCCTCAGCGGGGCCGTCAGCAAGCAACACCTCCAGCAGCTGGAGGAGTAAGTGTCTTTGTCCTCAAAGAGAATCTGGGTGGGAGGCCACAGTGCCCACCCCACACGGCCCATGAGACTTCGTGTGGCCTGATTATGTCTACCGCCGCTGTAACCTCAGTTACTACCATTTTCTTCTCTGCTCACCTCGCTGTAGCCACCTGGTCAGTGTAGCCCGTGGTGGTGTACACGAGCACCGTTGTTGGGGTTGCCTCTGTTTCTCATGGGAATGTAAGCTGTGTGTGAGGGTGGGAACTACTCAGCACTGTGTCTTTTGATTATGTATCTTGAGGTGTTTTGAAAGTTGTTCTTGGAGAAGATATCCCACAAAGATATGCTTTTCTTTAGGAAAAGTAAACTTTCAAAGATTTAGAAGTGTGCATGAAATATAATTTAGTGGCAGTTGATAGTTTGGTCTAATTACTGTGGGACTTTTCTGGATAGGTGAATTCACTCAGGGCCCTTCACATGGAATGTAGTTTAGAAAACACTTTTCACAGACTCCAATTCTCAGGACTAGATCTATTGTATGAAGTAATGTAAATTTATTGTACCTTTTAAGGGTGTACTAGTTTGTCATTGCAGTATAATCTTACTTTGGATAAGCTCCGATTGAAGTAACTATGTATTCATCTGGAGGTGGAAATTATACTATTATTAATAATTCAGAGGAGTTTTCAATTAGGCATTAACAACAGCATTGCCTTGGGCTGTGATCTGACTGCATGAGCTCTTAATACTCTTGCATTATTTTTCTCAAAGAAGACAAAGTTAGACCCCAGGTAACCAGAATGCAACCATTTCAACGCCTTAACCAGCATATGCTCTGTTTGACCATCTCTCCTAGGGTAGAGAGATTTATGGTAGTGAAATATATCAAGGATTTCAAATTTTTTAAGTGTCCTTTCCCAGGCATATTCTGGGCCCAGTGTTCTGCGACACCATCATCACAGTTTACTACATAAAAAATTCTGATTCAAAAATTAGATCTTGTACCACTTGAAACCCTTTATTATCAAAGAGAGATGAAATTATGTTCATTACATGGAAATATGGGCTAATTACTGTACTTCCTAAAGATCCCGGTGATAACTACAGAAAGGCTTCCTTCCATTGGGTGGGAGATTAATGAGACGATCGGTACTGTCCCCACTCACTCTGACCCCTCCCCCACTCCCATCTGAAGGCGGGGGCCGTAAATAGTGAGCCAGAAACTCAGTTTATTAAAATGCCATATTCAACCCAGGAATCTGACTAATAAGACATTTAGTGCATGCACTTTTGGTCAGAAGAATCTTTAACCTTTAGTTATGGTAGACATGAGAATGAGTCTTTTTTATTTCCTGGAACAGTTGTCGATGCTTCCACGTTGCAAGTAAATAGAATGGTTTCCTTAGGCTCCCAGAGGTGTTGAAAGCACTTGTATTACTTGGCATACTACCTTCATTGTGTGTGTGTATATATGTAAAAAACAACAAACGTGGTGCTCCTCTGAGAGATTTTTATTTTATTCATTTATTTATCTGCTAGGGAATGTATTTGCATCCAACATTCTTCAACGTAGAGCAATCTCAGTCAGTACTTCATCAACAGCCCTCTTTTTTTTTTTTTAATAAAAAGGCACTTTCCCACCTCAGACGCTAATTATTAAAACCACATGATCTGCCAGACAAACATGACTCAGTGGTGGTGTTTGAGCATCGAATCAAAGAGCAAATATTGATGCAACAACACACACGCACGAACTTGACACCATCTGGGGCTCTGTGCACGGCTTGCGCAGGGAGACGGAGTGTGTCTCTGCCTTTAAACGCTTCCAGATCTAATTAATAGCATACTGGGAAGAAAAAGCAGAAAGAATGTAACCATAGCCCTTGAACCAGTTTTCACAGTTGCTAGCGTAGTAGAATCATTCATTCATTCATTCATTCATTCATTCACTGAGTATTTGCTGAGTGCTCTGCTACTCGTCCAGAGGTGTGCTGAGGGCTGGTATAACCTGGGCATGTGACGCAATCCTGGTCCGCTAGGAGCTTACCGATGGGGTCGACTGTCTTCGACCATGAGATGAACAGATCACCTTCAGTGATCTAGAAATGAGTGAAGTAATTATATAGGTTACTTATGAGTAAATTGCCTGGAAGGTTTAATTGCAGGAGGCTACTCTTTAACCCTAGTAGCTGGCAGGTTTGCGGTGGGTCTGCCTGTGGGTCTCTACATTGTAGCAACACTGGTGTGTGAGTGTAAATAAGGAAGGCAGTTTGGGGAAGAGACAGTCATACTGGGTTTGGGAGTTGTGTATATTTCCAATTCTATTTCCAGCCTGGATCTCTTCTTGTGGATGACATAATGTATTTACAGCATAATTATTGATGTTTGGGTCCATAGTTCTGGTTTTAAGTTTGATTTTGCAACTTATCAGCTGCATGAAAGTAGGCAAGTAACATAAACACCCATTCCTCCAGTACATATATCTACAGAGAAAAAACAGTAAGAAGCTCTGAACTATCCACTTCTTGTGCTATTTGAGGGTCCAAAAGAGACAAAAGGAGTTTACAATTACATTCTGCATGCATTTGTTACTGTTGGTATTGTGTGGTGGTGGAGGATTGATCCTTGTTAAACACCCTTCTCAGCATGGTTTCCAGTTTTTGAAGATAACTGGGGCGGCATGCGAGGGGTGTGTGGTGGTGTGTGGACGTAACCCGTAGTGGGATGGAAATGTAAGGGCCCTGTCTCACGCCTTTGAGAGTGGTCGTTGATAAAGGGAAGTGAACGAGTCAACTGAAGATTCCAGGCCTCTAAGTTTTATTTGCAAAGCAGGCTTTGCCTTTCACAATTTGAAAGAATCACATAAAAGCAGACTCTATGCATGTTTTCTGTTTGGTGTCACTGAGTAAATTTCCAAGCCATCAGGGAGAAATGTGGTTGGCTCTCTACTGTTCATCCACTTATTTATTCACACGCCACTTGAATGGAAGTGCGACGCAGGCTGGCATTTTCGTATAGCTTGCTCACCACTGTAACCCCAGTGCCTCGAGCAAGGTCTAGTGATAATAGGTGTTCAGAGGGTTTCCTTAAATTAAGCCTCTATTGAGGCCGGTTGTGTTTTATTAAGGCACTCTGTAAGACATTTGGAAATACTGAGAAAGCCAACTCAAGAGTCAGTGACCTTAGGGAGCTTATCATCTAGCAAGGAGAAAGACCAATAAACAGAAAATGATAATTTGTAACAAGCGCCCTAAGGAGTTGGGTGCCGATAGTGTTCAGGAAGACTTCACGGAGGGAGTGGTGATAATTACATTTCATACAATGTGTTCTCCAGCAGTGGGGGGCCAGGAGGTGTGCTCAGCAACCTATACACACAGTAAAAGGGCTTGTTGTCTTTAGAGTTTTAAAACAGTAAAACTGACTGGAAGTTTGTCTTTGTTTTATTACTATGTAGGGGGCAATTCTAAAGTAAGACTGTGATAAAATACTCCTTCCCCCCGGGGGGCTTCAGGCCGGCCCCCTCCCATCCCCACACACCCCTGAGTGTGCCTCAGCTTTCTCTGGGTGCAGTTTGTCCCTGTGAGGCACTTGAGCGTCAGAGACAATTGTCTCCCTGGGAGTAGAGCCTTCTGGCTTGGTGATGATAATTTCACACATGTGTTCTGTAAAAAATTAAAAATTAAAAAAGCCTTAACTCTGAATACACATATAATGCAAGACAATGCAGTAAAAAAGAAAATATGTTTTCTATACCTCTTAGGAGTCTAGGAAGACCTTTTTTCCCCTCGTTCAAAGCAACATGATCTTTTAAAAAACCGGCTTCATCTTAAGAATTCATACTTTCTTGGGTTGATCTCATGTACCATCACACTTCTATTATCAAAGAATGACCTTTCATTTGTTGAAAAACAAATATTTTTTATCAAAAATTGATCTTTGAATTCCACCATTTCGTTTCCAATGTTCTATTTTAATCTACCATTTGGTTATGGTTATATGCTGGGTTTATTATTATTTTTTAGACTTAACAAATGAACCCTACCTGTACGAGCTATCTGCCTCACAAATTCAGAACTCAGTGATCTTCATTCTCTGTTGAATTTTTATCAGTATTTTACTATAGTTTGGATGGTGTTCGTTTTTATGGGCTAATAAGGATCTGTTACTGCACTCTGCTGTTTTGGGTATGTGGAATGAGTTAGGAAATTAGTCTCGATCTCTAACACAAGCAACCAAAAAATCAGTGTAAGAAAGCTCTGAATTCCCTAGGAGAGATTTTTGTTCCTTGAGGCAGTCACTTTTCAAATGGTGCCTAATGCTGTGTGGATAGTCATACCCACCAAAGTAGCTTCTTTACGCAGCAGGATCTACCCCATTGATTTTCGTAGAGTAAATCAAAGCAGCCTATTAACATTCCATTATGCTGAGCCTAGAACTAATAGGGGAATGGGCGTGAGGTCAGAGATCAGTTGTAGACTTCGGAAAGTACTATTCAAAAGCATGAAATGGAAAACATTTACTGAGGCCAGTGAGTGAAGCAAAGACTTTAAGGGAAAGAAACAAAACCGCGCCACTTTCTAGTCAGTTGGATATATTAATGGCAAATTTAACCTATTCTAACCTAATTTACACTTCACCAAGAATTTAGCTGAACTGGTATATGCACACATCTTTTGAGCTTCCTCTAATTTTTTCTTATTAGGGTTTCAACTCTTTAACTTTAATTAATTGAATTTAGAAAATGCAGGAAACTTCTTCGAATTTTGTAATGTCATTTAATGCTTTTATACTGAGGTGAGGCCCACTGAGGGCAGAAATGGCGGCGGGGGCACAGTAGTTGGGGACCAGCGGCAGCATCCTTGTGCAGATTGCTATAAGATAGTTTGGGTTTGCCGTGAGACCGTGAGACATACCAGGGCTCTGAGAACTCCACAGTAAGTCCGTGGAGACATTTCTCTAGTGCTTTAGCTATTGTCTGTAGCCCGTGTTGGACCCTTAACTGGCCATGGAATGAAGGGACAGTTGAATTGTCTGGGAAGTTTCTCAATAAAAACTGGCACAGCATATAAGTGAAAGCAGTTTTGAACGTGAGGATTTTGTTATAATTAGATTTATTATGTTCCAAATATTGTGCTAGGCATTGAGAACTGTAAGAGAAGTACAATAGAATCTTTGCCTTCAAGCTGTGACTCTGGTCGAACTGTACTCTGAAGGCTCTAGAACCTATTAAAGCCTCAAAAGAACCCTGTGGATATGTTAAATTAGTTCAAGGTAAATCTTTCTTAACTATTCATGTAGCTACCCATTAGCCCTTGTTTGGAGAGAACTGGGGAAGAGAAAATAAGGAAGGAGTGGTCGGACATGGAGGAGGATTACCAGGAGAAAGTGGTGTCCAGAAAACCGAGGGACGAGACAATTTCCAGAAGGAAACGGTGGGTCAAGCATATCACTTGCCACTGAGAGTCCACGTAAGATACCCGTAAGTTCACGAATCTGAGGAGCAGAGATGTGGAGGTATTTGGCAACTCTGGAGAGAGCTGTTGGGTAGAGAAAGCCTGCGGGTGGAGGGTTGATGAGGGAAGTGAAGAAGCAGCGGCGGCGTCTTATCAGAAGAGTCTTTTGAAAGAGAAGGTGTGAGAAGTAAAGGATGTGACATCACAATCAGACACCATTAATACGGTCAATTTGTAATAGTGATTTTGACCAGTTATTTAATCACTCTGGGCCTCAGTTTCCTTGTCTATAAAACAAAGGCTGATACAAGTTACTACTTGAGAGAATCAAATGAGTGAACGCCAAGATACTAGGTATAGTCCCATCAGATCAATGTCTTAAGAGACATGCAGTGAAAATGCAGTGGTAATTTAGAAGGGAGAGCAGTTACTACAGAGTATGGACTAGTCATACGGGGTGAACAAAAGTAGGCTTACAGTTGTTCATGTGGAAAACAACACAATAATCAAATAATAATACAAGAATAAACTTTCGTGTACGCACAACTGTAAACCTACTTTTGCCTACCACTGTGTTTCTCGGTCTGTATTTTTGGCTGTGGTGAAAGGTTAAACTTTACCATCTTAATTATTTGTAAGTGTACAGATGAGTAGTATTAAGTGTTTTCACATTATTGTGCAATGAATACTCATGACATTTTCATCTTGCAAAGCTGAAACTCTACCCATGAAATAATATTCATTTCCCTTACCCCCAGCTTCTGGCAACCACCATCTTAGTTTGTGTTTCTAAGAGTTTCATTGTTCCAGATACTTCACATGAGTGGAATCATACAGGATTTGTCTGTTTGTGACTGGCTTACTTCACTTATTTCAAAATCCTTTTGAGGGCTGAATAATATTCCATTGTATGGACATATCACTTTTTATTTATCAATTTATCTGTTGATGAATATTTGTGTTGCTTTTACCTCTTGGCTATTGTGAATAATGTTGCTTTGAACATGGATATATAGATACCTTTAAAAAAAAAAAAAGCAATGTTCACTCTTCTTTTCTGCTCTGTGTGTGTGACTACTGGCTGTCCAAGGCCACGTTTAAGAATGGACCATGCAGGGGAGATGGATTGGCTGTCATGGGGGGATTCAGAAGACCACTGATGGAAGGAAGGAGAGCTCAGAGACAGAAAGAAAGGCATTTTTCCTTTAGACCTCATGAAGTCTGATTCCTGAGTGCTGTGCTTGTATTATTTTCCAGTAGAGAAGGGAAGGGCCCGTCTTCAATTCCTCTTTTAAACTTCAGTTGCTAGAGAACCCCAAGTGTGTCTCCCAGTGTGGGAGGCTATAAAAACATTTTTGTTTTCTGCACCGTTTATTTTTTCTTGTGTTATGAACAGTGATAATAAAATATTTTCTAGAAAGGCGAACCTTTAAATAGGTGACCTGTAGGCTGGTGAAGAGAGCATTACAGAATTCTTGCTGTGAACTAATTGTAAAGTTTGTGTTTCTCTAGCAGCTGGGGTTGGGAATCACAACCCCCACTGTGCCTAGTCCCTTCCTGGTGTTCTCCCACCTCTGTGCTGTTGGTCTTACTCCTTTCCGCTCACTAAGTGATGGCATGTGAAGAGGGAAAATTGATGCTGTGTGTTACAGATGTCTGTACTGAACTTGTGTGGCTGTTTTAAACCTGTAGGGGAAGAAACATATGTATCCTGACAGTGTCCAGAGAAGGGACCGCTCCAAGGCAGAGCCCTCTTAGCAAGACTTGTCATTCGAGCAAGTGCTTCATACCAGAGCATAGCTCATCCACCAAGCAGTATAGCCACCCTAGAGACTGTAGTGATGTCAGAATGTACTCTTCAACTTTGTCACAGTTTTATGAACAGATTGCCTTAGATTTTTCTTAAGTGACTTGATGTTAGAAAAGTTAATGCAGAGCTGTGAAGGGATCAGGTTGCCATTTTGGGGTAAAAAGGAAAAAGGAAAGGGGAAAAGTAGAAAAAAATTAAACATCATCCCTTTTTAATGACCTACTCAACGGCCATAATGGACGTGTCATTCCCTAACTGGATGTTAGCTCTATGACCTGCCAACTCCCCACTCCCCTTCCCAGGATCTTATAATTTTGATATCAAAAGGGTAAATGCTATTTGGACAGGTTGTAGGATCTAGGCCTGCTTCTGGTGGAATCTATGCTCAACCCAACCTCCCAGTTCTGATTGAATGTCATTTTCCCCCAAAAGCTCACATTTTTAATTTTTTGGTAGGCTTTGAAATGTTGGTCTGCAACCAACGTTGAAGTGACTTTTTCAGAATAATAACTGTGAGAAACACCAGATCCTGGGGGATGGATAAAGCCTGGACCCAGAGTCAATAGACCAGGAATTTTTCCTCGCTCAAATGTCTCTGTGCCCTCTGAGTAAACAGAGCAACACTTTCCCACAATGGGAACACTTTTGGTGGATAGAGTTTTAAAAAGACTGCCTGCCCTTACTTTGGTAGGCAATTTTAATTCTTAGTCTTGGAATTTTATGAAAGAATGGGAGAAAAGAAAGCGAGAGAACAGAGTAAGTAGGAAGAAGGAGGTATCTGTGTTAACAGGGAACATGTTGGCAGGCACTCAGGACATGGGGAGGGGGAAGGGCAGGATTCCAAGCTCTCTCCTTCTCCAGCAGATATGGCTTTACCTGACAGACAGCGCAGATTATGAAAAAATAAATTTTGAGATACCTCTGACACAGGAAGCCAAGTTTCAACATTTGTTTTACTTCAAAATGGACCAAAATTCTGTTTGTTCTATAGGCTTTCCATGGACTTATTCTATTGCCTCAGTCCTTCTACTGCTTTTGGTCACCCATTCCACACTAAGATGCAAGCTTTTCTCCCCAAATGAAACTTTTTCTTCAGTCCCCACTCCTACTGCGGTTTATCTGTCCAACTGATGGCACTCTTTGGGTCTGGTTACTAGGTCCCACCATTAAGCAGAGTTATGCTAAGGAGTTAGTAGATAGGCATTTTCTCAAGGGGTTTGGTGCTTGGGACACAGCCCTGGTGGGGCTCTGGGGATTCTGACAAGCAGCCGAGGAAGAGATTGGGTTGGGTAGTAGGGCCCGTGGTGCTCCTGAAATCTTACAGGTGCATGCTTAGCTAAATCTGTGGCTCTGGCCGTGCTTAAGTACACTCAGTGTAGTAAGAATGTTTTTAAAAATGCAGAGTCTTCTATTATCTACCATAGAGGTTTTCATTTTAGAGTAGAGCTGGAAAAGTCCAACACTGGTCTCACCCTAAAGATTTTTTTCATGAATTGATATATGTATGACTTGTTGCCATTTCTTGGGGTGAGAAAAAATAGATAGAAAAAGAAAAAAGAAAAAAACCCTGAGATGAGCTTCTCTCTACCCAAAAAGCCTGCACTGCCCCACGGAGGAACGAGACTGGCTGCGTGTTTGTGTTCTCAGGTTCGTTGTTTATTTAGCTGGCGGTCACTTGGAGCTGCATACCTAAAGCCCTTTTACCTAAAGTGCCTGGCTTTTGGGTAACATTTGTGACCATTCATTGAAACATGCTGGGAATAAATCTAGCTTTTAGAAAAAGAAAGGATCAATAAAAGGGTCGTTAAACTTATTAGAAAATGATTATTTGCTTTTGGCATTTTCTGTAGAAAAATCAAGACAAGTTGTAGTTTTCTTCATCAAGTACTTGTCGTCCCCTGCCAGTTGGTCAAGTCCCCTTTAGGGGGCATTTCGGCATCGAGTTTGTGTAAGTCAACAAATGGACAACAGCAAATGGTCAGCCATCTTACTGGTGTCAAGCTTAGCAAATTGGCAAATACACGAATGCACCAAATGCATAAACAAGTTTATATGAGGCAAGCATTCCGAATGAGGACAGCAGCTGCGGGTGACCCTTAAGAATAGAAATGCCTCTCCTGATCTCCTAATCTGTTCCTGCCCCGGGTTGGGAAATGTCAGCTCTGAGATTTATAGACTTAGGGCTCTGGGATAACAAGTTGCCTCGGTCAGCCCCAAGAGCTTCTTGTTATCCAACCAAAGATATAGAGACATTTATAATTCCCTGGATAATTCTTTAAAAATATATATTTTTAATCCTCACCGAGGATGTTTTTTTCATTGCTTTTAGAGAGAAAAGAAGGGAGGGAGAGAAACATCGATGTGAGAGAAATATCGATGGTTGCCTCTCATTTGCACCAGCCTGGGGATCATGCGTACCTGCACCAGCGAACGGACCCACAGCTCTTGGGGTGCGGGACAGTGCTCCAAGCACCTGAGCCTCACCTGCCAGGCTCCTTCCCCGTATAATTCTTGAGTGATTCCTAATATCAGTGGTAGGCTCAGAAAAGCCTTTTTTTTTTTTTTTTTTGACATTGGTACAAAGTACTCATCAGTAAACCACGAAAATTTTCAGAAGAGATTCCCTTCAGCTAGTAAACTCTTCATATTGGTAACTGGAGTATAAAACTCTTAGATTTGCACTTGTTTTTCAGTCAGGGGTTAATTGAACCTAAGCAATAACTTCAGGCTAATGGGAAAAATTCAGTTTCTCCTCTGCTCCGCCATAACAATTTTTTTGTATCTGTACGGTTTTTCTCTAATCCATCTCCTCTAAAATTCCTCTTTAAAATGTTGATGTTACAAAGATGGTTTTAATGTTTTGGAGGGTTGTAAGTGTGTGATTGAGATTGAATATCTGTGGTGCATTATTCAGTACCGAACTTGGTATGGGAAACATTTGCTGGCCATCAATAAAAGCAGCTGTAGGCATTCTTTGCAATGACCAATATATGAAAACAACCTAAGTGTCCATTAACAGACGAATGGGTAAAAAACAATGGTATGCACATATGTGTACATATACACACACACAGTGGAATACTACTCAGCCATAAAAAAGACGAAACCTTGCCATTTGCAGCAGCGTGGATGGATCTGGAAGGTGTTACACTAAAATTAGGTTAGAGAATGACAAATGCTGTATGATTTCACTCATATTTAGGGGAAAAAGAAATGCACAAACAAAAGCAAACTCAAAGATGCCGACCACAGCTCAGTGGGTACCACAGGGGAACAGAGTGGAGGCGGTGCAAAATGGGTAAATGGGGGAAAGGTGGGTGGTGGACGCACCCAAGGCCATTAGTGGTGAACATCTTGTAGTGTATGCATGTCAAGTTAAAATGCTGTGCACCTGAACCTTATGTAATGTTATAAACCAGGGTCACCTCCATAGAAAGGAGCTTTCTATGTCACTACAAACAACCAAGTGGGAGGTGGAAGATACTACTTGATCTGGTTGGCCCCGTAACTGCTTTTGGTCAAAAGAAATGGGTAAACCACTTGATTCAGGAATCTTCTTTTCTTTGGTTCCATAGTGTCAGGAGAATATTTCCATGGATATTTTATTTATATGGAGAAACAAAACCTAAATCTCAAACCAGCACTTATAAAACCCACAGACTCCTGGGCTGTTGTTTTGGTTGCAGGCTCTGAGCTGCTTTCTGGTTTGCTCTGTGTCGTAGATGAATGTGTCCGATGGGGGTGCATTTTAAGGGCAAATGGATTTAAAGATGTAATTTAGTGATATTTTGCTCAGTGCAGTCCTCCCTATACATGTCTTTGTATATTTTACTATTTTAACAATATTTAGTTATCTGTGAGCCTACTTGAGACAGACCTAATAATTTAGTGATTATTTCAAACATACATAATAGCTCAATATGTGTCTGATTATGATATTAGCCATTTTTGGTTAACTTTAGTACTATTTTTAACTGTGTGTATGAATCAGTATATATTTAACAAGTGAGCTGACTAAGTGCCATTAAATGAGTTGTCCTTATTTTGGCTTATGCCCTGCCCAAACTTTTAAATTTTCATATTGAACTCCAGCATGTAAGTACTACTTTTAAATCTCAGCCTTTTAATTTTGGATACCAAATATGGCAGATTTATTCAGGTGGCCAAGTAGACTTTTTCTGACCTTGAATGTGGTTTACTGGCATTGCATTAAAAAAAGAGAGAGTCAGTATTTGCCATTTTAGGACAGCATAAGCCCATGAGCTTTTCCAGAGATCATTTGAAAGTCTGGCTTGCAGCTGCCGAACATCTACATTTTTAGCTAAAAGGCATCTTCCTTGCATTCGGATCTCAGTGACCCTGGAATGCTGTGTGGGGATGGTTTGCTGTGGGTTAATCTTTGGACACTTCATAGCTGACAGGCACCAGCATCTGTGGTTCGCATTGCATTGTTCTTCAGGTCTACAAATAACATTCTCCTAAATCTGGTGATAGTTAGGGGAATGTTTACTAAGATTGGTTTTCTTTTCCATTTGCACAGTTTTAAAGCTGGAGGTAAAACATAACACAAGTGTGGTAAAAAAAAATCTGTCTTTCAAAAAGTAATTCATGGCACTTGTAAGGTTGAAGTAATACCAGGAACTCATGTTTTGTGTGGGAATGTTCATCGCGATGTTTTCCTTTTGCTTAGTAACATTGTATTCGTGTGTTTTAACATGGGTGCCAGGTGTTAGTTCACCTGGGCTTACTGAGGAAGGTGTATTTTTATCTGCATGTGCATGTAGGCCAAGGCATTATTAGTGTTTTCCACAGCACAACCAAAATGTCAAAGGAGATACTTTTGTTTTAATATAATTTTAAGGGAGTCTGGACCAGAGAGTCATTTGAAAGTTGAACAGACCACAGTTCACTTATATGCAGTCGAAGAGCTTTGGGCCCTCAATATTGGATATATGATCTTATTCAAAATGCCTTTGAAATCAATAAGAAATAAAACAACCTTAAAAGTGTGGTAGCATTGAGTTCATTCTTTTAAAAAATTTTATTTTCAATTATCTTATTTTTTAAAAAATGCACCACATTGTTATTTATTTTTAAAAAATGCTTTTATTCTGTGTATATATTCACCACTGTCCAAAATACATCATTGTTTTTGGGTTTCTTTCTTTCTTTTTTTTTTTTTTTTGCGAAAGAATCTCTATTCTCAGTCATTTCAGAGCCTCGTCCTTGAGGCCGCCATTTTGCTGAAAAGCAGCCCAAGCAGCAGCAGTGTGTCAGCCTGGTCTGGTTCTTGCTGAAGGAGTATCACAATGCATTTCTTTGCCCAGCGTGAGCTTTAGTTCTAAATTTTTAAATGAAATAAAATTAAGGTCAGAGAATTAAATATACAAAGTGTATCTTGCAGACAGAGCACTCCTTAACATCTGCTCATCAATTTCAAATCTAGGAGCTGGGAAACCATTGTAGTGTTACACTGATGTGGAGCTGATAACAGATTTGATGAAACTCTGGCACTTGTGAAGGGCAGCTGATAATAATGGAGCAAACTCAACAAAAAGTTCAGTAAAATCCGTAGGAGGTGTTTTCTCTCATTTGGCCTTGTTCTGTTGGCTGTTGGCTTTTGCTTAGCAGGATGGAGGCATGGCACTTATCTCCCCAGCAAGAGCGAATTTAATATGCTTAAAGTACCGAGTATGCACTGCTGTTACCGACTACTCTCCCTGACAAAACAGATACATGGAAGCAATGTAGTTGTGTATTGCTAGCAAAATTCATCCAAACTTAATACAATTCACGTAAACCTGAAAACAATTTGCATTGTTTTGTTTTTTAAAAAGGTTTTATTTATTTTTTTTAGAGAGAGGGGAGGGAAGGAGAGATTGAGAGAAACCTCAATGTGTGGTTGCCTCTCGAGTGCCGCCTACTTGGGACCTGGCCCACAACCCAGGCATGTGCCCTGACTGGGAATCGAACTGGCGACCCTTTAGTTCACAGACTGGCACTCAATCCACTGAGCCACACCAACCAGGCCTGCATTTCTTTCTTTCTTTTTTTTTTTTTTTTTGTAATCAAAAGAAGACCTTTTGACTATTGAAAGGCCTCTTTTTTCTTTAAGATGCAGTAAATCAGTGGACCCATAATCTGAGAAAATGGGGTAACCTCAAATATTTTCCTTTAGGGTTGATGGTATATTTTGATTCTTAACCACTTCTATGTAAAGTTAAATGAGATCTTTTATATAATTAGGCAACATCTTAAAACATATGATTGGTCATATTTCTGCCCTGCCAAGTTAAGAGAAGAAAGTCAGTCTAACAATGGGGCAAATTCCACTAATTAAAGTCATGCCCAAGTGGGTTAACATGATATAGATGTTGGTTTTAATTTTTAATAGAGTTTAAAAGGGTAATGAGTCCTGAAATGTTCTGTTTGGAAAGCTATGCTCTATAAAAGTTGCCTTTAACACAGCCGATAAGCCCTGGTTGGTGTGGCTCAGTTGGTTGGAGTGTCTTCCCATGGACCAAAAAGCCACAGGTTCGATTCCTAGTCAGAGCATGTATGAGAAGGCAGTGTCTTCAGCATAGATGTTCCTTTCTCTCTCTCTGTCTTTCTGTCTTCCCCCCAGCCCCTCTTCTGTCTCTTCTTCCCTCCCTTCTTCCTTCTCTTCCCTTCTCTCTAAAAGCAATGAAAAAATGTCCTCAGGTGAGGATTAAAAAAATTAACATGGCTGATGACTCTTGATTAGATTATAGGCTTGCTATCGTGGTGTCTATTTGAGAATGAACAACACTGCGGTGCCTATGTATTACTATTTTTAATGTATTAAGATACCTTTCTTTGGTAATCTGAATACCTGTCTTTCTGCTCTGTTTCAGGTGTGAATCATGATGACAGTGAAGGACAGTGATGTACTGCTTGGGGGGGCATCTGTGTGTATGATTAAGGGATGTAAGTGCAGGACTCCAAGATTTACTTCCTTCCTGTTCCAGCGGGGATGGCCAAGGAGAGTGAGTAATGGGATAATTTATAATGCCGAAGGCCCTTCGTCAAGAGACCTGTAGTCAAAACAGGAAGATAAAACTCAGATTTCAACGGGGAGAATACAACTTTTGATACTCTCTGAGCACTTCTTTGCAAGCAGTAGTCTTCAGAATTTTTGTTTTACTTTTTCAAGGAGGTTTCCATTTAAAAGGTTAGTGCATCATTATTGGTTAAATTATGTAGGTACTTGTTAACTTTTATATATATTTCCTCCATCCTTTTATTTCTCGACATTGTTATGTTGTTAGGACATCGAAGAAACTTCATGGTCTAATTAGAGAACTCAGGTTCTTTTGGTAAGGCTGACGTATTACTGAGGGTGAGGAGTGTAATGATGAATTCAGCAACTATTTTTTTGATGGAGGGAGCTTATCAAAAACTATGATTTTATATGAACTTCATTCCAGTTTTGAGGTGGCAAAATGGGTAGTTGGGTGGATATGGATAAAGAGTTTCTCTGCCAACTCTGTAGGGTGGGTGCGTGTTTAGGGCAAAAGGGTTTGACTGGCTGTGGAGAGAGCTTTATCCAGATATATATACAAACATATTGCAGGCAAACAGGAGGAGCTGAACAGGGCATTGGGTAATGTTCAAGTGGTTTGTTTCATCACCAGTGGCTCTAGATATAGGCCTCTGTGCCTTTATTTGCATGTTTTTTGAAAATGCCAGATATAGCATTTAGAACAAAAATTGTTCTAAAATTCAGATGTATCGTCACTTTAGAATTGCTTACTGTTCAGAGGTTTCAGGCACTAATTAACATGATGGGATCTTCTGACGTCTTATTGTTGGTGACATTAGGTTTAGGAGAAGTGAAAGCCACAAGGGATATTTTAAAAATACTGATTTTTATCTTTCACTGAGGAATGTCTTAGTGGTTGGCAGTAGACTTCTTATATTAGAGATCATTAAGATAAAATGGGAATAGTGCCAAGAGCTTCCTTTTCTCCCATCTGCTCTAGGTGACTAAAACGTTCCCATAAATAACGGGTGCCCTTTTGAACTGACCTTCAGGTTCATGTGATGTAAATATTGATGGCCTTGACATTTCTTGGTATGTGCAGAGTTCAGGGGACACGATATCTCCAGATAACTCAAAGCAGGTGGGTAGATGCCATGGTCTCTCACCTATCACGGTAATTCAGAGGGGCCCGTGCCATAATCTTATTTCTGGGCTTTGGGCTGGGAGAATGTCAAAAGCAAAATCATCTTCTAGTTCTTGTCCCCCTATAGGCATTTATAGCCAAACCTCTCTGGATTGGGCCCATGTTAATCTGGCCTAGTAAGATGTCTTATAGGAGAAATAAAATGTAAGTGACTTGTTTTTTTCCCCTTTAAAATTGAGGACTTCAGAACTACCACCAGGGTGTTGCGTAGATAGCTAACTGTTCGGGCTCTACAGCCAGAGTTGCTAGGCTCAAATCCTGGTTGTCCAACTTCGTAGCAGCGTTACATGAGGCAAATAATTTAACCTATCTCAGCCTTTGTTTTCTCATGTATAAAATGGGGAATAATAATTTATTAGAATTAAGTAAGAGCTACCCAGTTGTGGTGAGCACTTTAGTAAAGATTTCTTAAATGTTAGTCATTAATAAACTTTCAGGTATTCTGTGCCTGTAGAGACTAATCTACAAAACTGGTAAGACCTACAGCTTAAGAAAACCTTTTATCCATTTGGAAGCCCACATTCATGAAGTGTATATATATATTCAGTTACATGAAAAGCATATATTGGGAAAAGGAGTGACTATAGCACTGATTTTGCAAAAATGGTTAAACAAGTTTTATTTCGCTACGGATTTTAAAGTAATTTTTCTGTTTTTATGGGCATGAGAATATTAGAATACTTGCTCCATTGTATTGTCAAGCATTATTAGTAGCCTTAATTTATACATCTATTGTGCTGCAGTTGTAGTTGTAGAACTACCCCCCGCAGTGATTATTAGAGCGCTTGAGAGGGTGGAATTACTGCATTCTGTTTTGAGTATTTTTTTTCTGCTAAGAAGCAAGGGCACCGTGAGATGCTACTTACCCATCTGTCTGTCAGAGCATTTGTATGTGTATTACCTGAGCACTTAGGCACCACTGAGAAAGGGGGTTTAACATGGGGAAGAAAGTGAAAATATTGCAACTAAAATAACATGATGGATGTTACAGAAGCCTCTTCTCAAAGACTACCTAAACGGTTCCGAAAAGCATATCTGACAGGCGTTTGCAGCGCGCTCACTGCTGTCTTTAGGAAACCAAGCCCAGCCCACAAGGCTGAAACCGTAGGGCAAATCTGGCCATTTTCCAGGGAAGTCAAGCAGTGCAAGCTTCTAGTTCTCAAATTCAAGGGGGGGAAAATCCAATTTACAAAGCAACTGCTCCCATTGATTGTGAACTGTTAACATTTGAGTAGATCCTGAAACAGTAACTGATTAAAGTCTTCAATGCTGTGTGATTATAATTGTGGCCTTCCCTGTTCTGACCTTCTGAATTTGTGTGTTTACTTGTGGGGCATTCACTAAATGAGGAGGAGAGAGCAGAGTGGGTTTTTTCTACAGAGAACCACTAGAAAGATGTTGAATTCGATTGAAATATTATTTATTGATTACCTGTGTGTTCTAGCACCCAATGCACAGCCCTGTCCCTTAAAAACACGCCTTTTGCCTAATTCTCCTTTTCCAAATTCCACCAGATACAAAAGCTACTCTACACTGGTAGAGAGGGAAGATGGGAGGTGCGCTTCACACCACTGGGCTCCTGGGCAGCTTCTCTCCTTTGTGTTTGTGAGCACTCACCCTCTTTCATTCCACTTGGGGGATAAGATGGTATCCCCCGCTCCCATATTTGGTTGTCTTTAATTTTTTCCCTAGGTGGTCCCCACCCCCAAGGACATGTATTTCTACAGGATTCTCTTACCCACATGAGAAGAGTGGGGTCTGGCCTCCCATAATTCTCTGTTTCTCTGCACACTTGGAAGCCTGTGGTCTAATGGCTTTAGGAGAGTTATGGGGTAACAGGGCTGCAGAGATGGACTTCATTTTATAGTTGCAGAGACCGAGGCCCAGAGAGGTCAAGAAATTTCAAGAGCCTTAGCCAGCAAATGTCAGCACAGGGCCTAAAATCAGTGCACACTTTTGGCTCTTCCACTAAGGCACACTGGCGCGGGGTAGGGAGGTTGATGATAGGGTCCTGGGTCGTATTGTGGTTGATGGATTGAAAAGGACTGACTGAGGAGTGGAAGAAAAAGGGCTTGGAGTTAGAACAAGAAACAGGGCTTGTCTGAGATTGTGTTAAAGGGGTACCCTTTGGTCAAGAAGGGTGAATCTTCTTTCTCCAGTAGAAGAGACAAAAAAGAGATTAAGAGCGTGATGAAGCTCAGATATTTTTTAGTAGTAGTTTACCTTCTATTGAAACCATGGAACAATTACCGTTGATTCTTCATCAGGTAATTTAGGGTAATGAAGTCTGGAGAATTTCTGGTTCTACCTCCTTGCCTCCTTTGGTCCCTGTTACCTTTTGTTTTGCTAAAAGAAAAAGCAAGGGAAACGCTTTCCAGATCTGATAACTGCAGAGATCTCTAGTGAAACCTCTGGCTCTGTCCCAGGATGAGGTCACACTGTCTGATACTAGTTGGGTTCATGTCAGCGTGTCAACCAGAAAGCAAGGTGTGTTGCATGATTCCTTTTTGGCCATTTATCAGGAGTGGCTCTTCGGTCAGCTGTGTACTTTGTATAATCGTAATCATTCAGAAGTATTGTGTGTGTCTTTTATTTCGCAATGGATAGTTTTAAATTCAGGTGGGAAGCATTATTTTTAGTTGTAACTGGTACTATGGCTCTGGCCTTATCTTTGCTCACTTATACTCTTACATTCAGGCTTGTCTGGGCAAGTCTGCAAGTCCCGTGTCCTGGTTTCCTGGAGTCACTTTTCATCATTGTTTAAAGGACCTCTGGGAAAGACCTGGTTCACTGGGAAGACCTAGAAGTGTTGGGCAAGCAGCCATTGCTGGTGCCTCATATGGTCAAAATGATAAGCCTGTGTTAAATATATGTATATCTGGGGATAATGTTCATGATAATAACTAATGATTTTTGACTGCTTACTGTGTGCCGTGCACCATTGTAAGTGCTTTACGTGTCGTCACCACAAGCCTTTGGAGTTTGTGCTGTTGTTAACTTATTTCACAGGCAAGGAAATCAGGAACTGAAGTGAACAGACAGGAGTCTTGTACATTCTCAAGGAGCTTATGGTGGAGTTGGAAAATTAATGCTTTAATGATTCATTCAACAAGCTGAATGTCTACTTCATATAAGCTGAGTTATAAAAATTTATGGACCTCCTGTGCTTTTCCAAATGTGCTTGCAATCGAATGGAAGAATGTTTATGTAAACCAAACTTCAAAATGTGCTACTAGAGGGGAGGAGGATTCCAAGGAGAGCATGCTGACAATCACTTGGATTACCTTCCAGGTGAACTCCTTCTGGAGTCATTTGGAAACCTAGGGCCCTTTGACGGTGTTAAAAGTGAAAGCGGAAACTCAGGAAAAGTCAGTCACCAAAATCTGTGTGCCACATCGAGTATGTGAACTGACACCAGTGACTCTGTTAGGAATTGTGTTGGCAGCAATAACATTAAGTAACTGTGATAGGTGACATCGTTGGTGTCTCAGCAGCTAAATTAGTACCTTGGGCATTAGTACCCGTGACCTTGGTTCTCGTTGGCAGACATCACTGGATGGGACTGAGCAGGAGAGGAGGAGAGTGGCAGATACCGTGTGATAGTGAAGACAGTGTTCGTGAGCTTGTCAGTCAGTCAGCTCCTGGGACATCCGTGACATTTACTTACGCCGGTGAGGGAGGACAATGGATAGGACGGAAGAGTGTTGGCAGTCGTAGAGAAAGAAAATCCCCAGTAACAAATCTTCACTGCAGGTTTGGGTGTGCTTTGGGGACATGAATTCCGTAAAGTGCCGTTGAGCAGGAGTTTGTGCTGGCTGCATCACTATGACTCAGTTCTCTGCTTTGAAAATGGTGATAGTAATAGAATTTACCTTATTGGGTTGGTATAGTGTTTAAATAAGTTAATACAAGCAAAGTGCAAACAGTGATGCCTGTAAACCATTGTCTAAGTGATGGAGTAACAGCAATTAATCCTTGAGATGCAGCATCATCAGGCATAAACCACTCTGCTGGAATCTAGAAGTACCTCCCCCACCCCCCCCACCCCACCCCCCGCCAAAAGGAGATGTACAACCGGATGAAGGAGATAAGCTACACACAATTGTAAAGGTAATTAACTCTGTGCTCTGTGTATCAAATTTTTGTCTATTCATACCTATCCAGCCTAAGATTTCCTTTTGTTAACTGTTTTCATGCATCCTCGTTCTTTGCCATACCAGACAACCCAGGTGACCCAGGTTAGCTTCTCTTATGTCTTAGCATATCTGTGTAAGCCATTCCTATCAGCCTAAAGTTCCTGTCTTTTATCTGCCTGGAGAAATGGACATGCTCTCTGCAAAGTCTTTCTTTTCTGCTCCAGCCCCTCAGCAGGTTTCACTGCATTGCTCTTGTGCCTTGTACACGCCTATTTGAAAGTGGCTTTACCTGTGCATTCCTCCATTAGATGGTGAACTCCCTAGGAGAAATTTATGTAAATGTTCATATTTCAGATTCTGTGTAGTTCGACTCATTGAATTAAAGAATGATGATTTTTCTGATTTCACTGTAAAGCTCTTTGAGACTGTATGTATCTGCTAATTTTTCTGCGCCTTAGTTTCCTCTTCTATAAAATGGGTAACTTATAAGCACCAAGAACATTGATTGGTTAGCACACAATAAGCGCTAAGTGATGTCCATTGTTATGAACATAATTGTCAGATATGTTTTCAACACAGACTTTGTGTTTTGATTATAATTTCATTCTTCCTGATTTATATGTCTTAATCTTCCTTATTTATGAAAGGACTCTTCCTCCACTACTCTCAGACTTAGTTCCCTGGGGCCATTTACCTCCCACTAAAAAGCAAATGAAGCTAATCTCCTTGGCTTGAAATCAATTCCATCTAGACAGAGAGGGTATGCTAATTACCTTTGCTAAGTGCTTTTTGGCCAAAGGTGTAAAAGCCCGATAACTATTTGGAGAAAAAAATTGAAATTTCTGTCTTACAATTTGTGATCGTAGAATTTGCATTTTGAAAGGCAGTATTATCTCAACTTTAATGATAAACTATTTGCAGTGGACCCAGCATAAATTTTTGATGGCCCTTGTGGTTGAAAGAATTGCAGCAGATCATAGATTTCTGCAACATCGTATTTAATTTCATTACATGCAGTGTGATTTCTATAAAAATAATGCAAAAAATCCCCCCTATATTGGTAGCATGATTTTGTGGATGTTTTAGGGAAGTTACTTCTAAGTGTTAAGACAATTTTAAAGAAGGGTACTTAGGCTGTCAGCGTGCCTCAGTTTCTTCATCAATGAGTCTAACTGGGCCACCTGCAAACCCCCCTGGAGTGTTTGGATGAATGGCTCTGGACTTGTAAAGTGCTTTGAATTTCTTGGATGAAAGGATCTCTGTAAGCACAAGTCTTATGAAGGTATTATACGTGGGCTTTGTAAACGGCCGCATAGCCTGTTTTGCAAGAACACTAATGCACTTCTGGGTTTAGAATTGTAAAAGATGTACATTCAGAAGCCTCGGGCTGCATCTTGTGAGGTTACTGAGGCATGTGTCACTGCTTGCTTACCTCTAGCATAGATTCTCTCTACACTGCAGGTAGCTACACGCCTGCATATGCGGAGCGGCCATTTGGACTTACAATTGCCTGCATTTGGCTCCTATGGTATTAAAAGGGGGAAAAAAAAAAGCCCAGGATGTTAGGAGAGAGGATGGGTTGTGTGTTCCTGGACCCACCCGTGGTCTCACTTCCTGGGAGCCTCTGGGTTGCTGAGGTAATCATGACAGGAGAGAACACACAAAAGTACTTTGAAGCTGAAGAGTCGGAGGGGAGGGTTTGTTCTGGGGGCTGGCACTGAGACTGTGAAGAACAGGATTTGAGTTCTGGCTCTTCCAGTTGCTGTCTTTCTGTCTGTACGTAAGTTGGAAACTGACCCTCAGTGTCTCTTACATTGATTTTTATTTATTGCAGCTCCCAGGGCTAGAATGTGAATGCAGGTCCACATACTGTGCATATAAACATTTTACAAGTTATAAATCAAACTGAAAAAATGGTTCAAATGTGTTCAGGAATTCTACTCTGACAAAAACCACGCCTTCATAACAACCTTGGAGGCCAGGTTTGAGTTTGGAGTTTCCAAGTTGTTCACAGAGCTCCATGCCGGACCAGGTAGCATGAGCAGAAGCATGGGCCTGATGTGCATGCTTGTGACATGAGTCCATGTGTCTGTGCTGGGGCCAGACCTCATCCTGTGGGCCTCTGGGTAACTTATTAAAAATGGGGCCACCTCGCCCCTATATGCCAAGGTTGCGGGTTTAATCCCTGGCCAGGGCACATACAAGAATCAACCAATGAGTGTGTAAATAAGTGGAACAGCAAATTGATGTTTCTCTCTCTTTCTCAAATCAATAAGTAAATATTTTTTGAAAAGTTTACAAAGATGGGGCCACCACTGTGCGAATATCTGGGGAAAACCTGCACAAGCCCTGCCAGTGAGCGTGGGCTGTTTGAACAGGGAACTGCAGGGTGTTAGGAGCTGGCTCGTGAACCAGAAGGGGATTTTGGGGTCCCAGTGCGCAGGTCCTTGTGGCCAGGGACTGCTGGGCTTCCCAGTGCACGCCCGTTGCCTGGGACTAAGGACGGCACTGCACACAGGGCTGGAATCAGCATTCATTGCAAAATACATGTGATTGGGCATTTCTCAATTGTTCAGATCGCATATGTGAAAAGACATTTTTTTCTAGCAGCGAAGTTTCAGTCTTCAGCTCAGTCCTAATCATTTCCATGTTCATCAGTAATGAGGGTGAGAGTGTTCTCTGCAGATGGATGATGCATTGTATTACTTTAATCTCTAAACCTAGCACAGTACTGTCTTTTCACTTAGCATTTAGTTTTCTCATTTGGTAACACCAATTAAGTAAATATTGGCTACCTCTTTTTTCCTAAGCATTTTCCTAGGTAGGTTGGTAATAGTAGTAAGCAGACAGACATCTTCATAGAACTGATGCTCTGACAGGAGGAAACAGACAGTAAAAAGGATAAATATGTAAAGTGTGTAGTTGACTGAAAGATGGCTTGTTCTCAGTTCATTAATGCACATTTATGAATTGACATATATGTGCCCACACCAAGAACTAGACACTCTGCCTCCACAAGAGATACAGAATGGAAAAGAAGTGTGGTCCTAAAGCAAGAGTATGGTGTTAATTTGTGTGAAATACTCATGCCCTTTGGAACTGATGTTCTGGAATTCTTTTTCATTTCAATTCCTATTTACTCATTCTATACCATACTCAAGGGGATTTCTTAGGCTCTATGAGAGGTTAAACACGAGGGGACATTAATCTCTGGTGTTTGTAAGCTACTGGAGGTAGTGCATAAAGACTGGAGAGCGGTTCTTGGTGTACAATGAGCACTCAAATGTCAACAACTGTTACTTACCTGCCTATGTCCCTGTCCTCTGTGCTTTCTGCTCCTTCTCCTTTAGTGGGGTAGGGAGAAATCCTGCCCGGACCAAGTCACAGTGGGTGTGTACTGAAAGAATTCTTTTCATCGCCCTGGAATGCTGTCCTTGGGATTCAGTCGACTTGTCTCCATGGGGACTCATCCATCAAGAGGGCAGTAGTGTAATTATCTCAGCTGCTGTGAAGCCACTGAAAAGCACTTGCTGAATCTGGGTGTGAATGTATTGTGAAATTTAACAGAGCTAAAGTCACCTCCTTCTTTCCCTTTCTTTCCTTCAACTTGAATTGCATTTTAAAAGTCTTCCTGTTAGGATAAATATATGTTATTTGATCTGCCTGTGAAAGGCCTGTCCTTCCTGAGTTGGGACGTGGAAATACCTTCCAGGAGCAAAGAGGATGCTATAGATTTTTATACCTCTTTGTGGGGACAGTCATGCTCTAGTTCTGGGTTTTAATAATTAAAAATAAAATAAAACAGCCAGAAAGAAAAGTATAACAAAGCGTGGCAAGCCATAATTTTGACCATCAGGAACTTCTCACACAGCTGATAAAAGAGGTGGTCGGGCAACTGTCATTGTGTGTTTGTCATATGACCCACCCACTCTGATATGTGCCTGTAAATATGATTCTTCTGTTGTAGTTACTGTGATGTTTATACAGAGGGAAGTTAATTTCTGCGTATGAGCTATAAGGAGTGGTGAACATTCTCTGTTAAAGAAGAATTTCAGAAGGTGGTTTGAGTAGACTAAGTGGAAAGAAAATCACTAAATCTAATTTTGTGATTTTTCTTATAAAAAAGTGAATGAGATTTTTAAAAATGTAAAGCAGCACATTGGGGGAAGGTCCATATTTTATCCTTTAAGAGAGACTCCATTTACACATAACTTTTTTTTTTTTTTTTTTTTTTTTTTTTTTGACGCTGTTGTGCTGCTTGCAGTTCTGTTTCTTAAATAGCTGTGTGATCCTGGGCAAGTTTCTCAGCAGATCTGGGTCCTTTCTGCAAAAGGAATGTGCTGGTTTTTGATACCTGGGGTTTCTTTTAGATTTAATGTTCAGTGATTAAATAAAATAAAAACTACATAGTGTTTCATAACCCTGGCCATGTTTTCTAATCATTCAAGAGCCTTTCAAAAAAAATTCTAATTCACATGGCATAGGCCCTGTCTACCAATATATTGATATACTGATGTCTTAAGTGGGGTCTTGAGGTATGTATTTTTTTATGAGAAAATATTTTTATTTTTTATTATATTTTTGCATTACCATTTATACCCTCATACTCTTGAAATTTGTATTTTTTAATAAAAGTTTCCTACAGACTATTCTGACGTCCCCAGGAATTGAGAATGCCCAGTTTGCTCTCAGTGATTCTAAGCTGGGGAGGGCAGTATGAGTCCTTGACAATTTAGGAAAGCTGTGGAGTTTTTCTAGAGAAGATTTTATAGGGTGTGCATATATTTTTTAAAGCTCTAATTTTAGGGTGCCTATGTACCTCCTATATTTAATAAACCTCAAATTAAGAGTCCAGATCCAGGCGTTGCTTCTAGGATTATGTTTTTATGAACTTCTACTAAGCAATTATATAATGCCAGCTCTAATGGGCTTATAATGACCACTGAAGTGTCTAGTAGGAAATTCCAGTGAGAGCCAGAGACACAGGGATTTATGTTGTAACTAGGGAATAGCGGAAATAGGGGAATTATTATTTTTTTCTTTTTTTTCTTTTTTTTTGCTTTGGCCTTATTTGCTGAGATCTGACCTTTCTGATAGGTTTCATGACTTCTTTGGAATGCAAAGTTGGGGCCACTAATATTTGCCACCAGGTGATATTTACTTAGTGATGTGGGAACCCAGGGCATTAGCTGGCTGCATGTGTGATTATTAACAGGACCTAGGAAAATGCTACCACAAATAATGGTACCTTTGTTATCACAGTGATTTTTTTTTTTTTTGCCAGTGGCACTGAAGGAAAAGTGATATTGTTATCAAAGCAGGCAGGGAATTTACAAATGATAACGAGTTAGAGAGGCTGCATTCTTTCTAGTATCTCACTCTTGTATTCACAAATATCTTTCTCCCATGGAAAGATAAAAACAGCTGACCAGGACCACAAACTACCTCTGTCTTCCAAGTCTATGAACAGCCTTGACCTCCTCCTGTTCTTATTTTAAAATGATCCTTACTATACCGTGTATGTGCTGATAGTTTTTGGAAGGCAGAGAAGAAAGAGTAAATTCATCAGCGAAATTTCCCAGGAAATAAAGACTGTGGCCTTCAAGTGGGCAGAAATATATCCTTTTGTGGTTGTGGCATTGGTGATGGTGGAGGTGGTATCCCCCACCCCCGCCGACATACAGCATCTTAGAGCTCTGTGCACAGAAGTAGAGGCGAATTGGATTGGTTAAGAGTAAGCATTAAAACAAACAAGCAAAAAACCCCAAACCCAGCTTTTCAATGTTCTCTAATCCGATTTCTACTCTTTCCTGTTGATTTTACTTTCATGATTCAGGCAGTGGTGCAGCTCTTGCTGGCCTCAGTCTTCATAACCTGATAGGGTTGGGTTTGGTGTTGACGGAAATGGAATGGTTAAGAAGAATTTAACTTACTCATTTTGACAGTGTTTAAATGATGTTTTACGGCACCGTCTGAACTATAGTAACGCTTTGTAGAGTGGGTATTTCCATGTGTATTCTAGGCTTAGCTTTTGAAATGCCAGAATTGGCAACACAAATTACTATCTTACTATCCAGAGTGGAAAGTGTTATTTCTGTAGGTCATTAGAAGTCTGTAGATTGGTCCAGGGGAGGATGCAATGGGCTGGGTCCTGCTTGTCTCCAGTCCCAAGCTTCCTGTTACACTGTAGTTGACCTGAAGCTAGCAACTGATGTGACATCATCTTGGGTGTTGCTGGCACATACTCATTTTTTTTTAGTAGATCTGCACTAAATTATTTTCCCTTTTCAGAACACAAAAGAGAGAATTTTGACTTGCTTTGCATACTTCATAGATATGTCTGGTTGTTTCTGATGAGTGAAGTATTGTTCTCCTGTTTATTTCCTTCCAAGGAAGTCTGTTGAAACAATATACATTTCAATCAACTTTGTTACAGAGCAGACTAAAAAAACCTTTAGGGCAAGTCCGGAATGCCCCCCAAAGCAGCTCCTCAGCCCCTGAAAGACAAGCCTAACCAGATACCAGCAGTTCATGTTTCTGTCTCTTTAGAGATTTCTCTGGTGATAATGAGAGACCTCACAGAATATTAAAACATTTTATTTAGAACTGAATATTAAATAAATATTAAATATTTAGCTAATATTTATTTAGAATATTAAAACATTTTGTTTAGGAGAAGTGAGCAAAATTCTCCAGGTATTGTTTTCCTGCCCTGAGTGCGCCTGTCTCGCCGGGACAGCAGTGCAGCTCAGGATCACTGTGCTTAGTGACAACCACAAGCCCAGGCCAGCCTGGGATGTCAGGGGCTCCCAGACCCTGTGTTCTTTTCCATCTCCTGGCCCCTCAGAATCTTTTACAATGTTTTGCTATCAAGGATTTCTGCTAAGAAGACTATTAATAATGTGTATTTCAGATGCTTTAATAGCATTTTTTTTCCCTGGATTCTGGCAGTGGGATTGAATACTTTTCTGGAGCCTTGGCCAGATGCCTCTTGTGCCATGTATAGGCGTTTAAATAGCTAAAAGTTGGCAGACTCTTCCCCATACTCTCCTTCTTCACCCCTGCCAGCAGTTTTGTACACTTAAGAGGTAAGCTAGTTGGACTTAGATGCCCCCCAAAAATCACAAGCAAGGAACCGTGCATTTTGCTTGGATTTTGTAATTCCAGATCCCTTTCTGGTTCTGACTCTTCAGCTGCTTTCTCACAGATATTGAGAGCGATGTGATTTCTCGTTACAGTATTTATTTCTGAAACAGTAGACAGTACTGTATTCTTACACCACCTGTTCCCAGAGGAGTTAATAGCCTATTTGTAGCATACAGATAGATCCACAAGAAAAATAAAAGAAAGGAAAAGAGCAGAGCAGGGTAAAGACTGTGGTTGCAGAATAGAGGAGAGGAGTGCTCAGTATGAGTGAGGTTTTAGGGTTTTAATTAGAACTTTAAGAACATACAATACAATATCCAGATGATGTCTTACAGAATTGTAGCCCTAAAAACCTCTATAATTATATTAACCACTGTCACCCCAATAAATTCAATTTAAAAGAAGGAACTTTAGTACAGGAGTATCTGCTGACCTTGGCGTCTATTGCATCAGCTGTTGGCATCCTACCCAGGCTGGAGTGGGCAGGCGGCAGGCCTGTTCCTAATTCCCCCTCCAGAAGTGGAGTTCATTGTTGATGGAAGAACATTGCATAATTATTGGCTTTTTTGATGGTCATTTTGGAACAGTGGTTTACAAATTTTATGTATACTAAAACTTTAAATCTGTTTTCAATCAGTACTCTTTTGCCAAGGAAACATTTATATAATACGATAACAATGTTAAGAATATACTTTCCATATTTGATCTCATCTATCCCCAGAGACTTCAACAACTCATATAAATCCCTGACTTCTAACCCCTTGTCTCCGACCTCTCGGCTCTTCTAAAACCCACACTTCGGCTTCACAGCACTGCTTCACGTCCCCGACTAGGCGTCCAAGGGGTACATCACATCAAACACAAACATGTTCAAAACTAATCTGCTATCTTTTTTCCCAGAACTTTTCCTCTTGTATTTTCTATCTTTAGAATGTGTCCACATTAAAAGCTGAGATTTACCCTTGACTCCTTCTTTGCACTCAACTGGGTCACTAAGTTTTTTCAGTTTTATCTGCTAAATATCCCTGGGCTCTGTCCTCCCCTCTCTGTTCCTATGGCTACTGTGCTGGTTCAATCTCATCATTTCTTGCCAGACAATGGCAATAGAGGCTACCCATCTCCAGAAGTAAATTTCTATAAGAAATTTATTTTTTAAAAAAGATTTTATTTATTTTATTTTTTAGAGAGGCGGAGGGAGAGAGAAACATCAATGTGTGGTTGCCTCTCAAGCGCTTCCTGATGGGAACGTGGCCCGCAAGCTAGGCATGTGCCCTGACTGGGAATGGAACCAGGCACCCTTTGATTCCCAGGCTGGCACTCAACCATTGAGCCACACCAGCCAGGGCTCTATAAGAAATTTGTGATCTCTTCCCTGCCTCAAATCCTCCAGGGCATGCAAGACCCTCCAAAACTGACCTTTCTAAGGGCTTCTCCCACCTTTTCCTTCTTCCTCCTGTGTTTCAAATGTCCTAACTTCTAGTAGTCTTATTAAGAAATAACGTTCTTTCATATTCTGTCTGTGCTTGGATCCATCCTTCTCTTGGTTCCTCCCCTCCTCCTTCCTCCTAGAAACTCCTATGTATTCAAAAATGTAGCCCAAATGTCCTCTCTGTGAAGCCTCTGTCAACATCCCTTTGTCTTTGGCTCCTTTGTTATAGTGAATGTCATGTTAAGTTGTAATTGTTTATTTATATGTCTGTCTCCCCACTGAAATGGCTATTCTCAAGAGCAATGACTATGTAATGTTTGGCACTCATATAGTCAATAAATATTTGTTGAATGAATGTAAGCTGATGGAGGCTATGGGTGTTGAACTTACATTTCTTTTTATGTGGATCATTGTGAAAATACGTATTTTGCCTTGGCTGGTGTGGCTCAGTGGATTGAGTGCTGGCCTGTGAACCAAAGGGTCACCTGTTCGATTCCCAGTCAGGGAACATGCCTGGGTTGTGAGCCAGGTCCCCAGTGGGGGATGAGTGTGAGGCAACCAACTGATATATCTCTCATAGGTTGATGTTTCTCTCCCTCTCTGTCTCCCTCCCTTTCCCTCTCTCTAAAAATAAATAAATAAAATCTTTAAGAAATGAGTATTTTATGCTATTAATAATACACTATTTAGTTTTTGGCACATTTTCCTTTTGCCTTTAAAATAACTACATTGACAACTGTTGGAGATAAGAATATAATTTGAAATTAGAAAATTCGTAAATGCTGGCATGCTACACTTAAAATATGCCAATACCAACTTCTTCTTCATTTAACAGAATGCCCTCTGCCCTTATTAAGTCAAATTTTATTTCCTCTAGATTCAAATTCTCCTAAGTGTCTACAAGTCATTCACATTTCAGGAACTGAGACCCTTTCAATGACAGAGTGTCTGAACTTATTTGCGGGTAAAAGGACACCGGACAAACTGGATTAGATCAAGACATATAGAATCTCAACATTGATTGAATTACGTTTTATAACAAGGAATCCTTAAATGACTTGCTGTTATTAACAAATTGCAAGATGATGAAGGGAAAACTAGGATGAAAGGGATCCTATTGACAATACTAATAATTTTTTAGTGACTTATGAGCAACCGATTAAGGAATGGTCCTTTATTTGGCATGGGCTCGCACTTTTGGAGTATGGCTCAAGTGGTATCTCAGTGCTCTGTACCAGTGTTGGCAGTAGTGCCACGGGCATAGACTAACTTGTGATTCTCTAATGACTGAGTAATTCTACAGACTTCACTTTCTCTCAATTTTTTTCCGTGTCAATATAATCATACACATTCATTTATACAGTAAGGAAAAGCCTCCTCATTTTCATCTCCTCCCAGACCTCACGAGGCCCCACCACAAACAACCCATCCAGCTTGCTGACTACTCACCCTCATCAGGGGGATGGTGGGCAGCCACCGCTGCTCCAGCCTTCACCCAAGGTCACAAAGGAATGGCAAGGCAGGGTGGGGTGGGGGAGTTGCAGGTTTTCTGAGTCCTGGCAACCCCACCATCCTCTTGTGGGGGCTCAGATTGAATTTGGGGAGCTGTTTATTCTCATGCCCATTTCCCCACCTTGGCCACCCTCAGGTCACACCAGCTGTCTTGCTTAGTTCTTTCTAGGTTGGAAGTGCCTTTGATGGGCTTCAGGTTATAGCCAGTCCTTACAGAGGGAGAGAAGTCTGTTTCTTGTAGAAAAATGCCCTGAATTCAATTGTCCCCATGACCGAAAAAAAGAGAAAAGAATAAAAGGCATGCATGTGCACATATATCCACACACACCTCGATCCATGCACACAGACAGGCTCTCCCCAAGTTGGACCCCTCTGCCTCCCACACTGCACTCGGGCCCCTAAGGGTGGCACCTGCCTCACCTCGTAAGGCCGACACTAGTGGTCCTGGCCACAGACAGCTGCTGTTTGGTGAAGAAAAGCAGAGGCTACTGGGCCTGAGAGGGTAGCCTGTACCACCCCAGTAGCAGGGGAGGGGCCTCTAGGCATCGCTCAGCACTCACATCAGTGAGCGTAGGTGGAATGAATGGTATAGCTAACCCCTGGTCCAGGGGAGGTGTGGACTCCTTGCCCCTACTCCATGGCTTGTGCTTGCTCTGGCCCTCTGCAAGGATGTGTACAGAAATAGTTTGTTCTCGGGAGGGGAGCCAGTGGGATTGGGTCAGTTACCTTGCCAGGCCAGGGTGCCTACAAGCAAGAGCCTAAAATTCAAAATATATTGAATTTTAATTTCCAAATATTTGGAGATAATTCTTATTATTGATTTCTAGTTTAATTGCATCATAATCTGAGAATATACATAGTATGATTGCAATCTTTTAAAATTAATTGAGCTTTTTTATGGCCTATGTTATAGTTTCTCTTGTTGGATATTTAATTTACTCTCACAGAATGTGTGTTTTGCTGGTGTTGGAAGGAGTGTTCTCTCTATGTCAACTAGATCCAGTTGCTTGACATGTTATTCATTCTTTGCCATCCTTGATTTTCCAGCTCGACCTATTTCTGACAGGGGGAAGTATTGATGTCTCCAACTATAATTACAAGTTTATCTACTACTTTTATATTTGTCAGCTTTGCTTTGTGTATTTAAGTTCTGTTTTTAGGTGCATATACATGTAGGATTGCTGTCTTCTTGGTGAATCGGTTCTTTTATTATTCTGTGGTATTTCATCTTTACCTTGGGTAATTTTCTTTGTTCTGAAATCTACTTTGTCTAATATTGATATAACTATTCACTCCATTTTTCTCTTTTTAAAAAAGCTTTTTAAGATAATTGCAGATTCACATGCAGTTGTAGGAGTAAACTCTTTACCTAATTTCTCTTGATGGTAACATTTTACAGACTATAATGCATTATCACAACCAGGAAATTGACATTGAAACAAATCGCTGATCTTACTCAGATTTCTTCAGTTTTATATGTTATCTGTGTGTATATTTAGTTAAATACAATTTTATGATATGTATAGGTTCATGTACTTACCACCAGAAGGAAGATACAAACCAGCGTCCTTCATGTTGCCTGTGTATAACCACGCTTCTTCCCCTTCCCCAGTCCCAGCCCCTAGGAACCACTAACCTCTTTTCCATTTCTAAAATCCCCACTTCAAGAATGTTATATAAATGCAGTCATATAACCTATAACATTTTGGAATTGGCTCCCCCCGCCCCCCCCAGCATAATTCCCTGGAGATTCATTCAGCTTGTTGTTTATATCAACCGGTTTGGTTTCATTGCTGAGTAGTATTCCAATGTTTAACTCTGTACGAAACTCTGCATTGCTTAGCATTTTCCATGGTGGCTCTATCGTTTTATGTTCCTACCAGCAACATACAGATGATCCATTTTCTCCATATTCTTTCCAGAATTTGATGTTGTCCCTATATATATATATTTTTAAAGATTTTATTTATTTTTAGAGAGAGGGGAAGGGAAGAAGGAGGGAGAGAGAAACATCATGTTTCTAGAGACACATCTATTGGTTGCCTCTTGCGCACCCACTACTGAGGACCTGGCCTGCAACCCAGGCATGTGCCCTGACTGGGGAATTGAACCGGCAACCTTTTGGTTTATGGTGCAATGCCCCACCCACTGAGCCACACCAGTCAGGACTGATGTTGTCACTATGTTTTACTTTAACCATTGTGATAAGTATGTGCTGATATTTCATTGTGGTTTTAATTTGGATATCCCCCCACCCCCACCCCATGGCTAATGATAGTGCAGATCTTTGCATGCACTATTTGCTGTTTGTGTATCCTCTTTAGTGAAATGTCTCTTCATGTGTTTTAACTATTATTTAATTGGTTGTGGTTGCTTTTCTAGCTTTCTGGTTTTCATTACATTTTTTATCCTTTTACTTTTAACCAACCCTTTTAAATGTATTTGAAGGGAATCTCTCATAGATAGCATATAGTTAAGCCATTTTTAAGATCCAATCTGACAATCTCTGATTTTTAATAGTGTTTAGACCCTGCACATTTAGTATAATATTGATATATTTGCATTTAAATTTATCATTCCATTATTTCTTTTTTGTTTGTTCTCTATTTTTTTCCTTTTTTTATTTTATTTTTTTACTTTACTGTTATGTGTTGGGTTATTTGAACATTTCTAGTGTTCATGTTATTTAATTAATGGTAATTTTGTCCATATATTTTTTGTGCAACTTTTTTTAGTGGTTGCTCCATGGATTACAAAAGTATGTGTTTAATTTTTTAACATATACTTATCACTTCACTGGAATGTAGAACCCTTACTCTGTGGGTCCCTCTACACTTCCTCCTCCATGCCCTTGTCTTATGCGTAACATCTGCATGCACTGAGAATCCCATCAGGTACATTTGGCTTTCAACCATCAAGTGTATTTTAAACTGCTCAAGAGGAGAATGGTCCATTATATTTATTCAGATATTTACCATTTCTGTTGTGTTTCCTTTGCTCTTGTTACTCGCTTTGTTCTAGTATCATTTTCATTATGAAGGAAATTACCTTTAGTAATTCTTTAGACCAGGTCTGCTGTGAGTTTTTGAAGTTTCCCTTCATGGGAGAGTATCCTGATTTCACTTTTATTACTGACAGATGTTTTTACTGGATACGAAAACCTGAGATTATAGTTGTTTTACTTAAAAACGTTTGTGTTACTTCCTTCTTTCTAGCTTTGATGTGCTATGTGAGATATCTACAATTATTCTAATTGTTATTTCCCTATCATTTTATTCTGGCAACTTTGAAGTTTTTTTTTCCTTTTTTGTATTTAAAAAAAATTGTGATAAAACACACATAACATAAAGTTACCATTTTAAGTGTAGGTTTGGCGGCATTAGTTACAGCCACAATGTTGTGCGGCCACTGCCTTATTCCAGAACTTTCTCAACACCCCAAATTTCATGTCTTTCGTCTTTAACAGTTTGTCTTAGCATGAATTTCGGGGTTAACTCTGTTTGAGATTTGCTCACATTCTTGAATCTGTAGGTTTGTGTCTTTTACCAGAATTGGGAAATTTTCCATTTTGTTCCTTCAACTATACTTTCAGTATACATTTTTTCCC